>NC_140922.1:8923940-9416395 GCF_045865225.1 Trachurus japonicus
TAAATACAGAATATAATATTTTAGGCTCGAAACTATGGATAGAAAATGAAAGAGTGCTTGAGAGAATGAGAGGATTGGGAATAAATCAACTCATAATCAAACATACTCTCAAAAATTATTTAATTTGGAGAAACCAATTTATGGGAACGATCAGACATATGCTTGTTGTGAGCCTAAGCCTACTGAGACTCCCAAGAATGCATTTGAAGTAAAGAAAAGTGTTTGCTTTTGCACCTCCTCATATTTTGTGTTCTTTGTGTTGTCTATGACACCTCCCTCCCACAGACAAGCTGGCAGATTTCTTTTTTTTTTTTGGATCCCCTCAAACACATCCATTTGCATTTTAAACATGTCAAGGAAATGGCTTCCGTCTCAGCTGCTGTCACTGTGCTTGGCAGACAAGCAAGGGATGTCTGTTTATGTGACACAGACAAAATATACCTCGCTGGAGATACCACCATGCAGCATGTGTTGCAAGGTACTGTAGGACAACTGTGTGGCACGGAAAGCCAGAACCAGTTAAATGTTCAATATCACTGTCAAGAAAAAAAAAATCGACAAAAATATGCATAATATAATATGTATAATACAAACAAATCTGCGAGAGAACACACATAAACCTCATTAATGTTGGTATCCCTGTGTGTTTTTTCTTTTTCTTTTTTAAAATAATTCAGGGAACTATGAATAAGAGCTGATTTGCAGCAGCTGCTTCACTCAACCTGAAAATATGAGAAACACAAGGGCTCAGGCGTTAACAGACAACACTGTGAGCCATAGTACGAATTATAATAGTGAATTCTCCCCTGTTTAGTTTAATAATATAGGCTACTAACTAGCTCATTTCGTTCTGATTCTCTCTCTCTCGTCGCTCTCCCTCCTGGCATGCTGCTGCTACACTCGTAGCCCTCTGCCTGCACTGGCAAATTGGCAGAGCTGCTCTGCAGTTTCACAAGAGTGCTGCCGAGCTTCTGTGCTTAATGAATTGCTGAATGTGTTTGCTATCCTTACGGGCACAGATCCACTCCCGAGTCTCACTGAGCCTCCTTGATTTGTCTTGTTACACTGAGGTTAAACATTTTATTACTTGGGTCTTTTTCCTCCACAGTTGACTTCATTAGGTTATTTCTGGGGCTTCATTTGCTTATTTGCTTTGCCTATCCCTTTAAGGGACACCTTGCAAGTGAAAACCTATTTGTATCCCTATGGTTTTTCAGTCAGAAGGAAAAATTAAATGTGCACTGGGAAGTGTAGCAAAACATGGAGAGTTCTGCTGCTGAAAGAAGAAAGTGCTGCTTTTGTTCTGACGCTATTAATGTAGGCATTAATCTAAATAATAAATCAAACAGCAGCAGTGACATTTAATTGGCAGCCTACTTGTTTGGCGGTTATGAGTGCAACATATGGATCCTCTATAGTGGGTGCAGTATACTGAAAACATCACACCAGCCAGTTGTAGCATGGCTGACAGCTGGCATTTGTCAGACATGTACCTCGAGTTACCCTTTTTGTCCCAACACTCAGAAAGCTCTTGAGCAGGGCCAGTGACTGCGTTATGGGCAAATAAATGCAGCACTGTTTTCCATCCTTACCTGCCAATCTTTGACAAGTGTCTGGCACCTACTCTTCCCCTTTTTGAACAACAGGCAGGTGACAACAGCCTTCCTTTGTCATGTAAGACTGAGCTGCGCAGTTGTTCTTGACAGGTAAATGTCTTATAAAACAGTCACGGAATGGAAATCATGGAGCTTGTCAGTTAAAGAGGCGGAAAGTGGGAGCTAGCGGTGAACAGGAAGAGGTTTGGCTTGACAGAATTGTTTTTGACAAGGAAGTGGATGTGTGCGTCACCATACCTTGTTGCATTAAGGAGCCCACTCCAAACCAGAAGCTGTTGAGAAGGGTGAAGTTGTTCTCCACCACATCTGATCCAGGGTTACAAGGATGGGCGTCGTACCATTCGTATGGACTGAACCTGGGAACGAGACAGGAAGTGGAGAGCTGTTTTTAAACTCATGAGATCTAATAGAATGGAAGAATGATCCGGTCTTTATCCTTGTGGAAGCACCATTCCTTCCTTAGGAGAATTTCAAAAACTGAATCACAATAGCTTGAGAGCTATTCTGAGAGTTACATCTATTTCAGACATTCACCTTTGGTTTGGAGGAACAAAACTATTGTTGGCTGCATTAGGACAACAGCTCTATAAAGCAGTACTTAAAGCAGCGCTGATTGATTTTGTTTGGGCCACTTGCCACAGTAGAACAAGCTATAAACACAACCTTTCCTATTATTAGCTTACACTGTAAGGTTGACATGAGGAACACAGCAGTTGCTTATTTTCAGATACAGCAATAAACATTCAAACTGCAAGAACTCAAACAAAAACAATGAACTGAAGAACACAGAAAGTCAGTGGAGCTGAGGGCGACTGCGGAGAGGGTCAAAACAGTTCTTGTGGATCAATCACTACACACAACAGCTGACACATGAAACAGTCCTTTGAGCAATGTTCACACAAACATCGACTAGTGCAGCTTTAATAATGTGACTGTGTGGTCATAAGATATAGGGAACAATATGACCACAAGTTTAGCTGGTTTTATGTAAAAACTGTTATGAAATGTTATGAAAACATTTTTTAAATCAACTGCAGCTGGTTTTTGGGCTTTACCTTTAGAAATCCCCTCAAGTATTTCTAATATTCTTTGTAGTTAAAGGTGACCAACGATCCACAAAAATATTTTTTATAGAGTATAAAATGTCACGTTTGAGAATGTGAGGGCTCTTCTTCAAGTTGCATGAAACCACAAAGCAGGCATCTTTCCATGTCTCTGCCATTTAGTTTGACACCTGCTGGAAATGCTTTAGACCTTTATTATTGCACAAGTCATTTTCAGAAACAGATGCTGAGATAAAAAATGTTAAATGTCACTACTTTCCCTGCTTTAAAAATGTATAATGTGAAAAAATGTACAGTATTCCAGTTGTTATGCTGAGCAGAATTGGATTCCTTAGACCCCAGATATGTAGTATCACTTAGAAATGTGACATATCTGGTGCTTTGATGAGAGATTTGGTCGAAAGTGTAAAAATAAATAGGCTAAATAAATGAATTAAACAAAAATGTATATATATTATCACATATCACAACAGATTGGTAAAATGCTGCACGCACTGGAGCCCAAGAAATCTTGAGTATGTATTTGAGTTCTGCTAGGCTATAGTAAGAAAAATATAGAAAGATTTAATTGGCTGAAACTTATATTGTTCAAGAGATAGATACACTTCAGTCTAATTATATGCATAAGAAATATTTGGTAATATAGTCTATTTTAATCAGACACTGAACAAGACTGGTGGTTAATCATGAATTGGCTTCATAATGGAGTCTTTTCCAGCCATCATTCCACTAATTCTCATCGTAGTTAAGCAATTAGACATCTGAACTGATGAACAATAACAGGGGTTTTTGACCAATGTTGGCCTGTCTAAGTGCTGGTCCTCATGCATTAAAATGTCAAATGCACTTGCACTCATGTTTCCATCTCACAGTGTTTCTCCGAAGGTTTCCATCAGAGGGGCCTTGGGCAGCTGCTGTACAAATGTGGTGCTCTCTGCCATTTCAATTAATCCTCCCTGGTCTCATTTTGTTTTACTTTCATGCTAAATTGAAAGCCATGGTCAGATAACATGGTGGTGTGATAGAGAAGAGGCATGGAGATTAGGACTGTTGCACGAACATGCAAAACAAAAAAACCCTCACATGACCTGGACGGAAATGAATAAAGAGCAATGTATTTTTTTTCACTATTTTGAGAGCACTTTGTACACAAAAGTCATTTCAGTGCAGATTCAATAGTGCTGCTTCTCTGCTAATTTCTAAAAAGGTTGTGCTGGCAAGCAGAGCCATAAGATTCTGACTGTGTGCTGTACAACCTTATACAAAACTGTCAGCTAAACAACACTATTAACTGTCGGCCAAGAGTACAGCCTACACAAGAGGAGGTGATCTGCAGACTGCTTGGCATCCAGACATTACATAAAGCAAAAGCGCCATGTTCGCATTTACAAGCATTATGTTGAATTTGCACTCTCCAACCCAATCATGCAAAATGCACTTTGCACTAATGTTTCACATGCTGCTAGTCATTAAATTATATTCATTTTCACACCCTAACAACACTGCAATTGTTCTGGTTAACATAAGGCTTATGTCATGCAATCTGAAACAAATTTAAATTTAACACATGCATAAGTTGCCACAAGTTGATTCACAGTATTTGAACTGGTTAAAGAGTGACATTTAACCCATATTTTTTGCTATATTCTTTCAAAATTAAAAGTTATAAAAACCCTAACTTATCTGAACAGCACAATTCTTTCAAATATTAAGGCTGGAAATATTCAGTGTTTTTGTTTTAGTCTATGATTCCTACAAAAAGACAAAATTCAACAATGCTTTAATCCGCCACTCAATCATTTTCAACTTCCCCCGGCCTGTCTGTGGCTTTGCAGTGCTAATCCCCTTGGTTCCTAGTGAAGATGGAAATCTTTCAAAAGAGGAATCAGTTATTTAAAAAGGCTAAAGATCTTCCCACAGCAACTGTGCAGTGCAGCTTGAAGCCAACATTCTCAGCAGGAATGCAGTCATTGTTATGTGTGGGATTGACTAAGTAATAACACTAAATAAACTACAGGGCACTGTGAATGAAAAAAGCAATAAATCATTGCACTTTAGCTTGTGGTCTTTCTGTGGAATTTGCGGACTATGGGAAAAGTCCAGCACCAGTATCACTCTCTTCGCATTACAATAAGATTTGTTTGTCAGTATGTTGAATATATGGGTGAAGTCAAAACTGTTATCTGACAAAACATGGAAAAAATACCTACTTGTGTTATATAATGTAGAATTACAGTCAGAAACTTCCATCATTACGTGCCTAGTGGAGTGTAAAAGCTTATCCACATAAACACATTAGAGAAATCTTCTATTAATCGGTATTCTGTGGCTTATTTATCTTTATCTTTCTGTTTTTGTAAAATGTATTTCTCGAACTTCTGAATAATAAATAGAGTAAGAGGCACTTCTCTCCTTAAATCCTCTTAAATCATCTTTAGTTGAACTCTAGATACAAGCAAATAAAAGGCAGCAGTGTTTTTCACACTCGTATATAAGCGTCATAGTACATTTTATTTGTTTATTTGCAATAATACAGTATCTGCCTTTGAACAAATAATTTTAAAAGTGCCTTGCAAAATAATTACATACGTTTGAAAGAACAAGCCAAAGTGTTTGTTGCCTAATATTGTAGGTAATGCCTTGACTCCTCTGTCCAGCATTTACAATTACCTTCTTGTGCTGAAGTAGCCTTCTCATTGTTCACTGCTGTTTGTTTTTTTGTGCTCACATGATGCAGATTTAGGGCTCCAGCTTTTCTGCTACCTAGGACGGCCTCCAAAAAAAAAACTGATGCAACAATTTAAGATGATTTTGTGCTTATGTGAAGCCACTCCAGAATTTGTTTGGTCTCATGACAACAAATGAGGATAGAAGAGTGCAGCTGTCTGCTCTCAAGCCCCCAGAACTCCTTTCAACGCTTGCTTTTCTAGAACTTCCTCAAGCACCATTTTGCATGAGAAGTAGCAGGAAATACTCACAATGATACTAACTGGGTATTCACTCCCCCCAAAAAATACAAGTGAGGCACTTTTCATTCAATCAAATGAGATCTCCATCTATAATAACTTCATAACTTATTCCTGGCAGGGTTTTATTTAAAGCTGATGAGCAACTATAAATAGATTTATCTCTTGAAATTCCTCCTGAGGTGTATATATTTTATTCTTTTTATGCTGCTGAATATTATGATTTAAATATGATTCTCCCTGTATTTAGTTTTTTTTCCTTCTAAATGTTCCTTTAAAGGTTCATCATTTGAAGCTGCAATGGTATTTCCAAAGACATTGCCCAGGAAACAACTCGGCTTTGCAACTCAGCTGGAGTCGTTTTCTTTTTTGTATTCCTCCTCCTACTGCTGAGCTGTGCAGCACATACAGACATAACTGCCTTGATCACTGCCCAACAGCTAACAAAGTCTGAGAGACTGGCTGGAGCACTCAAATTTCAGTCTGCAGTGATAACAGTAAATTACTGTCTATTGAAAGACCCCATGGAGAAAAGTGTGAGGGACTGATAGGACAATTTGAATGTAACTTGTGCACTTACCTGGCAATAACAAAAAGGACACAGCTAACACCCAGGTAGGCCAGAAGGATGTACACCCAGATGTCGGGAGTCATTGGGTTCAGGAAGGAGAAGAAGCCGTTGTTGGTGGCGTTGGGTTTGCGATACAAGATGCTGATGCCCATACTCATGAAGGGCTTGGAGAAGTCAACGAACTTCTCACGCATGTAGGTAATGGTGAGAGGAGCCACAGCCAGGTCTGCCCTCTGGGGAAAAACCAAAAAAAATCAGCCATTTTCCTCTGATTTCTGTTTCAAATTAGACTTTATTTTAGCCAAGCTAGCAGCGGGGTACGCAAGCTAACAATGTCTGTTGGCCGGTCAGTCACTGCTTTGTTCCAGACTAAAATATCACCAACATTAGGAAAGATTGCCAAGAAATTTGGTAAAAACTCAACAATTAATTGGAATCACAAATATGGCCAAATGCTTTGTCAAAAATGAAATGAATTATAAGGGTGCTAACGAGTTTGCAATATCTACCAAGAAGTGCAATACGATCTCATATCTGCCCTGGTACAAACATTCATGGTGCTCTGAAGGTAAATCCTAGTGACATTCGTGATCCTCAGATTTTTTATTTAGTAACAGAATGACATTTAAAGATTTGAATAAAATATCCCCACAGCTAATAGATGTATTAACATATCCTTAATCTCCAACCTTAACCTTGCTGAGATAAACAATAAGCTCAAAACAATATTGTGCATAAGTACAGTCCCTGTAGACTTAGTCATGTTATGATTCACTGATGCTGTACGTTATATAATAGGGGGTTATAAAGTGTGGAGATCGGATTACATCTATATTAAGGTTTTCCTTTTTTTTAATTGATAATATACATGTATAGTCAATGTTAAAGTTCATTCCTATGTTCACATGCAGTTCTGTCTCCAAATGCATTCTCTACTGGCACTGGAATGACATACCTACATCATAGGGTATTATACTGAACAATGGACATGGCCGAGCATGACAGATAAGTTTCAGTCACCTATTATATACGTATGACTGCATATTCAGAATGTTTCCATTTATATCGGCAGCCCGCACAACTCCCCTGCACCATGTCTGGACAGGAGGTTAATGAAACCAGCTGCTTGGTGCACGCTTGGATTCCTCTTCCTTCCAAGAAACAAGACAGCTCACAAAGGGAGGCTTTCTTTACTTCCTACATACTGATTGCAGGGAGAGGAACAGGACTTCAGCTGCATTTTTTAACGAATAATATGAGACTGACTGTTTGTTTAGAGTATTTAAAGCAAATGCATGAGACCTGTCCGGTCCAAACACATACAACCTTAATGAGTTTTCCCCTCATCCTCTGAACTGATGTGTTCTGTCATTTGTGTTTGCTTTAACACCCTTAAAAAGCATATTTTAACACACTTCCTAGGCCCTAAGGCATGAGTTTAACTTTCCCTGTGGCTTACACAGCTCTTCCCACAGATGCACATGATAAGTTCCACGCAGCAGTAAACAAAGGTCACAAAGAAAACATTTCCACTTTTCACATGGTACTGTGGATTATGTGCTCCTGCGGTCAGCGCCGTGGTAGCTAAATGCACGGTGGCCTCTGAAGAGATGGAAAGATGAGAAAACCGGCACATCCTGCTGTGCATCTGCTGTCTCTCTTAAACTATTCAAATTTGTACATCACATACCGCTCCCTCTGTTGTCTGCTGCCAACTGCAGCTTTGAAACAACCTGCCACTCAGCCGGAAGATCAACCAGCATGCGATCCCAGACATCCCCACGGTGGGCTAATATACATGCTGCATGTCCTTGTTCTGCTTACTGCCTAGGCACACAAAGTGGGCACAAGCAAGATAACCTGATAGTACCCCGCTGTGTGCCACATGGCTTGGCGTTATCTGGGTTTGCAGATGGTAGGCTTAGTGGTGTTCTCCCCCCGGACTTCCTCACCTGACGACAGCCTGGAGGATTCATGAAGTTGCAACTAACACGATCCACATACTTTCAACCCACTGACTCTAAACTCACTGAACTAAAGAAATGGTAGTGTGAGCCTTTTACTATAGTTATTTTAATGCAGTAATTAAGCCAGTGGAGAATATTATCACTGTTATTATCATACAGTTGACAACCAAGGCTGGTCGATGAACAACTTTGAATATGCAGCCACTAGTGTGATTTATACAGCACTATATTGTGCTGTTTTGTTGCACCTTTCTCTTTTAGAACAGACAGAGGTGCAAATGTGCTTCTGTGAAACGAGTTGTTCTGCAGAAATACACTTTGCTGAACTATTCAATGGTTACTTAAGATAACAGCAGCAGTTTTTTTTATAGGGATGCTGTGGGAATGCTAAAAGGTCTGATTGGGTAGTCACGCATGCATTTACAAAAGCCATGGCTGGATATGAATACACAGCATGACATTTATGCTGAGACTAAACAACGGTATAGATATGCCTGAACATCTACAGAAATATTGAAATATACAACAGGCTAATGATGAAGCATACACAATGTAATCAAGAAATTGTCGCTTTGCATAAGCAGCAGGCTACAGAGAGAGCGGTCGCTGGGAACTATGATCTGTCCAATGGTGCTTTGGCAAGTGGGACAAACATGTTTGGTGTCGTGGCTGTTGAACTCAAGCCCCTCCAGCTATGGGTCAGCCACTCACCGCCAGCTCATCCTGCTTCTGGGATAAAAATCTAAATCACACTTGTCCGTCATGTGCTGTCCCCTTGGACCAAAACATCCTCAGATACTTTCGTAAACCACTACTACTTTAATCTAGGAGCACACAATTTCATCTCATGTACACCGTACAAGAAATGACAAATAAAAAACCTTTGACCTTTGTATATGTGTGTGTTACCAAGGCTTGCACAATATCTAAAAATCCACACAGTCCAGTTCAGATTTTACAAACCTATGCTAATTTTTTCATGTTTTCACTATTTTTTAAACAATGCACAATGCAATGTTTGCTTAACTGATAAGCAGTTGAAAGTTATATTCATCACATGCCAAGGCACAAAGTACAGTAAACAAAGCAGTGAATTGATGGTCCAACTCAGCAGTGCTTCAAAACTTGAACACTCTAAAATGATATATTACAGTATGAAAACCATTTCATATCTTGAGAAAAATGAATATCACTGAATATCAGTCCAACCTCACTACAGACAAAGTGCTGTACTGTAGCTTCTCACTCTGACCTAAATCTACTGGACTATCTGTCTGTGTAGACGAGGAGGATGTGGGCTGGCTATAACTTATCTGTCGAAGCTAGGATTAATTGCCATGACAGAAACAAATGATGTGCTAAGCACGCTATTAACATTTGCATCACAGCATGATTAAAGTGATCATTTATTGTGACTAAATCAAGTTTAACAAGGCCTGTTGCATCATTTAGCACCTTCCAAACAATGCCCTTTGGCATCACAGTGAGCTTTGACTACACAGAGGAAAATAGAGGGCTGTATGTTGCACAATGCTAAATCATCACTCTTGGCAACATTGCACTTTGTCATTGAGAAGCATCAGTACGTGGGGAGTAAATCGCACAATAATATCCTATTCAGACCAAAACATACAAAGACACACACACACACACACTGAGCTTTACTCTATATCTGTCACATCTCCCTCTGTGTGTGACAAAGCTTGATGAATTACAGAAATGAATGAAGGCTTACAACTGATTTTAATAAGCCAGGGCCTTGTTCTCTTTAAAAGATGTCAGTCAAACGGTTTTGTGTAATTCTGTAAAGCAACTGTGATTTATGAGGGCAGACTTTGTGAGCTACGAATGCATGAGTCTGGTGTTCAGCACCATTTTATCAGCTTAAACCAAATGTTTTCCTTGTTTTCTCCAGTACCTCAGACCTTATCTAACATCATGCCCCTTCTTTAAGTAAATGCACTGATCCCCAGTAAACTGTTATACATCTTATTTATCTGTGTGAGGGAGCAATAGGTTTTTAAGAGGTTAATGGAAAGTAGTCATGAATACAAATTGAACTGATAACAACATGAAATACGTATATATGAGAAAACAGCAACTAGCTGTAGAGTACAGTTCCCTGTTGAAGTTGAGAGGCAAAACAACTGCAGTAGTTTTGTAGTTCCATGAAATCTCTAGCTTCACTGGCCTCTCATATCATTCCAGGGTCAGATCTCCTGAGCTTGCCTTAAAGTTTATGTTTCAGGTCTACTGAATCACGATCAGCTTATCCATACCGACAAGGGTAAGGAGAGCACCGGACCACAAAATAGAACCGACTAAAAATCCACAAAGACGACGTCATGCATCCTTGGTCATGCGATAAGGAGCAGTAAAAGCAATAACTAGCAGTCTAGATTCTAATCTTCTCTTCTGCTGCCATTTACAAAGGCTGTAGGCCTAAAAAGGATGGTGAATATTGGTATGTTACATAAAAAAATCAATTAGACCAGTTAACTGTTGTCTACTGCTCTAAAAGTGTGTAAACAGCTTAGACTCGTATCAAAGCCATCCAAGGTCTCCATCAGCAAATGCTACATCTTCACATGACACATGTGAACCTTATGTCACACTTTCCCTCTTCCTATTTGGCTCTAAGCTAATGCACAGCCTTTTTCGACCACCTGCATCGTCTCCCTTTAAATCAGAGACCGGCCTAATACAAAGAGCACTTGCGTTGTTTAATGATCGAGTTATGCATCTCCATTTCGTGCCAGCATTCTCTGCCTTTAGTAATCCATTTGTTCCCCTCAAGGTTATTGTTATCAACGTGGATCTAGCAAAAAGCTTGGATGGAGAAATAAAGTGCTGCAGTGGGAGCCCACCTTTCCCAACCCTTTCAGCACCAAGCCATTGACTCCTGCCATACGATTCCCTGCACTAAATGCCACTTAAGCTATTACAAGTTTTCAGCTGAGTACAGCGCTGACCTGATGGGGCTGAGGACAAAGAGAGAGCACTGACAGGGGCACTTATGAAATGCCAGCGGAGAATTGCCACCATCACTTCGTGGTAGGGCTGTTTCATGGCCGCTGAATCCTTTGAGTTTGATACAGACAGCTGCGATTTCCCGGTATGCCTCAGCAAGGTGATTGGCGTCGGTGTGTTTCTCTGCATCCTGACAATATGCAGTGTTTACACGCTCATCCCAGATCTGTGATTCATCCATCTGTACAGGAAGTGGTTTGTCTCACCGAATGGCATCAACACACTTGTAACATTTAGGCAACCTTGACATAATTGTGCCATAAATGTGACTGACAGCTTTGCAGGCTGCTCCTGACTTGTGCTCAATCATAACTATATCACTGTCCACATGAAGGACATAACCAGCCATTCACTTCAATGCTATTGCTTTTGGAAGTTCAAGTTGTGATGATGTAAAACATTGAGCTGCATAATTTTGCAGAAGCAGCATATATTAAAGGCATGTTTTGACATTTTTAGGGATGCAACCATTGTCTTGTCCAGACTAATCTGAGAGGATTTATACCACTCTATGCTAAATATCTTGGATGAGGCAGTAAGTTTAGCTTAACATTAAAACAGCTAGCCTGGTCCAATGGTAACACACTCTACCTGGAGTGTTAACAGTAACCTCTTCTCTAGTTGCCTGGCAACTGCTATGCTAAGCTAACAGGCTGCTTGTTCCAGCTACAGTCACTGTAGCATCAATCTCCTTATCTAACTCTGCAACAGGGCAGAAAAGTACATTTCCTGTAATGTTATAGTATCCCTTTAAGGAAAACAGTGAAGCAGACAATATGGAGTCCAACTTACGTGTTCTATTAGTTCCCTGATCATGCCGTTCCACTGGCCCTTTTCATCCTGAGAGCCGTATTTCCCATCAGGCACCAGGCGGATCTCATAGGAGAAGCCCAGGATGTTGGAGAGCTCTTTCAGCAAGTCGATGCAAAATCCTTCGAAACGGTCGTTCCCAACCAGCGCCTTGTCAGACTTCTTAAGCATGACATATGGCTCCTCCTGCACAGACCCAAAAGATCAAATGAAAAGCAATGGTGAGGTCAGCTTTTTCAATTTGTTTCAGCACATGCACCTAATTGAAGCAAAGTGATCTGAGCTGATGAGCCGCTGTTGCGTTTAACAGGCAGTGACAGCAGATTCTGGTTCAGTGTGCGGCTACAGGGAGCGTTAAAATATGAAAGAATGCTGAGGTTTTTCTTAGACTGATGTATAAGCAACAAGAGACCCAAGTCTCTAATGTAAGTAAATGCCTTTTAAATTGCAAAGCTGTACCCAGCATTTGCTATAGTGACGGTAATGCACACAGAAGGCGTGTTTATGCTATCAGTGTGCTTGCAGTGTTCAGCTAACTAAACCTGCCACACTCTCCCCCACACTGCTGCGCGTTGACCTATATAGCTGGTGCACAGGTCGGTTCATTTTATGGTCAGGTGGCTGACACTCTTTACTGGCCTGTAATATCCTGTCTGGCTGCTCATAATTTGAGCTGTATAAAAGCTTGATTAGGAACAGAATGCAGCAGTGAAATGGAACATGCCCACAACGTTGCCTTCATCAATTGTCACCAACCTCCAAGGGAGAGCAACTGAGCTGATGCCTGCAGTGACAATGACTAACACAGAATAGCTCATAAATGATTTCCTTTATTTAGTGCCTGTTACCATTTCCCTGCCAGATAGACTTGCATATCCCGCTGTGCACTTCAAAACATGTTGGTCCATTTATGCAAGGGCTGTAATACAATTTATTGCCTCAAATAGCCAGATGTATAATTTACAAACTGAGCTCAGAAGCAGAGTAATTGATTCTCTAGTGAAGGTGACCCTGCTTTTCTCTTTTTTCTTTTCTCAACAGTACAGTCAAAGAGGAGAAAATAGGTGGTCACTGCACATCCCCTGGGAATGTACCCCCCCATGGGGGAGGGGGGTGAAGGTGGGGGCAACACAAATACAACATCATGTGCTGGTGGCATGTGGACACACAGTTGTTGTCCTGTTTGTTAGATTTGTGGAGGCTAGTTGCCTGTAAACAGTACTGTTAGCCAAACCTAACACAAAGCAAGACATCATGTATCCCATAAATTCAGGGAAAAAATAAAAATTCCTATAAAAAAATATACAGGAAATGATAAACATCTTTAATTGTTTGCCATTAAAATGTGAAGCCATTTGGACATTACAATTAGGATGGCCTCTTAAATAAATAATAAGTTATGAATACTTGATGACAATGCATTTAGAGAGCAAGTGCTTCGCCACAAACTTTGCTCAAGTTGTCCAATTAACTTGATCAAAAAGTTTGCATGTTAAGGGAAAAAGTCATTACCATCTGTTTCTAGCCTTCCAATTCTTGCTATTCCCCAAGGTTTGAAGTCAAATCAAAGTGTTTATACCAGTTCTACCCTCACAGTCGCAGCATGGGCGTGCATAACAGAAAGAGGAGGGAGGTCGGGCCTGTGCAGAGACATTACAGGCAATGGAGTGCAAACAATTAATGTAAGCGAGAAAACACATTAAGTGCCTTAATCTCTTTGACAGAGTTATCACTATAAAGCTGTCAGACGTCTTGTTCATGCATCACTGGAATCAGTTTGATGCAATGTCATTACGCTAAGAGGAGAGATTGATATTAGAGCTGAAACACTCATCAGAAATGTGAAAGTAGGCAGCTTTATGATCTTAAACTAATGATTTTCAATGAAATTGCAAATCCAGGAGCATGTCAGAAATATCCAAATGCCTTTTTAAATTTTTGCGGAAAACTTGAAATTAACTTGAGACACTTGGTGAGGAACATGTCTTAAAACGGCTGTAATTTCAGCATTACATCAGAAAACGCTGGCAATTCCTTGTACAGCAGTTCAACAATCCACCACTTAAATGCTCGCTCTGTTTCTGCACTTTGAGGCAAAATTAACATAGATCGCACCTGATAGGCATTAATTATGTCCTGCCTTGACCTCACTTGTCATAATTACAGCCCTGTGATCCAACATAGGCGTAATGATAGTGTTTATTGTTGTAGGCTGTATATCTGTCCTGAAAAGGTGCATCAAGGGGGACATCTGTGTCATCACCTCCCTGATAGCTCCACAAAGACCCCAACATCCAGTGACAGTGTTAAGTACATATACAACTGGGGATGTGCAAATGAATAGCATGTGAAGGTGGGGGAGGGGTCGTCCATTTCTTCCTGAACGTCTGAACATATAATTACTTCCATTCTCAGGGATTGCTCATTGTATCTCACTACCTATTCCTTTTTACAAGCCCCAGATCTTTGATGATCATGGTGAAAGTTTAACATCTCACCTGGATCACTGATAATTAAACATTCGTTGACTTAGACACTGCTCCTAAGCTATCAATATTTCTATTCTTGCATATGCAGTTGTAATAATAGCAGATCTACAGATTGAAATTCTTGGTCATTTTCAAAACCAAAGTACGTAGGCCGTTTCCAGGTTATTGGTTATTGCACTTAGCCATATTGTTAACATGACAGTATTATTGTTCAGGGCAATATATATCTTAGCAGTATAAAATTGTTAAGAATTTTATATTGTAGGTGAGCTGGCTGGCTGAAATTAGAAGAAACACCAGGTTCGCTTACTGTAGAAATTAGATTCCAAAGGCTCAGGAGGAGGAAACAGGCTGAAGTAAGGTTAAATTTGGCTGAAGCAAATTCATATCAACAAGGACAACAGAGGTTGATAAAACACCACCTGCTGTCAGGCTTCAAATGTCATGACAATTGTAATTGTAAATGAAAGCCTGCTAGCCAGGAACGCTAAGATTTGCAGCTTACGTTACATCAGATAAACACACTGTCTGATTCATTCTTGCCGTTGTGTTTTTTTTATATACTCAAGGTTTGACAGTGCCTAGTTACAGTGTGATTGTCCAACTGCTGCAGGATGGAGGGTTTAGAGAACCGTCAATTATAACATAGTGTCTGATGTGTGATTTATCACTCGAGAGCTGGCAATGTATTGTGTCAGTCACAATGAAAACAGATGTAAGCTGAGTGCATCTCTTTTTAATGTTACAATGAATTGAAAGTAAAAGAAAAAAAGAAACCTCATTCCAGGGTATTATTAATAGGACATCCTCGAGGACATATTATATGCCAGGCTACACAGGTGACCTACCAGAATGGTGGTGATGACGAGGGAGCGGTTGGCCAGGGAATCAGTGATGTTCATCCCTTTTCGCTTCGGCGCTTCTGTGATGTTAAGACCTCCGGACGCACTCCACTTCCCCACCTGTGGAAGATGAAAAGTGTGTAGCTGAGTGTTCTGTGTCTATTGGGCTGTGTGACCCGGCAGACTCCCCTGCCAACCAGTCTACCAGATTAGTGCCAGGCTGAACACACCTCCGGCAGCATCGGATGAGTCACCTTCATATCAGCAGAACAAGGTGTTTTGGAAAGCACAGCTCAGTTAAGGTGTATATCTCGAGAGAAATTGAGCTCCACGGGCAAATCAAAGAAACTGGAATCATTTGATGAACTGTATGTTAAAATAAGACTTACTGGTAATAGCGTAGTTTGCAAGTATATAAATAATAACCAATAACTAGGGAAAAAGACACAAGAACATTTTTATTTAAAGATAAAAGATTATGTTAGATTATCAGTATTGCATATACATTTGGTCCTGTACTGGTGTTTCAGATGTGTATGTGCGCATGAAAAAGGAAAAAAAAAAGGCTAAACAGTGAAGCTAAAACAAACAGAAAACCTATTAAAGATGGCAAATATTGCAAGATGGCTGCAGTTAATCTGAATGATGGTGCAGCATGTGGTTGCTGGTCGGATTACATCGTAAAGTCATTTTGCTCTGCAGTCACAGTAAAATAAGCTACGAGATTTGAACAAATAAAAAGGAGTTATACATGCGAGGAGCCCTCAGGCAACAGAAGCTCTGCATATTGTAGAGACACACTCTGGAACATATCATTAACAGAAACAGTCCTGTGGCCGTCGGTAACAATCTCTGTTTGCAAGTCAAGCCCTTCCACCGAGCCCTCCCTCATCTTTGCTGCTCTCTTTATTACCACAGACACAAGCGTTTAATATTCACGAGGGGTTTGTGCTTGAGGTGGATCCATTTAAAGACGTACAACGCACCAAAAAAAAAAAAAAAGAGCATGAAAAACGTTTGTAAATGTCCTCTCTGCCTAATCCAGAGAGAGGCATATGCTCTAATTTGAAAAGCACATTAGTTACAGCTTGTCACACAACCAAAGAGAACTCCAGGAGAGAGATTTAAAAATATCTCTGAATGCACTCTGCTTTTTCAAAATTCTCCTAATTGTACCCAATTACAATTAACCCAATTCATTAAACATGATTAGCGAAAGACTTGATTCAAAAGTTACTTACTCACGTAACCACATGCTGAGCATTGCATTTATTTCACTCTCCTGAGCATGCCTGCGCTGGAAGTGGCACTCTGAGAACCTGTTCATAATTCCAGCAAAAGCTCAAAGTTGGGCTAATATTCAATTACAATGGATTAGTTGAGAAAAGTCCACATCTTAACAGGCTCATACAGTTAAAGCCGATTCCACGGATATACAAGAAAGAGAAAAAAAGAGGGAGAAAAAGGATCTGCAGGATCAACGCGAGTGTGCTCGAGCGCAGGATTTGTCAGAGACACAATGAGAGGATGCTAATATGCCATCAAATACTTTTTTTTTGTTAGATGACTGTGCTTCAGCTTAATTGACCGCACACAGGACAAGATGCCAGTGAAAGGCAGAAGAAGAATCATTTCAAAGCAGTAGTGTTACAAGCTCCTCTCTGGAACAGAAGGGTTACATGCTGAAAAGCCCCAGCTATTATATGGTCTTGAGCCTTTAGGGAGTACTTGAGGAAGTCATAATGGGACTTATCCCTATTTGATGTATTCATAATGTATGAAAGCCCTCTGGTAGAGAAAAGCTGTTATAGTCCAGAGGGTACTTTGCCTTCCAGTATAATAAAATAAGTTCTGCATTTCCAACCATTTAGGTTTTTTTTTTTTTTTTTCCCTTTTTTTTTGTAAAGCATGTTTATACAGCTCATTACCACCAAACAGCATTTTGGGCATCACCTCGAATTATCATTAAGAGAGGCTGCAATTAACACCCTAATGTGTACCCTAATCCAATTTGCTTTATGATCCACTAACTTATGCTTATGTTGAAACAGCCAATTTGCTTCCTTGTTAGGAGGTAAATGATACTGTCAAATTTGCATTATCTCTTGCACATCAAGAGCAAATTCTGAAATGTATTTCTGAAATCAATAATCCATTAAGTTCCTTTCATGCTATAATTATCTCACAAGTTCTACTTTTTTCACGCACTGCATGTGGTGATGCGCCATTGCTTGTTGGTTTTTATTCTCTGCCTCTGCGAAGGATATACTGAAAAAGACAGTGCTTCAAAAATGGTGTTTTAACAATATTTACCTTTTCAAGTCCATCCTCCTTTAGACTGATGATGTCCAGGTCAAAGTCTGTACGTAGACCAGTTGTCTTGTTGAATGACAGTCTCCCCGTCAAACCATCCCAGTGGGACTGAAAGATAACAGATCTACATATTTATTCCATATTTAAACAAGTCCTGCATTATTAACCTTTTTGCCATAGAATCCTGCAGAACACAGTCTAAACCTCTGTCCAGCCTAACCTATCAATATATTAATCCTGCAATAAATACAGTCTTTTTTTAAGCTTGTAACTCACAATTGTTACATCACATTTCATTGTGCACTTTTTTGCACAAAATTAAACATTTGGTGCAAATGACAATATGTCAGAATAATGTAGAAATAATCACACAAATACAGCAAAATAAAAGTGCTGTCATCAAAACACACTACAACACCCTCTATCTTTCACTGACAGAAAATTCATACGCCCACAGACCAAAAGTACAAACATAAACTCTAACAAGCTGCATTTCCGTGTTTTTTTTTTTTTAATTACATTTTACATCTCAACGCCTCCGAAGCGTTTTCCCTCCAGACTACAGAGTTAATTAACAGCCATCTCCTTTTGCTTGATTCCCCATGAGGGGGAAAAACACATAACTGCCCCCTATTACTATTCCCTGATACCCGCCACCTCCACAGATGTGTGCATAAGCAAACATGACAGTCCTCTCACACTTCCACTAAAGAAGTAGCCATTTATCAACTAACTCTTCTTCTGTCATTGTTCTTGTTTGTTTTATTTTAGTCTTGGCATCGGTACATCATTCCCTGCCATTTAGGGGAAATCCTTTCTGTTCAAATGCCATAGTAACACTTTGGTTATACTATTTAGGTGTCACGTGTTATTTTATTCTGTCTCTTGTGATCTTCACGTGAAAAAAAAAGACTTTAAATTTACTATTGTCTCTTTCATTCTGTGATGAAGACACTAGATTTCTTACTAGGTCTTGGAACAACAGAGTAATCAATCATTGTGTGTCGAGCGGCAGCAGTTTTCTGACATTTAAAATCCAAAGTGTGACAACCCTACAGGCGATGGCTCCCTCCCATCACTGCTGTACCTTGTCAGAACTTGCTGCGAGAAGATCGAAGCTTCAAGGAGAAATTTGTGGCACTCTCCTCTTCCAAACCGCCTCATATCTCATTTCATCTCGCCTCACACCACCGAGGTGGGTGGCATGTTCAAACAGCTCTAATTCAAAGAGTGACATAAATGCCTCAGCACATCACATCCAAAGGGCCAATTCGACCTTCAGAACATGTCAGACTCTTGTCTTGAAGCTGAGCATAAATCAAGCCTGAGTAAGTGTCTTTATAACCAAACACTACAGTATGTTTGCATAAAAGGAACACTGTCATAACACTTCATTGGCTTTTGTCATGATCACTATGTCACCAACATAACTCCTAATGGTACATATTCTTAGAATGGCCAACAAGCTCATTGTTTCAAGTGACTATAGTCACGCTCATGCCGACACTGTTTATTGTGCATTGTAGTGGCGTAAGCCTAAGCAAAATTGTGTTTGCACATTTGGCAGACAAGCAGATATTGTCCCCTCCAACTCAGACACAAACAATAGTATTCATGGATCTTGTGCCAGTTGGGGATGTGTAGCTGAGTAACATTGTAATTTGGGGTCATCAGATTTCAGAGCACACTTTGCACAGTAAATTCTGGGGGTTATGGGAATCGTTGTAAACAGTCTCCTCATGAGTGCAAGGACAAAAGTGACATTTTCTCCTAAATCATTTATTTGTCATTATAAATGCATGGTTACATATTGTAACTCTAATTCTATTTACCGTCAAGTACACCGCAAGTACTCCGTACTGCAGGGTCGACTCCTCATTTCTGCCCAACCACAAACTGAAAGTCAGATTCTGAATAATTTCAACTCACACAGCCGCTGCCACCTTCTTCAGCCCTCCACTGATTTATTAAGTCCATGGTAGTTTTGTCCAATGCTATATCATAGATAGGGTTACAATTATAATTCTTCTATTACAGTACACACAAACGCCTCTATCTAGCAGGCCACTGTAGGCTAAGAGGAAATGCATGATAACTGCGCTCCATTATGTGATGCTGACAAAAGCCAGGCCATTGGGTCGCAGTGGAGTGGCTTAGTGAGACGGCTTCAGCAATACTGTAGGTCAAAAGACATACAGTAAAGCACACTACTAATAAAACTGCAGATGATGGTGGGCAAATTCAACACCTCACTGGTCTTTGTGCACAGCTCCATGGATACAAGCATCAGCACTTCAATCCTGGCTTGCCTTGAACACATGGACAGATGGACCTGTCATCCTTGATCCAAAACAGAACGTGGAGGGAAACCAGAAACAAGTTGGGAACGTCCATCCCTCTCCACCTATACTTGCACTTGAAAAATGGTACATCACCTTTTATTCATTAGATTAACAAGGGGATTTGGGTGATGATGATATCGAACACTACTACGTAGTCTTGAAAACACATAATGGTAAATTGTAAATTCACTTGAATTCATATGCCACTTCTCTAGACTCAGTGACCGCGTTATACACGACCAGTCACACAAGGACACTTAAACATGTGGACTGCAAGAGCTTAACCACCAATCTTCTCATTAGTGCACAACCCACTCTACCTCCTGAGCCACAGCCGCCCAATACCAGCGAACAGAAGGTCTAGCACCATTATGGAAGGTCAGGCTTTGCTCTCTCAAGGACGTTGTCTGCTGGTAAAGAAACGACCTGGAGGGGCCTAGTGAAACCTCTTGCTTAATCAAGTTTTCTTTCAAATTGATGCATTAGGGGAAATAAAAGGTTATTCATTTTCTCCTTTTGAGCCTTGATTTTGCTCCTTACCACCAAGCAAGGCTGCACGCCAGATCAGCAGTTATCTCGTACTTGGCTTCGTCTAACCTGGATCCTCTACCCTGGGGGGAGTGGCAGCTGATATTACACCATGAGTTTTGGGTCACCTTGTATTCTCTTCATTGGATGGACAACATGAGGAACAACGCACACCTGTCCCCTCTATCCTTGCCTGATTGGAGGCAAAACTCAGGCCAAGTAATGGCATTGTATCCATCCATCCATCCATCCATCCATCAACTCTATACTCTTATCCTTGAGCGTCACGTTGGCACTTGGACCTGTCCCAACTGCCAGTGGGTGAGACATGAGCTACCGACCTCTTCAGGCCACCAGTCAAGGCTTGACACATAGAGACAGACATCTATTCACAGTCACATTCACCTTTGAGACACTTTGGCCTGCCAGGCACAATGGTAGCCTGGTCTGATTTTGGCCCTGAGTCCTAAGTAGTTTTACCACCAAAACACATGGTGGTATCTTGATGTTTGGGTCTATGCCCTCCATCTCTGTCCTTTTATAAGTTCAGGCCCTTGTTGCTGTCATTCCTATAGCTCTGTGGGTTTTTGAGAATTTATAAGGCAGTACGTGCAGATGTGCTATCCTGCATAGAGGGTAGAGCCTCTGTAAAATACAGAAGACTGAGGTGGTTCATGCTTTAATTTTGCACTAACACTAATGAAGGGGGGTGGGGGTGGGGGGTTCCTTTCCATTTCTAGACCACACCCATGGCAAATACAAATGATTTAGTTGTTTGAACAAATCAAGATACAAATAGTAGCATCTCTGCACAACCTTCATCTGCCATTTTGCACAGACTTGTTTGTGTATACTGAGGCACTGTCAGACTCTTGTGTTAGATGAAATAAGAGCCGATTACACAAGTTGTGCTTTCAAAGGGTTACAGTACATGCTTTCTGGAAAATAGGTTATGAATACAGGGAATTTATAAGGCTGACAACAACACTGCTTTGATGTGTCTATCAAGCCTTGGTTTTCTTTGTATGTGGATATTATTGATTTGCTGGGTAAATATCTAAGTCCCAAATGACTACACTGTCCTCACTCCACTCCCATTGTCATGCTCACCACTCAATCAGTAAAATAAATAACACTTAAATCAAATAGCAACAGGCCACAGGTGTCCCATCACCTCTTTGATGAAACTCATGAAGCGTCCTCCAAATCTCCAGGGTTTATGGCGGTGGCACTGCAGCGAGTTTACCGTCATCTGCGGAGCGTGCTGGTATGAGACGGACACAATGTGGACTGCATCATAGGTCAGCGCTGCATCTGTCTGGAATAAGGGGTGAACATTATTTCAGCTGATGGCTGTGGAAAGACATAAGCAGTTGGGTCGTTATCAGTCTAATCTTTACACTGATTTGGGAGGAATAAAAAGAAAATAGCATCCCTTTGACACTTTATTATTTATTGTTATTTCCTCATTACATTTTTAAAACCAATTATATAATATATACAGTTACTATTAATCCTTTATTCTACGTAGTAAATGAAGGTTTCAGAACCTCTTTCAAGGCCAGTCGCTAAATTTTTCAGGTAAATAAATTTGAGATAAGTTTTCATACACAATTAAAGAGTTTTAATTTGTTATGAAGTCAGCATCTCTGTGCCTCCCACTGATAATTCAAAATATAGCCCTGTGTTTGTCAAATTCGCTTTATTAACATAAAGGAAGTACCTTTGGACATTTAGTTGCTTTAGTTTAGTTGCTGTACAGGACTGCTTATGTGTACAAAAAAAAAATAATAATGTCAATAGCATAGTATTTGGATTTCCTCATTAGTGGATATAAAACACACAACAAACAAATTTAACCAGCTATGGTCAATATTTAGTAACATGTTAAAGACCTAAATCTTGTAGTTAATTCATGCAAGTGTGACACAAATTGGGCCTGACACAGTGGACTAAGCCAAATTTGCTTTCATTTTCCTCCTGGAAACATACTGGGACAATGGTGTATTATCCACTATAAACTGCCCATTTGAAAAAAAAGAGTGGCTGTAAAGGGATACCCCCGGTCAGCGACGATGTTTAGAGAGACCAGCACATTCAAAGGATAATTGTTGAAAGGGCCTAATGTTCTCCACACCATCACCCCTGTCTGTAATGTTGAAAGTGAAAAAAGATAACTCCATGGACTGGACTTGTACTATTCTTGCCAATATCTGACCCTCCCTTCAGCCTGCCAAAACACAACCAGGATTTCTGACCAGGCGGCAATTTTCTCCTGCTCAGCTGTTCGGGTCCAGAGATCTTGGCTGACTAGCTGCAGATAATGGCAGTGGTGAAAACTGTGCTCCACAGGTTCAAGTCTAGAGAGCTTGTTCTCTCCGTGGCCCTCTTTATACCCAAGTGCCTAATTAGTTGTCATTTACAAATGTCCCATAACTCTGTGTAAGCTTGGCTGATTTTTGTCTATAAACTCAAATATTTTTCTTTTTTCTTTTCTTTTTACCAAAAGATCCACTGGATAAAATAGCAGATACTGACATAAATTGAATCCCAGATTAGATGCTGATAAGATGGTTGGAACCTCTCAGTATGATACCAATGGTCACTGTCAATCTACTGTATATTTTTATTTTTTTTAATGACTTAATATATGGTTTAGTCCAACAGTAGAAAAACCACTCAAATCTGTTTACATGCATAATAAAGTATGTATATTTTATTCATACATGAGCCACAGCCTCAAAGAGAGAGCTGTTTGGTTAAATTAGAAGGTGTGCCTAATAAAGTGGTTGCCTTATTTAGTAATAATAATTGCTAGGCTGGAGGAGTTTGTTATTGGCTGCTATTGGGGTTAAATTTCATTCCACGGCAAAAGCCACAGATAAGACAGACTGACAGGCGGATGTGTTGTATTTATGTTGACATTTTGACAGCTGATTTTAACTGGAACAACAGAGAAGAAATAAAACATACCGTCATGATGCCCTCCAGCAGGCCTGAATCAGGTTTAGGTGGTATCTGCCTTTCCATCGACCATTTCTCCACGATGGATGCAACCTGGGGATTATCCACGTTGAGGATGCGGAAGCCGGTCATGTTGACACCGCAGAAGCGATATGGCTCCAGGTCAATGGCCATCAGGTCCTTTTTTTTTGTGGAAACACAACAGAATAATGACTGATGGATTCTCATTTAGTCTGCCAGCACTGAGGATCTTTTGTATTTAAGTATTTATCCTGGATGCTGTCTCCTCACATAAAAAGAGAATGACGCAGCAGCTGATTAAAGAGATGCTATATTGAGACCAAATGGAGTGAGAGGAAGGAGAAATACAGTTTTCAATGTCAAATCAGGAGATTTAACTGTGGTGTCTGAAGCTGTGTATATGTAATAAATTAAATCTAAAAAGGCTCCAGTGGTGGCGTCGCTTTTCTGCTGGCAAATCCTTTTAGCATTGACAAATTGTTATTGTTTTTGTACCTACATAATAATGAATTATACTGCACACACTACAAGCTTGTGTATGTCTTTCTTTATGAGGTTCAATCATACAAAATCTCCACAGGTTCAGATTTCTTATTTGAGAAGTTTATAATTACAGTTTGTAACTAAGAAAAAATTAAGAAGGTAGGAAAAAAAAAACACTAGTTCTGTTGGATCATATTAATAATTCAAGACTTGCATTCCCTTGGCGACTTCTAAGCAAAAAGCAATTCAATTTGAGCTGCTGTAATTTCTGGGGCAGCCATTGTAACTGAAGTGTGAAGTCACATGTTGACACATGTCGTGTTGGAGTGGGCCAGGGGGCTTGGAAAAGACATTTGGATGAACATAGATATTTCATTAGCACCCTGTGGGGTTAGTGCTGGGGGAACGAGAGCGTGTAAGACACTTACTAAAGAACGGTCGCCGCCAGTCACTGAAATATTTCTCCTTTTTTTTTTCTCTTTCCCACTAGAATGTGGTACTGTACTATCTTTTATGAACAGAGATCAAAGTCAATCAGTGCTGTTCTATATGACATTCAGAAACACTCAGAAAAGTAGATCAGGTTACAAGTTTTTTTTTAAGCTTTGTAGCTAAGAATACAAACTAACTGGGACAGAATTGTTTGTAAAATACAATTCATCTTTTGTGACATCCTCATTTCATTCCAGGGCATCTTTTTTGGAACGTCAGGAAAGCAAGTTGTTCCAATTATAAGTTCACTTTTTTTTTTTTTGCAGCTCTGCCTTGTGCACACATCCGTGGCACAAAAGCAACAGAATCCTACAACAGCACTGCACAGAAATCTTTAGCTGGAGAACACGGTGCATATCCCTGAGTATACCTGCAGATATGTTCTGGAGGAGGCAAACATAACAAAGTTCCCATCATTAGATGGCTATGGCAAGACGGAAACTATGACAGACTCATTTCGAAGGACAAGGAAGTTATTACCTATACCACTCTGCTGTTGCCTTTTCATGCTCTGATAAGTCGGCATTTACCTCACCTCAGAAGATAAAACGCAGACATCAGTGGCTTCCATCGAGAGGAAATTGTATTGCCATGTAAACCATGCAAGTATTCATCATTTTGGACCAAATCAAGCCGCCAGGTATAATCTTCCTAATGGTCTGCCTATCAATATGTCAGCGTATTGCAGCGTTAGAGAGATACCACACTCTGATTCTATAAAGATATCCTGCCTTCATGAGGAAAATATTGTTGTTGCAGAAAATCAAATCAAACAGAAATTTAAGAGTAACTCCACAAGTAAATATTTCTCTGTTCCATCTGTGTGGAAACTGTTCCGCTTAACAAATAAACCAGTGCACCAGCAATAAAGAAAAAAGAGTTTTGGATTTTCCCTATTAAAGCAATAGACATGCCACACAAACATGACGCATGGCAGAACAATGTCATTGCCACGCTGTCGAGCGTGAACGATGACACACATCATGCCTGGACCCCTATGTCATATCACATTATCACAACAGACTGGCCCAGCCCAGAGAGAAGGCATGTGTTTGTTTGTGTGTGTGTGTGTGTGTGTGTGTGCGCACGAGGGAGGCAGAAAAGGAGACAATAACTGGGAGTGAAGGAAACAGCACAGAACATGCTGGTGTTCATTCCCATTCAGTCTGTTGGTCACCAGATAGCCAGCGTCACAGTGAAGAGCAGTGCTGCCTCCCTGCTGGGTCTGCGTGCATTAGTCAGACAATATCCTTTTTTTATCAGTGTGAGAATTTAAAACGTGCAAGATGGGGATGAAACTGGAACATACCGAACCATATAAACCTAACACGCCCAGGATGTTAACATGTATGACATCAGGGGAAACAAAAATCTATAAATGAAGGCTAATGTGTGTGAGTACTACTCATAGTGCACTCATTTTCACTGCTCATTTGTACCGACATGCACATGCTCAAATTAGTTCAGTCTAACACAGTCCTGTCTTTGGCTCTAAAAAGGCAGAATAATTTCCTGAAGATGCTGGTTATTGTAGTTTCTAGGAAATATTACTCTAAGAGTTGTAAATAGCGTGTCTGTCGGGGACTATTTTCAGATGTGAATTAATCCACATTTGATGCTCTATTGCGCTTTTCCTGCAGCAATACGGCACATGTGGGATCAACGTAACATGAAGTGCTCTTGTTTGTTCACCCAGCTGAGAGGTGAAGCTCATATGTTTGTTTTTAATAGTTTTCACTTTCCACTTTTTTTGGAACTTTGCAACTGGCTACACAGACTTCTTAGTAGGATTAATCTATAACTGTTTTTTATTTCCCTACGAAAATATGGAATATCACCAGACTCATGCAACAACAATATGTATAATCTATGTACATATGTTTTATTAATAGAGTGACAGATAGATGACAAGTAACTAGTGTTTCTCATTTCATTACTGAAGTCATTACTGAGACGACAGGCCATATTTTTTATCAATGTAAACAAACCTTTCATAGAGTCTGAAATCAATAACTTCAATTTAGCCCTAGATAGAGTCTGATGATTAAAAGCTCTGTCAATGAACTGAGGAATAATATCAGGTTAAAATTCAGGTTTAATGTTGCCGCTGCTCTGCTACCGCTTTGTTTACATCTGGAAGTTGCTCACTTTAAAAACTGATGGCATTTCATTTTATTATGTTTCCTGTAAAAGCTCACAGAGGAGCAATTATAATCTTTTGAAAAGTCAGTTTGGAATTTCAAGCCGTTGTTTCCTTTTTTCTTTATTTTTTAATGCCACGACCTCAAAGACTTTAGTTGACTTTACTATATAAAGCGTAGTGTTTACTACAGCACACTGAAGACTCCATTATGCCTCCAGCTTGTCAAACAAAATTGATATAATGGACTGGATCCAAAGCCCATTGGCAATTAGCCACTATTCATCAAAAACTCAAGCGGTGGGGAGATGAGAACAAATGAGACTCTATTTGCATTAACAAGCACGGTACATTACCAGAGTGGTGAAGATATAGTGGTAATACTCTGTCATCATCCCCATGGTCTGGGCCTGGAAGGAAACAGAGAGAGGGGAATAGGGAAGGTGTGAATGAATGGTCATTCTGTCACGTCAGTGTGTTATAGAATCAACAGCACATTCACAACAAACAATATGAGAGACATACACAAAATGACTTTAATCAGCAAAGAAAAACTAGCCAGGTTTTAATGAGCATATTGATTAACATGTGGCTTCATTTTGTGGGCAAGTCTCTGCCGTGATTTCTGCACCATATGTGGTCCAGAAAATGTACCGAACGCCAACAGTACTTGATGCTTTTCTATGCATTTAAATGGTTTGCAATGGCTCGGGGGCATGTGACGTTATCCCGGCAGAGAGGAGAGCCTTCAATCAAAAGAGCTCGGTAATCTTTGTCTCATATCCGAACACTCCATCACTGCCACTTGTTTCACTCAATCTACATTCAAAGGCATCACATTCCCATGGCGACTGTGCTTCCCATTTAATTGTACCATCTGTTGTAGGGAAAAAAAAAGAAGCCAAGGTTATGTAAATAAGATGCTATGCTTATGTGGAAGCAAATTCACTTCCCCATCTACCAAATAGACATGAAGCCAAATAGACGACATTGAAACTTTATGTCATGGTTTGTATTGTCGGCAGGAGGTTTCATTAATTAGAAATCATTCTTCCACTGCTGCAGGATACATTTACAGTATGAGGCAACCGAGTTCTGTCAACGCTCCCATTCTTCATCAAGCTTTTATCCAAGCTGATCTTGATGTGTCCCTGTTCTCTTCAGCAGCACCGGTCACATTTTACCCTTACCACTGAAAACACATGATGATGCAGGATGAGTGTTTTTTTTTTTGTTTTTTTTTAAAGAAACAGAGGACATGTTGTCTATATTCTCCCATCCACTCAGAGAGGGAATATAAGCTGACAAAGACATTTTCAGTACAGGTGAACTTGTCAAAACAAAGACAAGAACTCACATGTTGTTAAGGATGATGGCATGACATATGAAATATCTCAAAAACATAATACAGGCACTTCAGTTGTGATGTTTGAGCCCTTTTGAAATACAATTGTCCCTCACATGCATGCACGTGCACCACCACAATATTTGAATTCAGTGCACCAGATTGCCTTTTACTGTTTTATGTGTGAGCAAAGCTTTGTAAAGCTGTAGCTGAGCCACCTGGAAATCCTAATACACTGCAACTCAGTGGCTGATCAGTTTTGTAGCTGGTTCAATTCAAACTGCAGGGTTAGGTTAGTTTGTGTGCTGCATTATCAACAGTGGCAAGATTCAGAAAGTTAAAGTAAAATGCCAAAAAAATTGGTTCCGTCTTGGAGTTTTTCTAGTAGTGACTCTAGTTTTAGATATACTCCCAGTTCTGTCCAAAATTCAATATCAGGTGGCTGTGGTCTATGCACTGGTCCAATAACATGTAATTTTTAAATAAACTTTATAGCTTCACACCTTGATAAAAACAGTTTCTCCACAAATTCTTTTCTTCATCTGTTCCTTCACCACTATATGACAGTAGCCTACTGTGCAGCCTCTGGTGACAACTGTTTTAAAGTGCTGAAGGAAAATTGTTTTCTGAAAAATAGTGGAGGCCATTTACAAAACACCAGCAATTTTGTGATACTTTATTTTGGAAAATTCCACCAGTAAAAAGGCAACATGAATGGTATCTAAGGTTTCAATTCCTTGTGGTGACACTGGTGTTAGGACAGCTAGTGGAGGAGTTGTTGTTTCTATAGTAGATGTTATTTTAACATTATTTTTTAAATTGAAAATTATTGTATTTATACATGAGTTTGACCTGATGACTGCAGTCATGTCATATGCTTTATTATGGTAGTTTGAGTTGGTAGTGGTATCAGAACATCTCTGTTATGAATATTTTCAGATCTTTGACTGCCGGGTGATTTCAATGTCAGTGATGGCTGCTGAAATTTGTGATGGACATTTCTGCACTTTTTCCTTACATTTTATAAATACATTTTTTTCTATTTTATTGTAACCTGTTATTGTGGTTATTCCACTGTAAGGCAACTTGCACCAACTGAACAACGATCATGTCTCAGATGCCAATGCTCTATTCTGTCCCCCTTTTAACACTGTTCGTCCACCGTGTCTAATATTGTTTGTCTACATATGTTTTTCATATGCTTTTTCTTTTATTCTTTGCCTGCAGCACTATGTGCCCGAGACAGATTTCCCTGTCGGGACAATAAAGTTAATTTGATTTGATTTGAAATTTGATAAAACCAATAAAGTACAAACACATTAAAACTGACCTATTTGTCTCTGCTGCTGTGAGATGAAGGTGCAGCGTCACACACAAAATGAATGCAAAATAATTATCCCTAATCTTTATTGAATGACTATGGCAGATATTGTCCTGTTTTATCGAATGCTTCAGTTGTGCAAATTTAATCTGCACAATTATTTATATAAGGACACAGTGGATCACAACAACACAGCCTTTCAATTACTGCATCTCATCTTATTACTCTACAGTATTAAACAAGATGAAGTGTCTCATGAGCACATTTAAATAGAAGAGCTTGGGTCTGTAGCACAGTGTCCTGACAGTTGGATCACGGAAGACAACTGACTGGAGCGTTTTTGCCCCAAAATCTTTTTCTCGCGTCTTCTCTCGAGTGGACACTCATTCCTTGGAGCGACATGTGCAGACCGGCCAAGAGCGGAGACACGTCAACTTAGATGTTGATAACATGGGAGGACGGAGTTATTTAAATAACTTGGGAGGAGATGATGCGTTGGGTAAACATGTTAATAGAAGCTGACAGCAGCTAAATGGAGGGGATGTCAGCCTGTTACTGACATCTATAGAGCATCAGATCACCTACACAGTCCCCACTCGTCTCGGCATCACGCTGACAGCTATTTGTCGACTGTTGTTTGTTTATATCATCAAAACAGTGTTGATAATGAAACATGCTGGATCATATTCCTGTTTATGGGATGGATATTAATTCAATCAAAAGGGGCAACAATTCAACCATAAAAAGTCTTTCCATGAGAGTAGGCAGGAGGAGAACAATAATGGAAGGAGGGAAAATGAAGACATATCAAACAACAAATTAATCAGAAGAATAACACATTACAGTATATCTGTGTAGTTTTACAGGCTGGAATATGAAGGCAGTTGTAACAGATGTGAAAATGAGCAGTTCAGAATCACTACTGATCACAGCTCATTGCCAAACCATGACCTGCCTTTTTGCTTAATTTACTCAAATAGTAAAGTAAAATACATCCTGCTGTGCTGAATCTACACTAGCCAGCCAATATTGCTGTTGGATATTTCCGTTTTGAAATTGCTCTGTAACAGGCAGGTGGGCACAAGACAAAGTCCCCCACTCCCTGACAACAAAATTTCACTGCTACTTAATCACTACTGGCGCACCTTCTGTTGCTGCTCTCCTCCCACTTAGCCACTGCCAGCATCTCTGTAAGTCAAAGCCTCTACATTTTCATTCACTGCAGACTCTTAATAAGAATCAAGCAGCATCAGAGACAGCTGTGTAGAAGAGGATCGCATGTGCTTTCATTTGTCCCGCGACACTACGTTCTGAATATCAGAGGGTCGATGCCGCCGCACGCTGACCTGTTTGAGAATCTGCGCGGCCATGTGGTGACTGCAGTCGAAGATGATGCGAAACTCCCGACTCCGCTTCATTTCTTTGAGAAGGGGCCTTGTGTCCTGTGTGTCAAGAGGAAGTTGGCGGATCTTTAGTCTTATGTTGTACCTGGACGGGGCCATTATTAGCTCCTGTAGTCTTATTAGACCTGAGGAAGAGAAAAATCACACACCAAGTTTTTAACAGTTTTCTAACATGTGCATTGTGTTACAGTAAGATCGGATCATGACATAAAAGTCTCCTCACCTGTGCTGTCGTCGTACACAACAGTGGCTGTTTTCCATTTGAGAAACTGCACCAGGTCCAGGATAGCATAGCTTAGCGATGAGTAATCCGGGTACAGGTTTGCATAAAAGCTGTCCCTGTTGTCCATCGGGTGATGTTTCCACCGCACCTGGATGTGCGGCACTTCCAGCGCGTTGCAGATGGACTGCACAGCGTTCGATGATGAGCTGTGTGAGGGCCCAAATATTGCGACCACACCTAAAGACAGCTGGTCACAAGCTAGAGAAAAACAGAAGAGGAAGGCTTGAGGAGACCAGCAAGTTATGTTCTGTCACATTAAAGGGATACGCCAACATTTTTAAAAAAATTTTTTATGTGTCTTGCCTCACTCCCGAGTCCATGACAAGCAGGTAGACACCATCCTTTCGACTGTGCGTGCAGTAACAAGGGAGAGCCCGTATCGTCCGTAATTAGCTTAGCTCAACACTGGAAGTGTAGCCACAGTCGAAAGGATGGTGTCTATCTGGTTGTCATGGACTCGGGAGTGAGGCAAGACACGGAAAAAAATGTTGCCGTATCCCTTTAAGACTTTTCCAAGAACTTTAATGTAGGACTTTAATTTTTCAGCCAAAGCAATCATGCAGATATTTTCTTGTTTCTTTCAACCGCCCAGATTCTTGTCTTCCCCCACAGTCTGTTCACAATCCTTCAGCGTACGCCAAACAAGCCACTCACCTTTTCTTGATGCCTCAAAGCTGTCGTAGATATTGATCCTCTGTATGTCATATGTTAATGTTGTGTTTGGCAACAAAGTCCTGTTTCTGTTAATGTTATTGACAGCAAATTTAAAGGCAAGCTCCTCCGCGCTTACAAGTGAAACAGGTCCATCTGTTTGCTCAAAAATCCCACCTGAAAAACAACAAAAAAAGAGAAAGGACATACTGTTTAAAGCCCATGACAGTTGGTCTCAAACATAATCACAAGCAAAATGGAAAAAACACAAGCACAATTCCAAGTGGGACTAAATGGAGAGAAATATTGAGAGGCGGTTGTACTCAGTGTGAGGGGGAGCAGTGCACATTATACAAGGTATTAAATTTGCTCAGCAAACGTGGAGCAACCCTCTCTCCGTTTTCAAGGAATGTGGAAAGGGGAAAAAAAAAAAAAACATCAGCTTTGAAGTCTAAAGCCATAATGGATTTATGGGAGTGTATGTATGTGTGTATGCATCTGCGTGTCTGTCTGTTCCATCAGGCCAGCTGAACAGGTTAGGCTTTTGTCTCTCCATTAAGATGTGCTTTTATATCAACAGAGGAACACAGTGGTGGAGTGGATATCTGGACCTGGGTACTCTGCCTTTACATCAAATTCAAAGGAAGGTTTTTTTCTGTTTCTTAGATGGAACAAGCAGCTGCTGAAAATGTACAAAACATGTCTGCGTTCAAAAACTCTAGTTTGGAGATGATTTTTTTTTCCATGTTGTGCTGGACGTACAGGACAAATACAAGAGATTTTACAATCTCAAAGAAAGTTTTATGTATACTAAAGGTTGTGTATATCCCTGAAGAACACTGCTTGATCTGAAAAAGCCTGAGGGCGGCTAAAGTGGGCTCTCTAAAGTCTGAGAAAATGACCCTGATGATGCCATACTGATATCATCTGTGTTATATCTGCATGGCCTTTGAGTATAATCTTTATAAGAGAAAATCTGGAGGACATAAAGTTTGAAAGACATAAATATGTATCATTTGCTTTGTGAACACATATAGTATCTGAAAGTCGTAGTGTCTCCTTTTGAAATAGTTCACCGTCATGTCCTCGGCATGGAACATTAAAATACCGTCACAATTTTTGTGTAATTGGTAAAGTAGCAAACATTACAAGCACTGTCAAGTGTAAGACAGCAGAGTTCCTCTGTGGTTCGGCTGCAGCCTTTAAGAAGACAGTTTAGACAGCCTCTTAAAAAGACGCCTGTAGGAACATCAGCTTATGGCTCCTCCACCTCCACTCTCATCATTTTATCCATTACAATAACAAAGCAAAATGTCTCTGCCATCTCCTGTCACTTCTAAAAAAAATAAATAAAAAAAACTCTATTCACTGTCATCAAAAGTTACAAATGTGTTTCTGAAGTGTAACTTTTATGGCCATCATTTGAGCTGCAGAAACAACCTTTTAAAACCTGTTCTCTCTGCATTGAGCTCACACACCAGTAACACACACCATAGAGGGCGTTAGTTTGGAGTTATTTTCAAGGTGTTTCTGCTTCTTGTAAATGTATTTTCAAGCTGAGTCACATTGAAATTTGATAAACATTTCTAACCTCGATTCAATCCCTCAGAGACTTTCAAGAGCTTTTAAAAATTACTTGTTACTTTTTTTCATTGACTCATATTTTCATAGGTCACTTGATATGTAGACTGCAGCTAAGCATTGTTTTAATGATCTATAGATCTGTTGATCACCTGTGCATTGTCAATTTCGTTTTTAGTCCAAAATGGGAAAAATATTGAGCATAAAATAGTATCATAATATAAAATTAATGATAGTTTTTGCTGTTGATCAATTAGGTTGCTTAATTCTGTTAAAGGATATTTTGTGCTTCTGTTGGGAAGATTTAAACACTTTTAAAATTAAAAACGTGAAATGTTGAATCGGGTGCATTTTGCCACATATTGCATTATGCACCGTTTCTGGGTTCTTGCACTCATTCATCACTGTTAAAAGGTACGGGAGAAAATAAATCTATAAAAATCCTTTCATTTAATGTGGCCAACTGGGATTTCAAAAAACACAAAGCAGTTTGTTTTATTTTAGTGTAGTGTAGCCATACTGCCATGGCAAAACCCACAAACAGCCAGCCTGGTGTTATTTCACTAATCCTCAAGAATACCTGGTTGCAGAGAGCTAAGCTTGGAAATAGCACGTGTGACCCACTGACGTCCCTGAACAGATCCAAAGTGCCTGGATCAGCCTGGAGTCATATACCTCTGCTGCTGTGGGCAGAGTGGCAAGTCTGGAAGCCGAGCTCATCTTACTATTTATGACTCAAAGCCTTCCCGGATTGCGAGGGGACGTGATGCATAAACCCGCCCGGTGGAATGCGTCACATTAAAATAAATGAATCCTTCCATTTCATGGGGAAATCTCATTAGAGTACATTAAGTAATTGCTGGAGTATATAGTAATTTGACTGTTAAGAGGATAAAATGTGCATTGCTCAGAAGCACTTTAACAAATCTAATAAACATGGGGAAACCTGCTCCTTGGGAGGAAAATCCTGCAGATAATTCTCTTTCCCCTTTTTAGAGTTTTGTTTCAAATGCTAAAGCCAGGCCTAATGTACAACAACCTCTGCAACTCCATCAATGAGAGATAAATTGTTCTTTTTAACATTGTGCAGAGTTTAGTCCAGTGATCTAAACAACAGAATATTATGGCGTATGTTTACAAGTTCCTATTTCAACAACTGCACTCAGTGTTTGTGGATGCAGTGCATGTGCGAGTGCAGATTGAGACGCATGAATTTCAGACTTGATCTTGTGAATCTCCGTCAAAAGGCTTCAGATTAGCATGTCTATGGAGACAAATACACAAAGGCCTTTAATTAGTCTCCAAGGTCCTACCACAATATAAAAATCAGCCACTAATTGCAGCTCTTTCCATAATTTGTCCTTTGAGGACTTTGGGCTGCATTCAAAAGCCACACACACTGACGTATGTGAGGAGAGGACTTCTCACACACGGCAAAGAATACATTAAACTAGACTCATCAAGCTTAGAGACATGGTAACAAAAGGAGGATTGTCAACTAGCACTTGTACTGTATAATGTAATAAAAATCAGAATTTCTATTGAGCTTGATTATGCACTCTATTGCACTTAAATCTGTCTAACTATCCTTAGTTAGTCCACTTGTCACTCTGTATCCAAGTTAAAATTCTTCTCTGCAGGTTTTACCCTCTGAGACGAGCCCGAAAAAAACTTGTGCTGTAGTTCATCCCAACGCTGTTATAATGGTCCATTACAACATACAGTATATTACAACATACATGTTAAGCGTTCATGATTTGCAGATGCTGTTAAACAAAACAACCAGGCAGCGACAAGACAATGTACAGCTAACATCATCCAGGAGCACAAGTTCAGAAAGATTTAAAAACGGTTCAGCTGACAAATGTGACCACAGTGCTGATTACAAGTGCACAAAATGTTATTATTTCAGCTAATTAATTATACATTAATAAAACATTTGGCCTGCATGCAAATGAAGGCCACTGGTAATGTGTGGTGTGAATGAAAATCAAGTGGAATTTAATTCTTAAACAGAAGCTGTTGGTGCGGAGGGGTCTGCTAGGGCCTAGAGGAACGAACAGATACAGGCTGTGCCAAGTGAAGTTTTATATTTCAGCTCAACATGCCCTTGCAAAAGAAAAAAAAAAAGAAAAAAGGTTGTAGCATGAAAGCCCCACGTTATGTGCCCGCAACAACGTGGGCTAGCGCACAAGCATGAACCCACTCTCTGCTGTTATGCAGTGGCAGACTGCCTGCGAGCCAGCTTACTTGGTTAGGTTGGAATCATGTGGGTAACAGAGAAAACATATTTTTCTTTTACATCTACTTCATTTACAGAGTCGAGACTTCAAAGACTGTGATCTGAGTGACAGGATGACAATCTGCCAAAACAAAGCAACATTAAAATAGAAATATGCCAGAGGTTGTTTTTGCTATTTTTGTCTTTCAGTTCAATGACTTTTACCACATTATGTTAAAGATGTACATCGTCAAGGTTCTGATAAATTTAATTTTACCATGTTTCTACTTCATGACACAGTTAATTCAGTTTCTGAAGAAACACATTGCATTTTGTTTTCATTATCTGAAAGAATCCATTATCTGAACCTAATGCAGGCAATGATAAACCTAGCCTGCTGTTGTATGGTAAATAAGGCGTTGCTCAAGGACCAATCTGATACAGTATGTTGTTTCCTCCATGGTCCATCCAATTGTTTGGGCTTACATCCAAAAGATGGGAGAGCAGTAACGCAGTGTAAACATGGATGTTTATGAGAATGGGTTTATCTCTATCTTAACAGTAATCACGCAATACACACCTCAAAGATTAGCATCTGTTCTCTCATGTTCAAGAAATCAGACAATTTCAACTTTCAGCTGCAGAAATACCACTTCCTAGTTATAACACCAGACACTGTTTGTCTTTTTATTCTTCCCAACCATGTACTGTATACTGTATATGTTCTCCAAATGAACATAGTGCCCACAATTTAAAAGCAAAGCAAGGTCATTTTTGATATCTGCAGTTTTCTACTGAAGTATTAAGTCTGATACCATTGCCCTTGTGCACCATTGAATTTGTGTGGAGGAGAGGCAAGATCAGTGACCCTTTTGTTATTTTCTGCCAAGCAAGACACCTGACCTTACTTGCACTTACAAACAGCTTCCCAACAACACTGAACATGACTACATTACCTCGCCTGTCCTTCCAAACCTGGGAACCCAATTTCTCTGGGGTCTTAAACAAGACGACTGACTCGCTGATTTCATTGGGGCCTGTTTTAGTTGAAATTAACAACTTGTTTATGAATACAACAATAACGTATAGAGAGCTAGGTAAAAGCAGTACGTAACGATTTCATTATTGTTGTCCTCCATTGTATTATACCTTGTGCTTGTTAAATCATATTCCTCGCTGCCAGCCAAACCAGTGCCGAACCCTAAACAATGAAAGTAGCTGATTATGCTCTTGGATACATGTGTGCTCGCCCACTGTATTTCTGAGTGTTGCTCTTTTGTACTTTCTTTTCACTGGTGGGATTCCCAATCTCTCTGTGAATAGCTTCCTGTCTCCCTGGACGTGCAACAGCACTCAGTTTCACAATGATGGCAGCAAACAATGACCAGCACAAAGCAGACACGCAAACCACCATGAACATTCAGAAATGCAGCCAATTTCGGAAAGAATATGTTCCTTCATAATTATGGGTAAAAACACAACACTTGGGGACTGCAGCAGTTTTACAGTACTGAGACCAGCGGTTGAGTTAGCCAGCAGTGCTTTCTGTATCATGAAAAGCAGGCCAGGAATCTGCTGCATTTAATCAATGATAAGCATCATGACAGGAAATTAAGGGTGCTGGTTAATTAATGGTGTCTGGCAGCATGTTGGCTCATTAGTTAGCAAAGTCACCTCACAGCGAGAAGGTTCGAGGTTTGATCTTAGCTGTGGTTCCTCTCCCCATGTTCACTTGGGTTTCACCCCACTGCTCTGGTTTCCTCCCCACAGTCCCAACACATGCAGGTCAGGTGAACCTGAGACTCCAATGTAGGTGTGAGTGTGAATGTGTTTTGCTATGTGTTAACCCTGCAGTGGATCACACACCTGTCTGTGGTGTTTCCATGTATTTCTTTTAATGCTTCAGTCCTTCTACAAAGCCTTCTTAGGAGTAAGAGAGCATAGATGAATGGGTGATTCATTACTCTGATAGTAAGTGTTGATATGGGGGAACTGCAAGTATATATAAGGTGGTATGGATAAATAACACTCACACAACATATTCAAGGGCTATTCAGGTCATATGTAGTGTAATACTTACAGTATTTAATGTGTAATGTGTTATAATCTGTTGTGTTATCTGAACACGTACAATACTGTTGAACTTATAGATTCAAGCCAAAACAATAAAAAACATACAGTATATTAGCAAACAAACACAATTGAAATACCTAAAAGTTCTCCTTTTTGTAGGACCAGTGCTACAATTGTGTTCATAGCCATATGATTAAACAGATATTAGCAGTGTATTCTTGTTTTAAATTAATAGGCTGGACATAATTGTTTTACAGAGTATATACTGTGATTGGTAATGTGGATGATTACATTCAGTGCAAACGCTGAATGTAACGAGTGCTATAGCTTAAAGGATTAAATGGGCCATGTTATGGTATGGGTGGCATCTGCTGTCATAAGTCTCTGTCTCAACTGATAATACATGTTAATTAACATAACTAGAAGAATAAACCCTCAAGTTAAATTCAATGCAGCTAATGTGCATCCTTCATTCTCATCAATAATTACATTATACTAAACTTAGACTCATTCCAATTTAATCCCTTTAAAAGGAATTATGTTCAAGTATAATAAGAAACATTTGTATTTCAATCAAATAGTTTTCTCTAACATATAAATTAACTTTGATAGTGACACATTCAAATGCCACTATGTAATGGGGGCATTGTACCAGTTCTATAAATACTTTTTACATAGAGAATAAATAAGTAACATATCTAAACATCAATTTCCATTATTCAATAAATTCCATACAGTGACTAACAATGTTTAGCCTATCTGTTCTGGTTGTTGGATTAAATACAGTAAGTGTGTAACCAGGTACAAACATATAAAATAGCATAGACACCGTTTTTCTTTTTAAATAGTTTCATTTGATTCAGCTATGATCTTGGGCAATTGTCTGATCAAACCAAAATAAGAATGTTAGCCCATCACATTACCGCTGATAAATAACCAATAGTATTAACAACTTGAACATCGATGGAGAAGTTCTTCGTCATAACCTTGATGCTGACCACAAACAACTCCAGCTTCTACTACAAGCACTTCCATCAGATATATTCACCTGATCCTATTGAGGCACACTAGCAGTGTTTGAGATCCCTTTGTGAAGATGCAGGTGTAAACAAATTTACCAGTTCTCATGACTTAAGCTTTTCCTCCTTGACAGTGGCACAGGCACACACACACTCAATACAACCACATAATTACAACACACAAACCCAAGTTATGAAGGACTCAGCAATCTGCTTTAGCTTAATAGATGTCAAATATATGCAAATGTATCAAGTAGGCTTCAGTCCCCTCCCTGTGGGCAAAAGTGGCATCTGGTATAGATTTGAGAAAGTTGACATGACTCATCCGTGAAAAACTTAAACTTCAAAATGCAAATGAAACCAACTGTTCCAAAACAGAAATAAAACTGTCTAACAATAGATTATTAATGATGGGACTGTTTAGACCATTGCACTGTAACGGATACCACCATCACTATCTATTTGAAATATCAAGCAATAAACATCAGGTGAAATATTGTCCTTTTAGATTTATCACCCTGGGGAATAAAACGCTCTATATATTTACTGGTAGTGCTACACATTCACAGCAGGTTCACACAAGCACACACACACACACACACACACACATATGCACACTATTTCTTCCTGCAGCATAGTGAAGATAAAGCTTGTCTCAGTGACTTGTCTCTCACACACACTGTCTGTGCTAAGCTGACTTGAATTAGAGCCTCCATTTGTCATTCAGACTGATTCATTCAGTCTTTATTCATGCCTTAATGATGTATTTACTTTACTATTGTAACCACCAGTAACATGGCAAAAAAAAAAAGTCTCTTCATATGCTCAGTCTCTCAGCAGTCCATCATGCTCAGTGTTTGTTATCATTATATTTCTTTGACAGGCCGCACATGAAGTGACAGTCTGTTTTCTTTTCATTGAAATATATTTCTAGAACTGATTTCTATCCTATGTGCCTTACCAGCCATAACAGCAGTTGTCTTCACCTCATTATTATGTGTGCGTGTGTGTGTCATCATGGCAAAATGTTGTCCTGGAGACATCTGCTGTAGTGGGAACTACCACAGCGGTGGTTGTGAGCACTTGGCAGGTGTTTGTCTGTGGATAGATTTTGTCACCACCCTAGTCTCACACCCATTCAAGACACAGACACGAAACTTTAAAAGGATATGGTTGAGATCCAAATGGAGAAAGATTATGAATTTGGTCTGAATGTTGACTCACTGCTTGGATTTAGCTTCTCTCTATCAAACAATCACATACTGGTAATTGATAGCAGCAGGGGGGTCCAGTTGTGAGACAGTGAATAACAGCAGACTTATACATGAAGGAAGGAAATATCATCCAAAACAATCATTCTTCATTTCAAAAGGCTTTTCATCAAAACATGACATCAGCAGTCAGTGACAATCTTTTAAGTGTCACAGTATTTAGACAAATGTGTCGTAATGTGCACAGCTTTCATACAGAATAATATATTATCATATAAATTGAATTTGGGCCTCTAATGTTTGAGTCCGTAATGAGAAAGGCTGTTTTAATTATGTTATTTCCCCTAACCCACTGTCCACATTGAATCTCCATCGCGCTCTATCACAGCTGAGAGGCATTCTTATTTATTTGATACGATTAGTAGAACTCATGCAGCCCTATAATGTTGTGATATCTCCTCTGTCAGAGGACTGTCAGGTAACAACACATTTGTAAAATCTAATTTTATGCTCAAGTGGTTCTGCTTCTGCAATTTATCGCAGCTATCGCTCACCCTCTCCCCCTGCCTGCTTTCCCCTTTCTCCTTCTCCCTCTCCAGTCTCCACCCTCTCTTCCCAGCTTAGTGAGGTGTTTTGATCTCATTATCATTCCCAAACATTCACACCGGATAATCTGTCAGGGCGGGAGCCTGTGCTCTGGTCATGATTAGAGGTGTCGGGATGTGCTTTCAATGAAAATACCCTTTTTTTTTCTCTTTTTTTTTTCTAAATTAGAAGTAATGGGTGTATCTTTCTCCCTGTATGCTGTAAAACTTGGCTATGTCAATTCAATCCTTTAGTAAAGAGAACCTGCCTCATTCTGTAAGAGGACAATTGTTGGACAGCCCGGTGAGGACAGCGAATTGATTAGCCAAACGGAGCAGTGGGACTCGGATGCCCTTTTACAAACCACAAATCCCTTCTCCAGAAACGCTGCACAATGCACAGTGAACCTGCATGAGACAATCCCATTCAACAATGCGCGATACAAGCAGCCGCCTCCCTCGCCTGTGGCCCATTGTTATCACAGAGGTAAAACCCAGCCCATGCCAAATCCTCACCTCACCGCCAGTTCAATCAAAGGCTGTGCCAGGAAAAACGGGGGAGCGAGACAATGGTAACTAACGCCAGGCGAGTTGGGGCTCCGCGCTCTGCCAAGATACCTGTGTCCATCACCATCCCTACCCCATCCATCTCCTCGCCCGCTGCCACCCGTCTTTGTCCGCATATGGTGGCGGAAAATATGCAGACCTGCAGCCTTGGCACTTTGTCACAGTGGGACACAAAGGTGGCCAGCAGCAGGAAAAAAGCTCCATACTGTGCATAAACAACGGCTTTGGAAGGTGCACCCCTGTGTGTGTATGTGGGGATGGGGGTGGGGTGGGGGGTAAGGGAGGATGACTTATATAAAGATAACTACAGGATACAGTTAAATATTATATCCTTGGCGGCATTTGTCAATAAGCAATTTGATCGTGACCCCGAACAAGCTTACTCACCAGCTAGTTATGGCTGCCCTCTCTTTCTCTAGTTTAAAAATAAAGTGCACACTCTGCTGCTTCTAAACCCATGAAATAGACTTAAATGTAGTTCAGTAATTTTGTATTTCCTGGCCTTATTTCCAGCATAAATATATATACTAAATTAAAATCTTATTAGGCTAATTAACTGATTATGTCTTTAACCTTACTGCAGCATGACTTTAATAATGTTTCTACTGCAGTGAAGCCTTATAGCCACGGGCTATGTATACCCTCTCCTGCTGTCTCAAACGTACACTGATATTGTCAAGTGTATTCAGGCAAGTGTGAAAATTCCTGAAAGACTTGAACAGCTTGTAACAGTTCACTCTGCAATGGCATTTCAACACTAAATGTGAAACTTTCAAGTACCCTTGCACTTCTGTTTACAACTGAACAGTTGTCACATTGTGTTTTCCCAACAAGCTATGAAAGGGAACATGCCAGTCACACACAACAATAATGATCAAACAATATACCAGCGTGAAATAAAACAGACAGATTGATGACGATAATTATAGTAGGAAATGCGCACAAGTACGCTATGCAATACAAATGACTGAAGGCTTTCCACTGTAATGCTGGAAAAAAAAACATAATGCGAGTTGTGAAATGTTCTACGATGCTTTCAGCCGCTAACCTCCATACATTCAAGTCATCACAAAGTGCAGGCACGTAGCCTCTAAACAGCAGACAACTGAGAATTGTTTGTTTAAGATGTATCTGAAAATACAGGTTGTCACCCATAAACACACAGCTCTGTCCTTTTGTCTCCCTCCAGTCTGGGCACTTTAAAGCAGGGATCTACGCAAGTGTGCAGGCAAGTGGCCTTTATCTGCCAGGCAAGCAAAACAGAGTGGTTTCTCTGAGTGTCTCGACTGCAGCAGAGTCAGGATGTGTTCATACACAAAGCAGCGACTGTGTGGGAGAACGCAGCACCGTCCTTTTGTCTCAGTGAAACCACTGCGTTAGCACAGCAGTGAAGCCACCGCAAAACCATTGCCCGGCGAACCGTCGTCCGCTTCATCTGTGGTGCAGTGTGATGACACATACCAAAGAGCGAGACTTATTTGTCTTGCAGTTAAAGGCTACATCTGCTGTGTTTTGGTTTGCGATGAACCAGACTCTCCACCAGCAGTGCAGCTCCCTGTTGTTGCCACTTAATGCAGGGCTGCACCACATCACGAAACACACTTCCTCTTTATTGTCACCATGCTTATAAAGCCCCTTAGCAAGCGTAATATCCCCCCCCCCCCCACCCTTCTTATTATACTCTTCCATAAAAGAATAACGGCTAGTGATAGTTAACACTCATTCATACTGGAGGGGAAAAATAAAGACATATACTGTAGTAAAATTTGTATATGAAAGACTACTTTTACTTTTACTTCTGTCAACTTTCCTTTTTATTGCATTTTATGTTGGAATCGATATAAAGTGATGAGTGTCAGTGAAACAGGAGCACCGAAGGCTGAGTGTTAATAGCCTTCCACCTCAAGGCTTCACCACTGAGTTTTATGGTCATATTCTTTTGTGTCCAGTCACTTGGGGGCTCGAGGGCTTAGTTTTCATCAGTAGCACTTTAGAGGAGCCTTTTAATTTCGCCATCGCAAACCTGCTGCCAACCGACTGACTCAACCTGAGGGTTAAAAGCACCACAATTGGATGTATAGTATCTGAAAATGGAAGGCTGGACAAACGCTGTGGGTCACAAAATCATACAGTGGTAATTGACATTGATTGTACGACTAAAGGTGCAATTAATATCGAGGCCTGTGTTTATTGCTCTGAGCTGCTTCAAAGTCCATACTAAAATGGAGAGGCATTGTTTAATTTAGGCCACCTTATTACCGTGTAGTTTGACAACCGCTTAGTTGCTTTAATGCTAAACATAATTAGAACACAAGTTTGACTTCAGCTTCATATAAAACTCTTTGACAGTGCTATTACTGTTCACCAACCACAGAAATGAGTGTCTTTTGCCAGAGGGATAATGAAAACAGAACATAAGTATCTTCTTTTTTATGATGTTGTGCCTTATTGTTGTAAAACACAGTAAATAACTTTACTGCATTCTAATCCAAAGGCAGAAAAAACACATTGAGCTTGATTGTTATCCAATTAATGGCATATCTAAATATATATATCTATATATATATATCTAATATTAGCTAACTTAAAGGCTAAAGTACATGTGATATTAATAAATGAGTAAGGCCCACGAGCTGAGAGGTTGAAAGAGGTCTGAAGACGAGAGTAACCCTGTTTTTCAAAGTCATTGCAGTATGAGGCTAAATATAAATCTGCCCCACTTATTATTGGACGGACCACACATGCAAAGTTAATGTAGACAAATGAGGGGGAGGTGCAGGTCGGACCATTGGGGACACCTCTGGCTAGTTTCTGGGACAGGCAGCGCTCAATTGGAAATTAACTTCACGGTGTCTGCGAGAACGTTCACATTCTCTGGAACAAGACCAATCTCAACACGTCTGAATTGAAGCCCCGGGCGCTCATTTTTTATCCACGTTCTCCAACTTTGCCAGTGGTGTGAGGCGGGAGATTATTCCCCCGCGGGGTGTGTGTGCACGGGCCACGTACTCGCGAGGATTAGCAGAGAGCAATGAATGTGAAGGACCAGTCGACCGAGGGACAATAACTGATACCTGCAAAATGAAAATCGACATTTATAGAATCTAAATTGAAGTTAGAGCAGGTAGACAGTTTTCTCTTTTTAACAAATTTATGTAAAACGTATCATATAAAAAGCCTGATAGTGAAGGAAAAAAAACTACCAGAGTGCCTCAAAGCTGTCCCTCATGACTATGTAAATCAACATGTTTGACTGCATTTGATTTGACTGACAGTCAACATGAAACCTCTCTTGTAAACACACTCCATGGCTGGTCATGTGGTTCCATGAAACAGCTACAGCGACCTAGGTCTATATTTGAATCAGACAGATTTTTCGCTTTATGATCTCCGTTTCCAAACCTTCCTGTTAAATAAACGTATCAATCTACAGCTAGTGTCGGTGTTGTCCTCAGGATGATAAAACAAAACAAAAAACGATATGACAAGAGACATTGTGTGAAAAAACTGTTGCATGCACATTGTGCCCTGAATAAGAGTCATTTATTCTCAGCGTGGAGAACAAAATGCGCAGAGCTTATATTTTAGTTCTTTTTCAAACATGGCTTGACTATTGTAGGTTTATAATAAAAGCTGCCTGTTTTATCACAGAGCACAAGCATTATTCCTAAGCACTTTGCACCGTCTTTTCAAAGCCGATTAGAGCACGGAGAAGGAGGCCAGCTCATCCTTGCAAAGGCAGGATATTTACATTTCAGTGCCATGTGCAGTGAATTTTAATTTGGCTGCTACGATTTAACACGCCGGCTTTCTAGCAGTTTCACACATGAGCGCTTAATGGCTTCGTTAACATCCTGGGGGACTTTCCTCATTACCTGATCTGGTCAACTCTGACAGGTGCAACGAGTCTCATCACTGATCTTTGTTCATAGTGCCAAGTTCCTTCGCACCACCGGTTGCGGTGAAATCGAAATCAAAGAAACACGTGTGAGTCACAAAGCCAAAGCACAAAAAGGGACGTCAGTCAGTGGCATAAGGGAATAATTCTAATGAGATCAGTGCCCTTGACAAAAATATACGGCCCAAAGTTAAATGTCGAAATTATTCCTGCATTGCCTCTCTGAGTATCTTTGGACACAGACCAAGAACACCATTAGGCCATTTTAAACAAACCCATTAAGTATGTGTTTCATTACACACACTCACTGATAAAGTCCCGAGGCAATACTGTAGGAAATACTTACATTTTTTTCTAAATTTGTTTTCTCTATTAAATTCATCCAAAAAAAAAAAAAAATCTGATTATGTGTCCTTGAAACTGAGATGCTGCGCTACATTGTTTATACGTTGTCTAGCTTCCTGTGGATTTATCTCTACTACATACACCCTGGTACAGTACGTAATTCATACGACTGTAAAACAGCAACACTTATGAAATTCTGAAGGTCAATGAAGTTGTCCATTATTGGGGAAAATTCATTTCCCCTAAACAGTAATTCAAGAGCCTCACTTGCAAGGTTTTATGATACAAAACATTCCTGTATGAAACATTATTAGAGGCTCCATGAGAGTAGATTCCAATGTCACCACTGTCTTATCAACCCCTTCTTTGTGTTGGACAGTCTGTAAAATGTTCCCCTTTTTTCCTATTCATGTCCATACTTATCAGACAAACAAGCAAATCACACCGACAATACAGGATGTGAAAAATTCTGATTTGAACATGACTTGAAGGAGCTGGACAAGCATCCTAACAACAACACTGTCCTCTTGCCAGGATCCTCCATCCGCAGCAACAACTTGTTTTCTCACATCACTTCCTCCACCCCTCACCCCCTGAGCGATGGTCACACACGCTGCACAGCATAAATTGTCTTCACTGTTTGCTTTGATCCCTGACATGGACATGGCATCCTGCTAAAGCAGATCTGTGTGGAGTGCTGACAATCAGCCGACACTTTGTTGTTGAGAGAACACATAACATGTGTGCACCTTGTGGATTTCCTATAGAGCAGGCTGTGTGCATCATGTCTGATCATTCATCTGAAAAACACAGTGGAAAATACTCACTTGTCTGAAGTAGGATAATGATTTCCGCTCAGACTTCTGACGATTCTCAGACTAGAAACCGTAGCACAGGCTGCATGTGGAAAATATTCACTGTGATGCCAGAAAACAAATTATGATATTGTTATTGTTTGTGGTGTATTTGCATATTTGTTGAAATCTTTCGAATTACTGTCACTCCAATCGAGAGAGGTCAGGTAAAGCTATCAGTTATGGACAAGTAAGAACCCTGGTAACTGTAAATATCCTCTTGTACGTTTCGGAAAACAAGTGTGACAACTTTAATAGTAAACCTGGCTCCATATTATGATTGTTATTTTGCAATAAAGCCTGCGATTATTAAGTTCTCGACCTTATTTTAACGCTCACTAAGGGCTGTCCATCTTTTCTGATGACAATGTTGCTCCTGCTTTCCATGGGTAAACTACAGATTTTCACTGTGTAATTATTCCAAGTTTCGTAGCTATTCAGTTTTTATTACAATGAGGATTGCAAATTATTTTTCTTGATTGTTTGGTCTATAAAATGCCTCATTTTGTATGAACAGGCCAAAACCAAAGCTATTCCATCTACAGTGATATAAAACGCATATAAAACACAATGGACTCATATTTGCATGAACATAGACATTATATTTATTCCATAAAAAGTTAATGAAAATGTCAATAAATCTTGTGCAAATTATTCTCTTCAGCTCTAGATGTCAATGTGTGTAATTAATGGTACCTGCTCTTTTTTTTTTTACATATAGCCTCAATGCATTCTGCCAATATTTGTAAAACCATTTTAATATAATGTACTTTTGATTCTCAGACATATTACTAGCAGCAATTAATCAGATTTGGCTGCTTAATGTCATAATATGTTACATACCAGTAGATATCACCTGGTGTGGCTCTGTGTAGTGAAAATGCGGTGCTATTACATGATCAGGCAGTTATTATATAATCAGCAGCTCTATTCCTTTTTGTCCATGGAATTGGCTTCAAAGTATCACAAAGGCCCTACAAGGTATTATAAAAACTTCATCCCACCCACTGCTGAGTAATATATGCCGCCTGAGCCGATGGCATTTTCCTCTGCCAAATGAAAAAGGCAAGAAATCTCAAATGAAGTGAAAAAGGACCGAGGCAAATCCATACCTCATACTAGCCTCACCTTCTTGTGCAGTCAAGTCTCAGTGCTTTTATCTGGCAGGCCTAATGCTATTGATGGGCTGTTGAAAAAGAACAGAAAATCCCGTTGCTACAACAGCATTTTGGCTGCTTAGCATTTGTGGGAATACACAGTAGAAGCATTATGGGAGCAGATTATTTATTTTGAATGAGAGGCAATTCGATACCTTGGGTCCGATGGGAGAGGCTAAAATGTGTTCCTGGTGCAAAACCAGCAGCCGAGCAGAGACCTGAGAAATCAGTCGGGGGAGAAGAGCGACCGAGGTGCTGAATTGAATAATAACAAATAACGACAAAGCCAACAAACTCTGAAACCTCAGAGCTGACAAGTTCATTACCCGCTGAAACCACCTGGCTAACAGCTTTCCTTATGAGGCTTTTACTAATAAAAGGTTTCAAAAATAACTGCACACGCTGCAATTCCTGTCTGGCCACCACAATGCTTAGTGGCTCAGTGTCAAATCGAGGTCATGCTTTTAATCCCATATTTCCCTTCCTCACATTCAGGCCTCCGCTGTAGCTGCTGTAACCTATCAAACCAAGTGTGTTTTGTTCCATTATTCAGCTTGGGAGGCCGCTGCTTGTCCAGTTCATACAAAATGCGTTTTGATGAATATGGGTGAATATCAAACCAAGACATTTTCAATGATTAGGGAAATTAGATAGAATGAGAAATATCACTGCTCCCAGGTGACACTGTGAGGTTGGATAGCACACACACGCGCACACACACATGCGTGTACAGTACATGCAAACTGGAGAATGTGGACAGATTTCAAAGGAAACTCAACAGTACACGTCATACTGTTCAACCCTGACTCTTAAGGATTATTTTACTGAGCAGCAGTGAATATACTCTATCAGAATTGCAAATTACATTTCAGAGTTAACAATTCATGACTAACACTAATCAGGACAAAAACATCTGCAAAATATTCAAAGTGTAACATTTGTTTTCCAACAACATTCACTTTAACTATACAATATCCATTGTTTCATACACATCACACTGTGGCCTTAGAAAGATTTTCAATGTATTTTCTTCTCCACAATGTCCACAATGAGTTTTGCCATGCTGATATTTGTGATATTTGAAATTGTACACAAGTTTACCTCCATGTGCACTAGAGTGCCCTTTTCTTTTTTGTTGCCCTTGTGGTCAAACACACACTCGGGGTAACTTTAATCAAAGTGTTTTTGTTGCCTGAACTTGTGGGACTCAGAGTTCACACCCTGGTGGATGTTATGGCTTTGTGCAGAGCATACAGTAAGTTTATCACTTCTGATACTAAAATAACATTGTGAGGAAATATAATCCAGGTATGATTACACTTCTCTTGAAAACACATAGCACAGTAATATAGAAACAGAACCATGCTGTTGGGTTGTTGGGTATCTATCATGGATAGCCTTTAAATTTGGTGCCCTGTGGCCTCCAACAGAGAGAGACCTAATTCTGCCATTGTTTCAATCTAACACTGTATAAGAAAAGCCATATAACTACTAAATCCGCACGGCCAATCTCAAGGGTGCTTGTGGGATCAAGAGACCAAAGCAAGCATAACGCCCGGCCTAAAGCGAGCTGGCACTGTGGCGAGAGAAGGAGCGTTAACACACAGAGAAACAACCGTGATACACTCGCTTCCTTAAGGACTTTCACGCAGCACTAGTTTAGTAACAGTCACTTCAACAGCCACACGTGCAACGTGAAAGCAGATAGTGTGAAGCGGATGGAGTCAAGGACGTGTTTTGTCATTCAAAGCAGGGATGGCCTGCAGCGCTGAGATGTCTGAAGAAACTTAAATATGAACTGCTCTACCTTGCCCATAGTATCCTGTTACAGCTTTCTGAGGGGCCCACTGTAGAAAATCAAGTTGTACAGCTGCATCGCTGTTTGTGCATCACTGAGACCAGATCCCAAACATCAAGGGAGCCCCGCTGTCAACTCTTAAAGGACACCGCGCTCAATCATTTTGTGTGTCTGGAGGTATCGGGGAGGAATGGTTCATGAGTCATTACATGTGATGCGTGATGTTTCAGTCACTGTCATAATCCCTTAACAGCGCTAATTAAAACGCTGAGTGACTGTGCAACCGTGATTCGGTCTACCGCCACAACAGCGTCCCCATTTGTTTATATAACCTGGATTCAAACGGGGACAGTCAGTGGAAATCAAGTCATCACTTGGTAATGCCCTTGCGAATGCGAAGCGCTCCACCAATGACTCATGAAATATGTTGCTCCGATCACAGGTTACATCCACATCATCAATCCTCAAGATTAATTTGGCTTGGGAGATGAGTTATTCAATAATTCATTGTGTAATATTTGCTTGCAAATTAATCCTTATTCATTGTGACAGGGAGAATTAAATGATTGCTTACCAGGTAATTTGGACATAATTATTTTTTATTTCAAGCTATGGTCTACTGTGCAAAAATCTACAGGCTTTTGTTTCTGCCAGGTGCTGTTGTGAAGACAAAAACAGTCTGCATGCATTTCCCAAAAGATGAAAATAGCTAAGTTTAGACTGGAGCATATGAAAATGATGCATGTGCTTCAGATGTTGTTCATCTCCGTGGAAGAGATTTACGATTGGTGTGTTATACAGGGTATCATGTTTATGGCATTTGCTGATAGATTTAATATTACAGTACCATGTTTTCCTGCAAGGTTTTCAGTCCAGTTTCAACACTCTGAACAACTTTTATTTTCCAATCCTGTACAATCAAGTTTGCCTAACACCCACCTCTCTCCCCTTCCACAGATCCATATTTGGCCTTAATATCTGCTGTGAGTTTACAGTATAAAACTTGACACTAACAGCAGATTTCATCATCCTTTGAGATCATTCATCCAAAACAAAATTAATAATATAAAGGAAAAGGTCCAGGTTAGTGTTTTACTGTCAAAGCATGGATATTCATCACATTTTCAGTTAATTCTGTACCAATCAAAAGGCAATTTATTTTGAGACGTAACCTCACTGGAGACAAAACGTAAAGCCATGCCTTTGAAAATAAACAATATCCTGCTCTCAAGTCTCACAATAAAGTGTTCTACAGTCAATCAGCAGTTCAAACTGAAGGTCATCTTGATTAAGAGTATAACAGCACAAGAATTAATTCATGTGTGCCTGTTAACACCAGAGCGAACTCTAATTATGCAAGTCTAAAGAATGGTGGCAGTAGCACTTATATGAAGTGACCCCAAAGGCAGTTTTTCATTCACCGCTTGAGAGAGTTATTACATCAGGTCGTTACAATTACTGTTGAACAACAAACCCATACTCTGACATTTTAAAAGTGCAACTTTAAATCTGCAGAGCACACCAGTGGAACCGGGAGAACTGATGGATTTATTAGCTTAAATGAAACAAAATCGAGGGAGGACTAACCACAATTCATGCATCTGAATGCCACAGTTTTACAAACAGCTCCTGCCAAAAAAAAAAAAAAAAAGAGGATGATATGAGAAACACTCGGTGTGATACAGCCCACTGTGCACAGGAACAAGTATATCCTCTTTACTCACACCTGCTGTCTACCTGTCAAAAGCCTTCACTGTGCTGCTGGCTCCCATCCTTCACTGCCGCCCCCCATCCCCCCACCCCCAAACTCTATTCACAATTGCAAGCACCCCCCCCCCACCCCTCCACCCCCCCCACTCCATTGCGGCCTGTCAGATGCCAGCCTTAACATAGTGCACCACTGCGCCGGAGTCTCCGAAGCTAACTGTCACTTATTTCTTTTCCCCCGTGCTTCTCGTGAGGAGAGCGAGCGAAAAGCAACAGAAACATGCGAGAAATGGCCGAAGCTGTCAGAAACTGCTGGAAATCATTAAGGCATGAACATGCTGGAGGTCATGTAACATTAGTATTGTCAGTGATGCTGCTACAGAGTGCTACAGGGGAATTCAAAGTCAGAGGCCTTTATGTCTCTATGTGTGCATTAGTATTCCCCATGTCTTATTCTTATATCATTTACATAAAAGGGAAGGGGTGATAATTCAGCATTATATACAGTACTAACCTTCACTGATCAATATTTATAAGCATTTTATCATCTTTTAGCTCCTTGTTTTGGTTTTAAAGCAAACACCCACTCTGTTGGTTCAGTCTCGTTGCTCTATTCAGCTCTGTTCTCATCCACAGAAGCTTTTTTCAACTCACAATTTACTGCGCCCTGGCTACCCACCAGCAGACAGCACACAGAGAAAGTTAGTGGAGCACTTAGATCCATCACATGGCCAGAAACATGACTCCTAATGAATGTTAATGTTGCTGCATATCAAATGTGTGGTAACAAATGAACAACTCTATGAGGTGAACGTGTCAGTGTTGTTGTCAGCTTGATGCGCTGCCTCCCAAGTGGATGGAAAATCAGTTGATGCATGTTTCAGCTTCCACCAATAAATGCCTGCACAGGGTGCTGCGGTGACATAATGAAGCATCTTGTGGTTTGTGGCTCACTAGCTCAGGGTTCATCTATGGGGAATTGTAAGGTGCCCTTAAGTAAAAACCTCACTTGGACAAATGTCTTTGTTCCCAGGGAGTCAATATGTGAACCTGCTTACACCACTCGCAAGACAAAAAACCATCATAGGATCAATGTAAACTCAAACTGAAACAAATTTTAAATATAAATCAGACTCATAGTCATGGTTGAGAGGGATTAGATCGACTTAGATTGGATTTTTAATTGTGTTTTATTGCATTGTTTTCCTGAGCTGCATATATTCGTATAAACAGCCATCCAAGGGTAGGCAGTACAAAGCTTACCATTAGTGTAGTGCTGTGTTTCACCATTTTTAATTATTTATTTTTTCAATTTAGACCAATAAAGAACATTTTTCTAATTATTCTATATTGGTTCAGTCTATAAAATACCAAGACAATATTCTCAAATTAAGATTTGTGAGCGACAAATAATCTGTTTAAGACTAGATTGTTAAAAAAAAAAAAACAATAAACATAATAAACACATAAACATATAAACATACATAACCAAAAAGAGTACATTTCTCAGGAAATAATGTATAGATCATGATGTAGCATATCAGGCTACTTCCCTTTTCCTTTTATCTGAAATAGGCAGATATGTGCCGTGGTGGGGGTGGTCGTCCCGCTGAGTGTTGTTCTGTTCTAATGTAACACATGACAGTGGAGCACAGTTAATGGTAATTTTATGTTGTGTCATTTCTTTCCAATACATACTTCATATTGTCATATACAGTTATATGGCGACTGTATCACCCAGCCTCAATCCTGCGTTATACTGTGTATATACAGTATACCATACATTCATAGCATCAAATTCTCTCCCCATCCTTGTACTGTCTCCCCTCATGCCCACCACTTGAGGTGATGCTTTTGTTGTACATGATATTGGGCAAGTACAGCCCAGCTGAGTTAATCTGTTTTCTGCCTCAGTGACTTGCAACAAGTCCACTCTCTTTTTCATTAAGTGACTGAGGGATCCTGGAGGCTGAGCTGAACAGAGAGCAGAGCTGCTGTCAAAACGCCCTGCCCAACCATCAACACACATTAGCAGGCACCCATTTTGAGAAACAGGGTTTGCTTACTTTTACGCCCATAAACAGACAGACAGACACACACACACTTGTCACAGACATCATACACACTCTCCCCTGTACTCCTGCAACAAGTTAATGCGATAAGTTTTCCGTAGCAGAGTCTGAGATGTTCCAAAGCAATGTGCAGTAAAAATCATCATAAAAAAACATATCAGATGGATATTCCTGAGGCAAAAGTATTCAGCAATCTGGTTAGTTTTCTTTTCTTTTCTTTTTTTAACTGTTTGTTAGTTAGAAAACTATTGTTTACAGCTTCTTTTCTTCTATAAGCTAGACGAAAGAACAGGAGGGATCGGCCTCCCCGGCCACAAGGTGCTATCATCTCCTCTCTCCATCTGTCTGCCCACTCTTCCGGGGGCTAATTATCCTAATCCCTTGAATCCAGAATGTAGGCTGGTGGCACGCGCCTCAGTCCCAGGACGCTAGCGTTTTGCCTCCCAGTTAAAATGAGGAAATTAATTACCGCCTGCCCTGCTGCCAGTGGGAGGAGGAAGAGGAGAGGCAACCGCAGGAAGGCCTGTCCCTGGCAGGTGTGGGAGGGTGCTAGGGACTTCTCTTCTAGGGGCCATGGCTGCAGCTCAGTTTGTTGAACACTGCGTGCTACCACGGGGGCCGTGTTGGCCATTTAACGTCTCTGTAGGCCACTATACTGTCAACTCCACCAGGCTACATATAGAAAAGAGCAGTCTGGCTTTGTGAGTGTTGTTTCAGAATTTAACAGAAATGTTTTGCTAAGAAATGAGCATTTAAAGGTATCTTACACTTACTTGCATAAACACTGTTAGGCTGAGATCCTGTATGATTTCAAAAATTGACGTACACACTGTACATAAAGATGTCATGTCGGCCCCTCCAGACCTTCCTGGTTATTGACAATTGTCAGTTAAAGGTTCAGTGTGTAATAATTGGCAGGGTTTATTGGCAATATCTGAATATACTACCCATGAATGTATAAGTGTATAATCGCTATAAAATAACATTTGTTTGGTTTCCGTAGCCTTATAATTATAGTATAGGGTCTTGCTTGAGAGTGTCACCATCTTGCGCCGCCATGTTTGTACAGCAGCCCAAACGGAAAATCCAGCCAGCTAGAGAGCACGTTTTGCGAGTTTCGCATTCATAAATAAACCAACTAAGAAGAAGGCGAAAGGAAAGAAGGAGTAGGAAACAGCAGACATGTCGTAAAATGGTTTAGACCTTCACCTCATCGCTCCATGCTCATGAAATACTCCCAGTCGTCTCAGTCCTGGTAAACAAGTTTTTTTTTCCTCGGAGGCCACCGTCACTGTGCCGACAGGAGGGGTGACCGTGGCATTTTTAGACGTTCTGTTAACCACTTGACGCAGTGAGGAAAAGGGGGACAGCTCTCCATTCCGACACCCCTCCACTTCGACACCCCGCTGTTCCGAAATACCCCCACTTCGAAACACCGCTACTCCGACACCCCCTCCTCCCCTGTCCAAGGTGCTGAACCGCGTGACGTTGTTTACATTCTGCTTTGTGGCTTGTCTGTGAAACGTGCGCTGCTCAGGGACTGGGCAGATCTGTCCCACTTGCTTTCTCCCCGACTCCGTTGTTGGAGATCTCCCACACAGTAATAGAAATACACTTTTTATCTTTTTCTCCCCCCCTGCTCCGCTCGAGCGCGGCTGAAGCCGGCTTGAGCTCACACGGGTGCGAGGCTGCTGCAGCCGCCGCTCGCACTGACAGCTGACTGAGGGAGCTGCTTTGGTTAGGCTTAGGCAATGAAGAAAGGAGTTGGTTAAGTTTAGTAAAAAAGACCAGGTAGAGGCTTGACAGGCTAGAAGCATAATGAACGTTATATGTCATTAATATGAAGTATTTGCTTGTTTTGCAGTTAATTATGCACATGATCCGTTTGACCCCAAAAAGGAAAAAAGGATCAATGCGCACTGCGCACTGGGGGTTTCCCCCAATAGCCTTTTCGGAGTAGCGGGGTCTTTAGAAAAAATAGAAAACCCCGCTATTACGATGAATGGAAGTCTATTGTCGGAAAGGCGGGGCTTCGGAAAGGCGGGGTGTAACCGAGGAAAAGCTACTGGCACTAGGGAATCATCTCGTGTCTCTGCTTCAACTGTGTGAGAGCCTGAAGCTGGCCAAGAAAAAAATCTGATATCAGAAATGTATCTGACTATCCAATGTCTCCTGTTCAAGAGCAGTTGACCGGTCCTCAGGGTAAGAACGGGCTGATATCGTGTTTGGCCGAAAAGCGTCTCCACTGTTATTGTTGCCTAGTAATATCACTAGTAGTGTGAAATTATTGTGTTAATTGCGATTAATTAATTACAGTCATGTTTAGCGCATTATGTTTTTTAATCGCGTTAATCTAATTTTTAATCTCCAGGCCCCAATTTCCCCGGGTCCGTCAGCCGATCGCCGCCACTCTAATCAATGAGAGCATTTCCACCGGGCGTGTCACAGCACATCTCTGCAGCGTCCCAGCTGTGGCTCTGTACCGCAGGGCTATCAATCTGTAGCATTTCCACCGGGCGCACCACGGCAGCTCAACAGAGCAGACTGCACAGAATCAACGTAATACACTTTGGCCCTCTTTCAAAATAAAACACAATACGCACAACTTCACATCAACATTACGTCAGGGTCTCGGAGATTCGGTACCATGGACGACGAGAGATTAATTGTGGAAGTTGAAAAACACACAATCGAGTGTTCTCACTGTTTTTTTTAACTTACAACACTTTATAAGGACCCGATGTTTTATTTTATTTTAATTTTCTTATTATTTGGAGAGCACAGCAATACAACCCCCCCACCCCCCGGTGATCGAAACTAAAGGTTGCAGGCAGCACTTGGGACTAGTCTCAAATACAGCGGAATGTAAATGGCTAGGACCGCATCTGTTCAAGTCAAACAATAAATGACTTTATAAGGCCACTTTTTTTTGGTATCAATCTTTTGATCTGTCACAATAATGTGATGAATTTAAATGAAAATACCTCTCAAGTTGAGGGCTTTTCTCAGCCATTTTTAGGTGAGATTAAAAAAGAGATTAATTAGATCAATTAATTAGATCATAATTAATTAATCTCACAATTTTTGTTAATCCCTCCACAGCACTAAGTATCACATCAATTTAAATTGTCATAGGGGAAGTTGAGCAGCATTTCAATCCCGCTCATATTATTTTATGTGTCTGCACTTCATTTGTATATTTTTCATATCATTATAATTATTTTCATGCTGAGGTTGCAGGACTTGTCATGAGTTTCGACCATATGATACCCAATGGAAAAAAGATGCAGCAAACACTATAAGAATTTCCTGCTTCCTACAGACAAACGTAGCAGCGAGGTGTGCTGGAGCTGCCGATGACTCAGTTCTGTCCACTGGCTTGCTAGCTCCCACTTGCCTAATGTAACCAACATAATGCTTAAATGTACAGCCAGCAATCCAAGCTCAGCTGCCGTCTCCATAGGCTACTGTACGTCCAAAAAAAGTCCTTCGCTTAAAAAGAAAATCAGTTGCCGTAATAGAAAATAGTGAGGAAATCAATGTTCAACTTCAAGATTATTGTCATGGATGATTGTCAGACTTGAAAAAATAGACATTCTATGTTGTATTTGTTGCATCATAAATCAGGGCATTTGAGACATTACCCCTGTTTAAGTAGGTGTGACTGTATCATGATGCATGGAATAGCATGATGTACAATATCATTTAATGTTTTGAGAAAAAAATAATGAATGAGAAAGTGGCGATGATGCAAAAATGAACGGAGCTGAGCAGCAAAGTCTTATTCATTTATCCTTAAGATGAATGGCATGCGTGGAAAACTTCATTTTACAGTTCAGGAGAAACGTCATCCTTTGTCAAGCGTGCAGGGCCATTTTCAAAATATGTCTATTATGGGGAAAACCTTATTAATGATGTACAGCATATGTTTTCACCATTTCCTTAACACAGTTGAGTGAATGAAAAAATAACCTGCAAGATATGTGAAAGCTTGCACTCTATTCCAAAACACCCACATGGCCAAATGACACAGACATACTCAGTCACGCTTCTACTTTGCCAAGGGAAACAGGTTGAAAAATACTGTTATTAAAATGATATTCATAGTTGAGAAATTGCCGTTTTTGGCATCCACAAAAATCACACTTTCTATTTTGCTCAGGGAGGGTGGGGAGGACTTGGTCTCATTAACACAAGTACTGGTCTTGAACATGAACTGCCTGAAATGATGCCAGTATGTACTGTAGAGAAGATTTCTTATGAATTTACAATCGATACCCTCAAGCCCAACAGAGGGAGCCACATGCAGGAGTTGTGTTGACATTTGATCTGCTATTGTGCCCTAGTTCTGCTGCACATGGCAAAACCTCACTCACACCTGTGGAAATATCAGACAGAAAAAGTAATGAAAAAAAATCCCTTTTTTCTTTCTAACGCGTACCCAATCAGCTTTCCATCACAGACGCCACATTCACACAGCAGCATCTTGTTGTTCCAGATCCGCAAATATCTAGCGCGACCCAGATTTCAACCTCAAGACTCACGTGTCAGTCCATATTCTCAAAATGTGTGTTGTCCCCAATTTTGCAACACACTCAAGGAAATAAAGCATGAAATATTAACCTTGAGAGATGATACACATATCTGTACTAGATTCCAACCAATTAAACAGCCTGGGAGATAAACAAATAAATTAACCAAGCAGCACACTCCTATCAGATATATCTTATAGGCACATAATGTCAATCAAAAAAATAGATTCCAATACAAAAATGCCACAGATAATATAGAGGCAAATCATTAACAGTGACACTACCATATTTGGTCAGCCAGAGAGCCCCCAGCTCTTCTGTTGGTCACAAATGTTTCAAAATCTAATGTAGAAAAAAAGAAAACCATGCTCTATGCTTATGGGAAAAGGTGAGCTAATAACCTTATTGGATTTTAAAAACAAAACAACAACATCTCAAATATCAATTATCAGTATTGGTCTCCAAAATCCATTATCAGTTCGGTCATGTTCACTATTATTCTAAACTGGAAGATATGGTCCAAATCAGGGACTGGATCCTCCAAAATTTAAATGCATATATATTTTGTCCAGGTTTGGAGGGCATAGCCTGCACTGTACATATATCCTTTGTGGTTGCAACTACGTGATGATTCATTATGACTCAGTCACAATGTCAGGAAATATCACCTCCACATTGTATATTTAATGTATTTAACCCCGGGTGGATGAGTCACTGGTGAATCCAAAACCAGAACTAGACCATTGAGGAGACACGTCAAAGCATCAGCCAGGCAACATAGGAAAAAAAATTAATTTTGATATTTAACATTAGCATGCACACTTTTTACCACCTGTCCACTGGAGATAATTTTCCACTTATGAGTTGAGCAGGGATGCCTGAATGCACCATTGTGTGTTGGCTCAGTTTTGGTCTATGTACTGTGAAGGTGGACCTTGTTATTTGGATAAGTTGTGCAGGCTTAGTTTAGCAATCAGGTCCTCAGAGGATCACACCTTTGTATTCACAAACCCACGTCCTCTACAGCTAGAACTGGTGGTGATACCCTTAGCATAACTGTCAAAATAAAGGTGTAGGAACCTTTCATTACTGAATTTGGAGGAAGACTAACCCAGAGTAGAGTACAATGTCAAGTGGTGAGGAAATTACATTTGCATTTCAGGTGTCAACAGCTTCCAATGCCCCCCGAGCACAAATAAATATTTCAGAGACTCCACTTTGCTCCACACAGACATCTGGAGGGATAATAATGTATGTTACAGCGTAGCTTATGTTTGAATGAACCCACAGATGCACAGATGGTTTTATTGTTGTCGACGGCCCTCTTCCAGCCTCTCCGTGTGTTCCGCGGCCTTGTGTGTGTGAGATTGTCAGGAAGTACATTTTATTTGACGCAATACGTGCCTGACCTGTGTGCCAGGTAGGTAATGGGGGTCATCAGTGAGCAGGTTGCTACGGAGATAATCAAATACCCGGAGGTGCTGAGCGAGTGTGCAGTGTCAGTGGTATCATGCTCTTTCCTGCCCAGACAATGTTCTCTTCCTAAAGCCAAGATAGAGCAGGCTTAATCCACGCTGTGCCTACACTGCTGCTCCGCTGATGTGCTCAAGACTTGAACATATCATCTATCATATCAATGAACGGTTTCTCATTGAATTAAATGAGTTCATTATTATAATGTCCAAAAAAAGAAAAAGGAGAATTTTAGGTGGGGTTACTCGAACAGAGATACTAATACTAATATAGGTATCCCCTTTAAGCACTATCCACAATGCATTGCTGTCTACCACATTGTCTTGATACTCCAACTGGAATTTTATCAGCCTGCATGGACCTTATTTGGCCGACGCTTTAGCAAACACTCATACTGTATCTAACAGCTGCTAACCACAGCATTTGTAGTCTTGATTCTGTCTCTCTAGCTAACTCCATATTCTGCTCTTTTCAACAGCTATTTACTATAGCTTTTGTCATCTTGTTTAAAAATGGCGGCCTGCTGCTGCTGAAAAAAAGAGTTAAAGGAAGCTATAGGAAAAAAAAGAAGCTGTTATGAGTTCTGCCCTACAGTATGAGCAACCGCTTTCAAATGAAACATATTGACCAGTGGACCTTTAATGATGGTTAATGATTGATTATTTAATTAGCTTAAAACAGCACTACAATGCCAAAATGGAATAGTTTCAATGACTTAACAAGAAAATTAAAAAAAAACCAATCCAACATATTATGTCATCATATTACAATCCAATGACATTATGTCATCAAGCTTTGAAGATTTGACATTTGAAAACACTTTTACCTTTCATTGTGTGGTGGTATCTATTTAGGTTTGGCAGGTGGATATAGTATTTGAACAATTTATTAATAGATCCCGAATCAGCTAATTAAGCAGAGTCTGGGACTGTCTCCAATTCTCCATTATAATGCAGGGATAAGCAACCGTGTGACAGGGAACGGCCAAGCATTTTCAGGTTTCCATTCCAACCAAACACCACACACGGTGATATCACTGATTAGCATGCCTCCTAGATGACAGAAGGAACTAATTAGTGTAATCACCTGCTGTACCACAGCACACGGGTTTCCATCGCCACTTTAAAGCAAAGTAACTTTGTTTCTCCCTGAAACTGTGCTACCGGAGTTGATTACAGCATCTAATGACCTTGATAGTGTGATGAGTGGGCTTGTGTGCATCCATTGCTTTTAGCGTACTGCTGGAATCTTAACACTGCACTTGACTTTACAGAGATGTGATCCCACCTTCACATATCCTCATTAGGGTCCCTTTGCTGATCATTAGTGCCTTAAGTGCCTTTAATTGATAGTCATCTCTCACAGATGACTTTATTTGCTGACCAGCCCCTGCCCTAGTTAGCCTTACCATTCCCCTCTTCCCCACCTTTCACCGCTGACTACATTGGACAGTGATGCATTGCAGCGTCACTTACGATTCCTTGGAAACTGAAGCATCTCCCGCTCTCTACTGCATGATCGCGCTGCAGGACCTAGCAGGCCATTCAGTTTTACTACTCAAAGACCACTTTCCCATAATGCAGCATACAGTGCCTCTGATGGAGCGTATCAGTTTTGAAGGTGAATCAAATTAGATGATATTTTTGGGGTTCAGACCCATCAACAGGGCGCTGCAGAGTGAGTGACAGATGAGTGGCTGCTGCGGTCAGAGCCCTCATCACTTTCTCTCTCTTTCCCCTGTTTAACCACTCACTGACCACAGCCATCTATCTCTCTGTCCGCCGTCATCAACATCATCTGTTGCTGTGGTTTCCATCCATCTCCCTGTGAATCCCTGCCCAGCTGCCCTGCAATCTGCATCAGTGACGCAAGTCCTTTGTGCTGCTTCACAAATTTATGACAGTCACTTATAATACAATTCCCACACTTCACATTTGTGTCTTACTGTACAATAAGAATATACTAAAACACATAAAGGCAAGTTCCCTCAGAATATATAGCGAATGCCCCATTACCAACTCTTAGCATAAATGAATTTGCTTTGATCGATGCAATGGACCTCTCCTGTGAGACAATAAACTTTTCCTGATGACTTTAAATAAAAGAAACCTGTAGCATGTTCCCAGCAGAGAGGTAAAGAACAGAGGCAGCGAAAAAAATCCATTAAAACAGAAATTTTTACTCCAGCACTTATTTTTTCCATGACCTAACATTATTGCCCAAGCCTTAAACTGATTTTCTCCGTATTGAATAGTAATACGGTGTTCAGTGTATTTTAAATGTGAGTCCTAGTAATGCATTTGCTCCTAATGCATACAGGAGACTTAATTAACATTTGCCTTCATTTTAGCTGCTACTCTGGGGAATGGGCACACACTCTGAGGGATGTTTCTGGATATCAGTGACTTAGTTGATTGTCTCTTCTTGATACAATAGATGCAAAAGTAATAATTAATCATTATCCCTTGTAAATCCTGACAAAATATGCAAAATCTCACAGAGACATGTCTTTGCTAGTGTTCTCTGTTCACAAATGAATGAACAGACATCTAGAGCCAGCTCCTCTTTTTCTACAGCAGCAGGAATTTGGCAGCCAGTGTCTGACCTCGAGGCACGCTAACAGGCTAACGATACGCTAATGTGTCCCATTACGCCCGATTTGCCAGGAGGGGATTCTTTTTGTTGAGCATCATGCTGCTGGTGGATTTCAGATGGGCACTGTATAATGATGCGCGCCTTTCTTCCTGGCTCATAAAAGATACAAGGAGTAGTCCTGCTGAGAGTCATTAGGAGGGCCATTTACACTGTGCTTTTCTTATTCACACTACTTTTTTGTGGTCTTTGAAGAGAGGCACAAGGCTATGCAGACATCATGAAAATGTAACGCGACCTGCCACTCGGGGCTGAAAGTTTCTGCGAAAGGCCCCTAAACAGCTGTTTCGCTCTCGCAATATTTACCAAAACCAGCGTTTGAGGTTAATGCTCTCGAAATAACCAAATCAATAAATAAATAAAGTACTTACAAAACAAACAAAAAAAACAAAATTCTAATCGTGTAGCAGGACTGAGGGGGAGAAAAATTGCAGTTTTGGCTTTCACTCCCAGAGCATGAAACACAAATTAGCATGGTGTGATGCAAGCGAGTGGAGGAAATCACATACCATTTTCTGCCTCCTCTCTCTGGCCTTCCTATTACCATTCCATCGACAAATTGAATCCAAGGCTGATTTGAATTGCACCACTGTATAACCTCTTATTTATTCATTGCTTTTTTTCTCCGCTACATACTATTAAATCTAATAATTCTTTTTTTCAGTACAGCAGCCGCCACAAAGTGTGAGCACCACGGTGATTCCGAGCTTTCCTGTGCATGCCTCCCAATAAGGGGACAAAGTGAGATCAAAATCTATTGCGTGGGTATTAACTTTATAATTTCCATCTAGGATCATACTTTGGTGTCATTTACCATCATGCTGACAGTTTTGACCAAAACAACTGACAGCTGTTCTGCTACCTGCTTATCGGCCTTAGTGGGCCTGTGGCTCTGCAGAACAGTGTTACTGTACTGTACAGAAATTGTCAGATGTTAGAAAATCATATGGGGCATTATATTAATGTTAAATCTATAAATATATAGTGAAATAATACATTTTGCAAACAATTTTATTACTATTATCAAACATACTGATGCAAAAATCATAAGATATTGTCCTAATCAGCTGCTCATTAAGTACCCTATACTGTTAGCACATATAGCAAACAGGACCAAAGGACCAAGTGATGATCACAGTGGTGTGAGAAAGACATATTGCATTGTTTCCCACAGTGTCTTACAAGCTAAAAGAAAACCCACCTCCAGTAACATTGTAAAAGTTCAAGCTTTTTTAGAAATAAAACATTAAGCTGCAGGAGAAAAGAGCCAAAATAACAGATATTTCACTGAGCAGCAGCAACATATTTTATAAATGTGACTGGTGTTAGGCTGCAGTCTTCGTACTATATTGATCATAGCGTGACCATGATCTGGTCTGTTTATCACCTCAGCTTTAGGCCTTTAACTTTTGATCATGTTCTTTCTCATCTCTGTGTTGTCAGGGTTGCAACAAGTGATTACAGTGGAGGTCTCTTAGATGGATGTAATGGATGTTCAGATCATTTGTCTATACTTTATTAGTTGGAGAACATATGGAAAAATAATTTGAAGCAGTTGTGACCTGCTACTGCAGGCTGTCCCATGCTGGGTCTTCAGACCTGTACAGGGTGTTTGGACTGCTGCAGCGTGTAATGACCGTCCCTGACACACAAGTTCACTGTGTGTGTCTGTTCCTATGTCTGTGCTGCGCACCATGTGATATTTTCACCACCGCGGCTCAGTGAGTTATTTTGCCCAGCCATTCCTGCTATGCTCGCGTTTTGGGACTTTTATGTAATTATGGTTGCCACACACTCACAGCAGCAGGCGTGTTACGTGACAGGAGTGCAACGTTTGTATCCTGACCGTTTAGACGATAGGCTTGGAGCAGGAGGCCCGCAGTTTATTTTATCTTAAGATCAGTAAATAGGGAAGCTGTCTGTGTCATTACTTTATATTCATGTAATAAATATGCAAATGCAAATGAGATGATAATCTGCATGAGAAATAAAAAAAAATTGTAATAACAATTATCCGCTTATAGATGTGATTACTGTAAGTGGGTTTGACTTTTTTTTATTTTTTTTAATTCTTATGGTCTCTATGAACTCTTGCTATCTCAGATGATAGCAAAAAAGCTCCAGGCGGCATCATCATGTGCACATATTTCAGTTTACAGTGATAAACACAGTAAAGCAGTGAATCAAGTGGTTAGAATTTTTGCTCAAAACGTGAAAAATAATAATAATAATCCTCCATCAAAATAGTTTCCAATTTAATCCTCTGTGAGTTGATAAATCGACTAATGATTTCAGCTCCACAGTCATCCGAAGCATTCAAATATTCATGTACCAATCTGTGCTTTAAAAATCATATGTAATCAGTGCTCTGGGGCTGGATGAGGGAATAGCATCATGGGTGGAAAAAAAAGAAAAGAAAAAAAATGGACTGACTTCAGCCTCAGCAAACTAAGCAGCCAGAAGATGCTGGTAATTAAAATTTAAAAACTTATTTGAAGATTCCTTTTGATTCTGTTGAACCAGAGTGTTGGTGAGCAGTCCTGTGCAGTCCCCCACTGACGGGGTAATTACTCCATTACAGTGATACATCGAAAATCTGTCCACTGTTTACTCTGTGTGCGTGCCCTCTTAACATTATGCTGTCTGCTATGCTTGACAAGAAAATTATGAAAGAGGCTGGGCTGGACAGAGCCGAGGTGTATGTGTTGGTGCTTCTGTGTGTGTACTGTATCTGTGTGTGTGTGTGTGGTGATGGTATTAAATGGTGCTGTGATATTTGCCACTACAGAACCAATCAAGTTCTTATAATGGATGGCTTGTCTCATATTCTTCCTCCCCTGACAGAATATCGCCTGGAAAACACAAATGTCTTATCTGTGCGTGTGCGTGAGTGTGTCCAAGAAAAGGCAGAAGAGAGAGAGAGAGGGAGAGGGGCCGGGTAATGGTCATGGTAATACTGTGTGTAAAGTGTATTTTAAAGTGTCACTTCTAGACAAGTTTCACTTCACATCAACACACTCTATGATCAGTGCTGATCATGAACTTAGTAAGAAATTTACAGACACCCTTTTTCAATTAAACACTGTCAGGGAGCATGACAACCATGAGGTGATATGAGAGAAGATGTAATGCCTACCCCTTTGTTAATTAAGGAGAAAGTAGAGTGAAGAGCAGAATCCCTTCTCCTCCTATATTTGAACAAACTTTCCACTGATTACACTCAGAGATACATCGACATCACTCTGGCAGAAATTTAATTGAAGGTCATTTCTCACAGTTGTGTGTCAGCTGGAAACATGCAGGCTGAAACTGTGAGTATAATTACACTTTGATAATAAATATGTTCAAGTGATAATGTTTACACTTGGCTGAATGAGAGCAGAGTGACAAAGCACCGGGGGGGTTGGACCTAAGAGAGGCTGCAGGGGTTGAAAATTAGGACTCAGCTTCATAAAAGATGTTGAATCACGACAAGTTAATAACCAGTATCCAGAGCACTGACTTCCTGCTCCTAAACCAAATTCAGCCCAGAAAAAAAAGGCTCCCATATTTTCCTGACTTGAAGCGAGCACACACATTACAGTATGCAGTATCTCAAGCTACTGGACAAGTTAATCACAACATCCACATGCCAAGAGAAACTCCTATTGATTCCCACCTTCCTACTTGCTGCAGGGAGAGTTTTTGAAATTAAAATGTTCGGCCTGGGAAACACTAGTTAAGGCAATACTGTATGTGCATCGATACTGACCTTTTCCATTGGAGGGGCCAAGGCCATAATGCACAGAATCACCACCAGGCAAAGCTTTTCTGTTCATATGGCTCAATGCCCAGGCATTAGGTCAGCCAAGTGGGTTCGCAACCAGGAGGTCACTGATGTAGCCGGAGGGAGTTTTTATCTTGTTGGTAAAAAAATGCTACACAGGTGCCCTTGAGGGAGGTGCTGAGAAGACATGCTAAGATATCCTGTCCATCACAAAAGTTTTTTTTTTTTTTTTTTTCATAAAATGGCAAACATGATTTAAACATACACCTGTGGCTCAGAATATAGCACAGTTACTAGAAAACATCTGATTAAATCCTATAGTAGTTTTTGACCACTAGCAGGGTCAGTAACACAACACATGACCCTGCCAACCTCAGAGGGCAACTGGTAAAACATGAAGTCCATTTGAGTCAAACAGACAAACATTAAATAACTCTTATAGAAAAAAAATAATTAATTAATAATTATTTTCACTATAATTTCATGAATTCTCATTTCAAAAGAAAGAGAAAAAAAAGAAGCCAATTGTCACAACCCCAAAACTACATTTAAAAAAAATCAAATCCTCATATTTGAGAAGTTGGAGTGAGAAAATGTTTATGAGAATTTCTCCCTAAAGAATTATCTATAGTAATAGATTCATGTTCTGCTAATTGACTGATTGATTGATTAATTGACCAATAATTGGAGCTCTACATCAGAGGCCATGAATGAAGCTGATATATCTATATAATAAAAGGAGGGTCTTACTGTCTTTTGGTCTAGATAGAATTCTGAGTGGCGATCAAATGCAAAACTGGTATCATATTTTAAAATGGATGAAAATGGTGCTAGTCTTACAATAAACATAAATATAGCGTTTTTTTTTAAATGTTACAATAAACCCCTACAGGCTACCTTTACATTTGACAGCAGCATACATCTCTAAGACTTCAATGGCATTGTATCACTGAGCACCTATGAAGTCTTTCTCTGCCTCTCCTACGCTGCCCTACTTCTATATTATCAGTGAGCATAAACAGGTTTGTTTTCCATCATTACTTGGCCTTTGATTTTCCGTCACATCTGGATGCTCCAGTTAAGTGATCTGAGCACACAGCACTGTCAGACTCGCTGCCACAATGCTGATTTTTCTGAGAGAAAATACAGAATAACATGTCTTCGCAGGCACAAGCAAGCTCACAGGCACCCAGCTACAGCTTGTCAACAAAATGACATGCCTTACTTTGAACTGAGGTGTGTGTAACTGGCTCCAGCAATGACACATTACTAGGAAGGTGTGCAGCTTTGCAAAGCATTACATATTATTCAGTCCATAAAGGTGGTATAGTCGAAGGGTGGACATTGAACTCAGGAGTCATATTTCAGCCTATTCCATCGGTAGACGAGAATCCTCTTATATGTTTTTGTCATGCTGAAAATACCATGTATTTCGAGGTATATGCAGTACTGTTCTAAAAGTGAGGGATGAGGATAATTTACATTTAAGAATGTCTCAGTTTAGGTGGGAACATCCCTGGTGCTACTCAACAGCATTACCATGTTTATCAGTTCTAGTTATTGATTTCTCTGGAATTGTATCTGAGCCCCAAAAAAGAAACCACAACATGTGAAAAAACGAAAACCACATTATTTTTGGCAAAGACTATTTCACAAAAATAAGTGACATTATGCGATGCCCCTGTCATATCTCCACCAAATGCCTCCTGATACCGTAAGCAATCAGGCAACAGTTTGGAGAAAGCAGACTGAAATGTTTTTGCATCTGCTCTGCACAGAGCTGTAATGAGGTCTGATGCAGTTAAGCATATGTTAATGCAAACACAATACTTCTTGTCAGTGTTAGTGACTGCTAGCTCTTCGGCGCATATAAAATACCTCTGCATAGGAGGAATGGTATAAGCTGCGGCTCCCACACGGTGATGATTTGTTGAGGTGTAGGCAACCAGCTCTTACTGCAGCTTGCATGAGAACATGAAACCTCCACCATGTAACCAAGAAAAGCAACAGATCTTACGGTCTGAGTTACGCTAGTATTTATAGCCAAAACACTAATTCATTTAGATAGAATCCACTGATTAACTGCAGATCATCTTGACATTGGTGACCTTTGAAGGGGTGGAAGAACCCAGCAGTCCAACACAGTGGAGGCTATCATGTTAGGATTGACACACCATCAAATTTCAGAACACCCCTCTCTGATGAATGTCAAGCCAGTCCAACAGATCTGTCCTCTTCTTGTTCTTTTCCATGACTGACACTAGCTGCAACAGAAAGTAGCTACTGCACGACCTACAAGTAGCTGCTGTGTCACCAGGTTTCCAGCTACATCTCCTGTGTGTGGATGAACTGCCATACACTCGAAGCACGTCTGATAAATAATCTCCAGTTCCTGAAAATTAGAAACCAATTCTCAGTATCCGAACGTGTTTCTTCCCAACACATATCAGAAGGGATGCCGGCTTATTGATATGATAAGAACACAGCTCTTCCATTGCAGTAAATAATAAAGAGCGAGACTTCCTGTCTCTGTATGAGCTGAGTCACTCTGACTTGCTAATAATCCAAAGCAGATGCCATATAAGCAATACTGAGTTAGTGTAGGGAAAAAAAAGTTTCATTTGTCAGAAGATTGGGATCAGAATCATCAGGAGCCCGGAGCTCACATTGGTGTGCTCTGATGCTCCCCCTGCCAATTAAACAGCACTCGCAGTGTTTAGATGTGGCTCACAAAAAGATAGGTATGAAAACGGCGACAATATCAAACAGAGAGCTGTTAAATTGATCCCTGTGCATCATCGCCGTGACCTGAATCATTTGACTAATATGCAGGAAATAGCAAATATTCACGTTCTGCATTCAATTTGTGCAATTTTGCTGCACATTCACAAAGATACAGAGACATAAGGAGGTCGATGGTACAAACCAACAAACCACTCCGGTCAAATCACTCTTTAGGGACCTTTGACAAAGCCAGCATTTTCTCTGTGGTTTCCCCTTTGACACACTTTGATTAATTTCTTAACAGAAAAGATGAGTAATACTGTACAGTATGACAAGAGGCCACTCATCTGCTACAGCCTTCTACTTACTGTATCTAAATCCTTGCATTGAATAAAATAGTTATGTTTCAACACAAGTCCCATCTAGTGTCCATCACACTGTACAAGAGTTGACACAGTCCTTTTTCAGAGCTGCGACACTATAATATTTATCGAAGCAAATGTGTTTTTACTCAAACTCCAGGAAAGAGAGGGCAGGTGAATTCTCTCTCACTGTAGAGGGTGAATAAAGCCAATGTACCAATGAAGACAGACAATTACACAAAGCCTGGGGATCAGGAAAAAGCGAGTGCTAAAGTAAGAAGTGAGACACTGGCTATTTCTTTCTTTTTACTTATGTGCTCTTTTTTACCCTTATTCCCACTGTGCCAAGGGAAACAAGAGTAAAAACCAAAAGAAAATGCACCAAATAACCCTAGTGAGTGATTTTATCCAAAGCTTGACAACAGGAAAAAGCCTGTTTGGTGAGTAAAAAATCTGGACATGAATAAGCCCGTGGCTGCAGTCACCACTTCTTTGGTAGGAAATAAGATAAAAGCTGGCATGCAGTTAAATGCAATTGCACACATCACAAACAGCTGGCAAGTCATTCGACAAAACACAGAGGTCGTCTTTTATATTGGATGTCTTACTCCATAGGTGTTTTGTGTGTGTGTAAGTTTGTGCATATGCATGTGTGCATGCTCCTTGCAGCCAAAACGGCAGAGGGTTTTTTTTTTTTCACATGTACCCTGACTGAGCAGAAAGCAGCTGCTGGGCTGAGAGACTGAAGGTCATCTCAGCTTTGTTGTGAGTGGAAAAGACTTACAGTTATGTATGGACTTTACCTGCTGGGCCTCTCACCACAGGCAAAAAGAGGGACGGATGGAAAGCATAAGCAAAGTGTCTGAAACGGGCCTTGTATCTGAGCCAGGACACACAAGCAGAGTCCTGGATTTTGCATCAGAGGACACTAAAACCATGGTAGAATGTGAGGAAGGCTGATAAGCAGTCACTTTGTTTTCAGCTTAACACGATTGCTTGGAAAGCTGATGGACATAAACAACAAAAACCCTGGACTTCCTAACTACAAGTTGGTCAGGTGGGCAGTCCCGCCCTGAACACCCTCATCCTCGGCACAGCACAGCTGCCTCTTGAGGTTGTTTATGGCCTCCTGCTGTATTCCCTTCAAGAGTGGCTGTGTGTATGTGTGTGAGAGAGAGAGAGAGAGAGAGAGAGAGAGGGGGAGAGGAACAACACATCGTTTGTTGATGGCACAGTAATAATAGGCCGGATCACTAACAATGATGAGAAGACCTACCTTGAAAAAGGTGGGCAGCCTGCCACTGTGGTGCAGCCGCCTCTTACAGGATGTCAGCAACACCGAGCAGACGGCCGTGCTGAACTGATCAGGCCTACACTGCTTTTCGTGTTTTGTCTTCTTTTATTATTTTTCGCACTCATCTTTTAGCCAACCTTGAGTCTGTGTGTGACAAATAAACCTTGACTTGCTTTAATCTAATGCCAGTAATAATATCAGCCAGTGTCTGACAGTCTCAACACAAGTCTCGACTTAAAGAAATTCAGGTGTCAGTGGAGCCTGATGCCAGGACATAAAAATAATTAATACACTCCATGAGCTGATGAGTTCCACACCTTGGGCAGTTCACCCACATAAAGCTATATGAATCAATAACCCGAGCCAGAGAAAGTCCTCCGTTCTGACTGCTTTAACTCTCAATCATGGATACCAACCCCATGATTATAAATGCCACAATGGCAATTCTTTTCCAATTGCCTTACTAAAAGAGACATTACATGGCACCCATTTGCAGCTGCTGGTGCTGGCAGACAGAGACAGGGAGACAGCAAAGGCTCTCTTTGACATACACGGCGTCACGCGTTACCGCAGCTGTGTATCACTTCAACCTTGCATGCATACAATTTAATATACGTTATTATAACACGGCATTCCTTTGACTAGCACCCATATAATCGACCTTTTCTTTTTTCCATTCATGGTAGATGGTGGCTGCAGGATCGTTTTGAGATCTCAGAGAGGGGACACATTTTCAGGATAGTTAGTGTAGATTCTGTGCATTCAGTGTCTCAAAGAGTATTATCATGTTGTCACCAGTTAATAACTGGAAGCTCCTAGATGGCTGAAATCTTTATGACATATTCCTTTCATGCGGAAACATTTCAAGTGTGCATTTTCTGGAAAGCAGCTGCAAAAGTCAAGCACAGAGTGGCACATTCACTGACACGAAGATGAGACGACAGCACACCGGACACTAAAGCAGAATGGGGGGGACAATTATGAAGCGCCTTGCAATCAAGGGGGTCCCTGGAAGGCAGAGCGGGGTCTGATGAGCCAGTGTGTCACTCCGGAGCTCCAGGGCTCCACAGCTAATCAACCACCAAGGAAGGACTTGAGGGGCACGATCACTCAAGCCCTCCATCACCACGCGGGGAGGAAGCCAATCACCAGCCCATTTCCATGTGCTGTTATTCCCCCCACCTCCCCAACCCCACACCTTAGAGTTTCAAATCAAGGTGCAGCAGTGACCAGGCGAGCAATGGATGGAGACATAGGTGCTCAGTGGACGCAATCAAATGAAGTCTTAAAATAAGATAAAGAAAAGAAAAGAGAAAGAAAGAGGGGGAAAAAACGCTCTGCAAGTGGTTTGTTCAAGACATTTAATATCTTTAAATCATCATAAATGGATTGAAAACACAAGGGGAACAGAGTGAATGAGGCTCAATTGCTTTCCAAGCGCGGCTCATGAGGTCCCGGTGATTGGGCTTGCAAATTGAAATGTAAGTCTTGTAATGCAGCGTGTTGAGGAGACAGAAGGAGTACAGGTCAAGGAAGGTGAGAGGAGCTCTCATTTTACCCTGGTAAGGGATTAACACTACGAGTGTATGATAGCATGGTCACAGCCTGGAGGAGGAAGTGACTGAAATCTAAACAAACGCTTATCTGTTTCTGTCTTGAAAGAACATGGCTTCAAATAAATAGTTTCTCTTCTCGAACAAGGAAAGATGGGGGATAGAAGAGGGAGACAAGGAAAGGGTAAGAGAGAGCTCACTGTGTCGCCGTAATGTTAGACAAAAAATGAATTAATCAGCGGACAAAAGTTTGACAGGCCAGCAGCTTGATAGTGCTCAGACTTGACACACACGCACCACAGCACGTAATTGGAGGTAATATCTCCTCCTGTCCCCCCGTTTTAAGTTTGACAGTGGCTGGAGAGGCTCCCTGCACTAATAGGCTCCACTCAGAAAAGCATGGACACACACACACACACTCTCCAGGCCCGTCCTGTCATCTCACACTGTCCTCTGATGCTCAGGCAGAATATTGACAAAGAACGTGAGGTCTGTGATCTGCCTGGGCTCCAGCCAGCCGTTATTACAGACTGGAAATCCTGCTCACGGACCCTGCTGATTGTCCCCTGGCTCGCTAAACACCCTCATAGAGAGGAGAAAGAAACAAATCCTCCTCTTTTACACTTATCTTTCCTTCATGTGTGGCAAAGTCTCTGATTGTCTACCATGCTGGGGGACAGACACACATTCGACACTTAGGAACGTGAATGGCTTACATAATACTCTATTAAGACATTTCCAATTTTTTGTGCTGACTAATGTACCAAACTGGCCCACCATGTTTATTTTCGCTGCATAGAATCAGTATACAGTAGCTTTATTGTTGATTGACATGTAAATTTCTGTTTGGGATGATCACTGATTAAATTCATATCTATATATAAAATGATGTTATTCATCCGTGACCATCTCAGTGACTTAAAGCCTGATATACAGTGTATTTTAAAATAACTTGATTTGTCCAACCAACAGGCCAAAAAAGGGTTAGATCAATTCATTCTTACATAAGACAAAAAAATAGCAGAAATTGATAAATTGCACATACAGTAAAGAATTTTTCCCCCACAAAGATTAATGTTCTGCCTCTAATTACTTTTCTATTACCTCACTGATTAATCAGCTGTTTATTATTATCTTTTTCTTGTTTTATGCAAAAATATTTTCTAAATAAATTTAAAATGCCAATAGATACTGACCCACCCCCCAAAAAAGATAGTCCATGTATTTACATTAACTTTTCAGATTTCTTCTAATGTCTAAAACAGAAAAAAGAAAGAAAAATAGTTCTGGTGACTTATACTGATCAATTCATTGATTGATTTCAGCCCTATGTTAAATTGCTTCATTACGAGATTGCTCGTTTGTATTGTGGCCGGTGTTCTCCATATATACAGTGGAATGGTCGTAACCACATTTGAAGTAATTACCCCTCTGGCAGACAGGCGATCCATACGTGAACAGTGCAGAGGGAGACTGAGCAGGACATTAAGTAAGCATTCTGCAATGCCAGCGTGATGCCAATTATTTTAAACGTGGTCAATGTTCTGCTGGTTTTATATTTCCTCAGGTACCACTCGTTCACGTTAACAAATGTGTAAATGCACCGAAAGGGCAAAGCTGGAGCAAAGGAGAAGAGTGTTTTAGTTGTTGAATTGAATTGGAATTAAATGCCTGCAGTGTAAACACAATCTGGAAATGTAGCAGCCCCATGACGACTGTGCCTGTCTTTACCTCTGTTGTCTGCAGTTTGTGACATTTCTAATAGACCCTTAAGGCCATTTAGAAGATTGAATATCTAACTTTTCGTAATAGATAACTCCAGACATGTAATTTCAGCCAAGAGCTCCTTTTCTCCTTATTTTGCATCACAGACACACTGTTTGACACAGTGGCCACTTGTGGCCTCAAATTACATCTGGCATTTATTACAAGTGATTTTTGCAAATACCTACAACCTACCACAGTTTACTAATGTAGATGTTCAATATTCTTCCTGTCAGAATCATTGCAGATAGATGTGTTTTTAAAGACCCTCAATGATATCTAATGTTAATCTTTTATCATATTTTTGACTAAAATAGCAGGTGGCAAGGCATGCATTGCACTTCAATTGATCCTTTTCATCAAACCAGATAATACTTGCTGATTGCAGACTGTTCTGGCTCAGGCAAATTTCACAGTATTATGTTCACTGTCAGGGAAAAGCAATGAGAGGCATTCATTCTAAAATTAAGCAGCTTTCACAAAATTAATTCTCCTCTTTTTCCTCTGGACACATAAACACAACTCTGATGTTGATATGCATTTCTTTTTTTTTAAGGGGGAAGTTGCATTTTCATTTTTCTTTCTTAGCAATGTGAGAACAAAAACCAAAACAGTCACATAAAGCGTTTGTATACTGTACAGTATATGGTATACAGTAAGCACTTTTGCAGATGCTATAATTTATGGTTCAAGACACAAAAATGGATTGTGAGCTATTCCCAAATTGTAGCAAAATAATGACTTTGTCAAACAATTTTGAAGGTGGACAAGAGTGGAAAGCTAAAAAATAACAATAACCCACAGGACTGATTTCTAAAAGATAGAAAAAAAAACCCACTTGAAGCTGGAAGTGTAGAAACAGAAACACTTGAGACTCGAAAACACAATTTAGGAACAAAACAATCAGAACCCAATTTTTTTTCATTAACTCTGTGATAGCGAATTGATTTGAGAAAACACAAAACCCTGCTGCTCAGACGATAGGCTAATCACATGCTATAATCTCCACCAATCACATCCTAGTTTGCCGACTACGTGGGCTTCGGTTACTATGACAGCCATCTCTGCTCCTCAAAACCCCTTCTGAGCTTGTGGAAAAACCTGCAGCATCGTCGTTACTTCCTTTTCTGGCTTTACATTAAAGGCCTTAATTCATACAAGCATCACTAACAGCTTTACTAAAAATGTACTGCCAGCCTCATACCACCCACAATCCCCCCTCCTCCTCCTCCTCCTCCTCCTCCTCTTCCCTGTCAATGATAATGTCTGTCTTGCTCCATATCTGAGGCCGGTTGCATGCAGACAAGCTGTCTTCAGATGAGTCGCGGGGGAACATTTTGTGGTTAACCACACTGCTCTCCGGGGGCAACCTGGGCAGTAGATCGGCAGCCGGTAAAACATTCACTGAGACAGGAGAGGCCATCCCAGTTTGTCTCGGCTGCACACAGAGCAAGTGCTGAGTGGAATCTTCTGGGTATTGGCTGTGTTAACTAAATTGACATTGGCTTCCAACCTCCTGGCTATCCATCAGTGAAGGAATGAGCACAGGGGCTAGAGAGGTAACCCCCGAGTCTTATGCACCTCCTGCAGTATAGTCCTCTCAGGGATGAAAAGCAAAGCGGGATGTGTGAGGCAGACTGTGGAGGAGGCGATCTCTGCCCCCCCATCCCCACCCCCCACTTCCCCCAGATATTTTTGGTGATAACCATTCATTTGTAGTGGTTTTGGCCTGAAGAGGTTTGTCTTATCTGTTCCTTCTCTTTCTCTCTTGGGGGAAAATAGAGGTTGAGTCTTCTCTAGCCTACTCTCTCACAGTTGATTAGTAACTCCTGCTCTACCCCTACGCTCCAGGGATTCTATGCCAGCTCTCCTTATACATCCCCTTGTCATGCACACACTCACACTTCCTCTCTTTGTCTCCGCACTCCCAAACACACACTCGGGCACACACGTCTCCCTACAGTCAGGGAACGGCAATTTGAGGGAATCACACAACCAAGACCTGACATTTGCCATGCACCCATAACAATGAGAGCTTGATTAAAAGGGCAGAATGAAACTGTGTCGCCCTCCATTCATTGTCCTTAGCCCAAGTTAAATAGGATTTAAACCTGTGCATTGCAGCTGATATCTCCACTGTCCTGATTGCTTTAAAGCAGCGAGAATAAAAAGGTCTTGTTATTGTAATGTATGTGCGTAACTGTACGTTACCGGGGTGTCAGAGGTGACCAAGTTTACACAGAGCGTCTGGGAATAGATAAGGACAACACTAAGGTGGGGAGGGGGAAGCAAAGCTAATACCGCTCTGGTGAATGCCGTGCTGTTTGAAAGGCACAGGAATAAAGCTTAGTTTTATCAGGCTTGGGACAACACACAAAAGGCGCCAGCATTGCAACGTGGCGGGTTTTAAAATTGGGATCAAAAGGTTCAAGCTAATTAACAAGCTAAATAAGAGTCCCCTAGCTTCATCTATGTAACTGCCCCCTCCACCCCCCCAACCCCCACACCTCCGTCTCTATTGCGGCATTACTTTATTCGCCTATGGTGTGTGTGCGGTTTGCCAACATACACGATGAAATAATGTGAAGACAAATTACTCTCCATGCTGAAATGTTAAAAAAAGATCACTAAATTACCTACAACAAGATGATTCTAATTAACTATGTTATATTGCTAGCATGACCCTGAGAGTGAAAAGCCCCACGATTCAAGCGTTCTTCTCAAACTGTTTTGATGTTATTCGACTTTTCCAGCAGAGCCCCGAGGAGGGCTGAGATGGGAGAGTCAAATGGAAAGGACAAGGGCACATAATAAAGACAAATGGCTAGAGCATGAAATTTGATTCATTGCATTGGTACAGAAACATTCTTAGGGAAATAGCCAACACTGACATGTCATGAATTTCAAAACACTGTCAAAAAAAAAAAAGCAAAGGGGAAAAACACTCACACACACAGACACACACACACATCCTGCTATAATGACATTGAGTCCCTGGGGGGCCTGCAGGGGGGACTCTGGGCAGATTGTGGGCCACATCAATCAGGCTGTTGTTTCTGATGGACGTGTCTACATTGAGTTGTGCAAAGATGTTGAGCAGGTTAGTTCACCATTATCATTGTATTATTATATTAAAGCCTGTTATGCATATTATTTGAATATTTTTCCACTTAATTCTACTGGTATCAGACCTTCCAGATAATTCTGGTATTATCTGCTCAGGTTTTGCTTTTTGGATTTTATATTTCAAGATGCTTCTTTTATTCTCATAGTCAGGATCTATATTTTTTCTTTTTTCATCTCTATATAGTATTACAAATAAACCCCATCATTTCTCATCTTCCTGTGTCCACTCAAATATAGTAATAGTAATGTGACTTTCTTATTAATTTTAAATAATCCACAAATTGTTGTTCACCTTCAGTGCATACACACAATATGACACATAAAACCAAACCTATCTACATGACTTTGTATTACTGAGGGTTATTATTTTAGGTGATTTTTTAAAGCTCCTGTTTCATCCCTAGATAATTACAGATGAGATGAATGAAATTCCCCTTTAGAATAACATCTTTCATTCATATAACAGCAACATGATTGCTGAATGAAACAGCTGAAATCTATAGCCATGATAAATGTAGTAGCTAATTTATTTTCAATAGGCAACGGAAGCATATGCTTGCGGCAGACCTTTCACTACAGAGCACCCACTTTGTTGTATGATATGAAAACACCATCTGGTGTGTGAGCAGAGGCTAGGCTAAGCTAACTGGGGCTAGATAGGGCCCTGCTGTGTCACAGGATTATCTTACTGGTTGGTAGATCCGCTCTATTAGCCCCTAGTGACTTGGATTATTGGATGATCATTATTATGTGTGACTGAACAAGAAGCTAAGTACCTGCACTTCCCTGATGCAGTTAAGTCTTGTTAGTGTTAGTGATCAGACACATTACGAGCCCATTCCGGCGCATTACGCATTTATTACACCTATTCTGAGACATAAACACGTTCACTTGGACTCAGAGTACATTTAAACCCAAGTTGACTGGTTTTACTGACTTATAACCAGGTGCTGCGATTTATAAAAAATATATTATGGCACGTCTGGAGCTCATATTTGTTTGTGGAGGTAGAATGTTCCTTTCTAATACGTCGAGAGAGGATCACAGGCGGGTACAGGAGATGGCACGTTCAGAGACGGGCCCTCTGCTTAACAAAACGAACATCTGCCGTTTCTCATCAGCAAGATTGAAGCTAATGACGAGCTGTGAGTGTGCTGACAGAGAGAATGGAATTGGATTGTGTACAAGAGGCCCATGGAGACCAGACATATGTTTTGGAGAATGTTGTGGATGGAGTGTATGGGTTTATATAGTGTGTGTCCATGTGTGTGTGGAGATGGCCGTGAGACGGAGAGGCAGACGGTTGGCCTCAGCCATTTCTTTTTTCTTTTTCTTCTTTTTTTTTTTTTGCAGTGTGTTTACCCGCCTATGTTTATACAAGTGGATGAAGAGGAGTGTGTTAGCGCAGGTAAAACAATCACTGTATTGCGCTCCCTTCAATCTCTGCTTTTGCGAACAGATAATGGAATTACACATCAAAGAAGCTTCTGCCTGTATCCGATTCTTCTGTGACCTCTACCAGCCTTTGTTCATATTCACCACGACAACTCCCTCAGAACCAAGCCTCCACCAGCAGGCTTCTCCCTGCTTCCTCTCTGTGCCTAGGGAGAGATTAAATTTAGATGGAAATGAAATATTCATTTCCACTCAGCGACTGATGGCCATCTTAATTTGATACAAATTTTGATGCAACATCTCCTCGTTGTTTTTCATCACCAAACGCTCTTCTCTTAATGTCCTAGCCCTCCCTCTTTTTTTTTTTTTTTACCAACCGTACCGTCCTCCTGTGGGTAATCCTCAATACAAGCACCCCTTTGGGTTTGACTTTGTTAAAACTAGAATTCCAAAGTACCATTACAGCTTTCTGCGGTCTCTTGAAATATGTCTGAGTCATTTCAGATGAGACATTTGCACAAACCCCGGCGAGGAGGATCTCCGGGAGCATGCGAGCGGAGAGTGCACTCTCTATAGCCCGCTAGAGGAGTTAATCACATGAAAACTTCTCGGTCCTCCATCCCTCCCTCTCTCTCTCTCTCCCTCTGCTGGTGCGGGGATAAAGACAAGCCTCTGAAGTGGCTGTGTGGGGAGACTTCAACCAAAAGTGGTGACCACAAACCCGATTTATCCCACTGAAGCTTGTGAGTGGTCACACTGCATACAGCTTCAAGTGCTGCACATTTGTCAGCTTACGTTTAAGTGTTCGGGCTGTTTCACACACAATAATTAAGTCTGGAGTCGTGGCTGCCTAAAGCATTTTGGAGACGCTAAATGAAAAATGCATGTGGCCAGGTGTTGTAGGAACAGAGTGAGGAGCAAAGGAAATGAAATCAACATGAAATCATGAGGGAGATTGATTAACTGGCACTGATTAAGTGCTTCAAGTATTAGGTAGATAAAGTAATTGATTATTCAATAAATCCCTGTCAGGCAGTGAATAACCTCGCTGAAAGAAAACAGAGACAACAAATGATGAATTAGTTTCATCAATCCACAGATGAAAGAGACAATGTATAATGATATGTCATTACTGTGTGCAATATATATATTATAAATCTGCACTATGAATATATTTTCATTTCATCAAATCGGGGAATCCCTATCTGATGGGGAAGGTTGGATATTAATGAACTGCACACACAGATCAGTGCTCTTGGAGTTACAGAACAAAGCTCAAAAAACAACTGAAAGCGTCAGTGTGTGCTGCCTTCAAATGCATCTTATTTCCATGTTGGCAAACATACAGATAATCTGCAGACACACGCTATCTTCAGAGAGTATAATCCCAACCACATCCTAGAGACATTTGTCTTTATTATAACAAAATTGCTGAAATGGTTCCTAGATGGGATTAGCAGCTGAAAACATGTGAGGATGACAAATAAAAGAAAAGAAAATATGAAAGGCAAGCAGAGGGAGAGTAAAGAGCAAAAAGAAGCTCAGCGTGTGAGAGGACAAATACAGAAGGAGTAGTCTTTTTATTCCCTCCAACAAATAGAAGCTGCAGAATGAGACGGAGCGACCATCTGGCCTCGACTTAGAGCGATGCTCTGTAAAAAGCACTAAAATCAATGGCAACAACTCTACCTTGGATGCCCACCATTACCCAGATGGTGCACAGGCCACCTAACCAAGAGCAGATACAGAGTGCCGCGCTCAAATGCCACCACCCACCACCACCACCGTTCTCACTGGTTTGTTTATGTTGGTAACCAGTGCTGTGGAGCGACGTCGGCCACCGTGAACAGACTATCAGAGAGCCCTCTGTTGGGTGGCTGTGACACAGAGTACACACACACACACACTTGCACACTAAGTACTAAAAAAAAAAGGAGGGGGAAGTCTACTACACATTCAAAAAAGCGCTCATCCTTAAACAAATGAACAGACTGGAATATTAACTACACTATATCTGCGATATACATATAAAACATTCTGTGCACATCCTCAGGTTTCTCCACTATTAAAACAGGTGAAATTGAAATTCTGTCAATGCAGTATATATACACACATATGGTGCATTTTTTCTTCTTCTTTTTTCATTTTTTTATTTTTTACTATTTTCCAAATGGACACAATTAAATGGAAACACATCGTTATACATAAACACACCGCTTCAAGAAAAATCGTATGAAACCACAAGCCTTTTGAATTTTGTTTTTCTTTTGGCATTGAGGCAAATTCAGCAGCTGTCTCTTGCGTGTCCCTCATCTCAACCTGTCAAAATACAATCTCAGAAACACGCACGCACAAAAAAAAAGAAAAAAAAAAATCACAGAAAAAAAACAACCCAAAAAACAAAACAAACTGCTCCTGCACCACAGGCAATGATAGATTCTATAAAAAGCAATATTGCTACTGTAGCACATTTCAAGGTAAATTTGTCTCAGCATTTTGACATTTTTAAAAACAAAGCCTGTCAAGTCTATTTCAGGTCTTCATCTGAGCTGCTGCCACAGTTTTAAAAAAAGAGAAAAAATGTTCCTTTGACCGAACGATTTCAGTTCAGATCAGTAGAAAGGGAGCTTTAAGGATTTATGCAGTTTCTAAGACATCACCAAAGTCCATACACAGCAATGTCAGAGAAGTCATGGCTCCTCAGAGTGCAGCAGTCAATCACAGGGGCATGCTGGGTCTGCCTGACAGCTGCATATGATGCTCAGCAGTAAACATTACTCCGTGGTCTCAGAGTTGATGCTGTTTCAGGTTGGAGCATTTTTATGTTTTTTATTTTCATCTTTTATATAAGACTTTGAAAAATACCTCATTCAAGGTTATATGACTGCAGCTTGAAGCTCTACTTCTACTCCTGTTAATGTCTAATAGCTCTCTGTTTGAATAAAAAGTAGCTTTTCATTGACCACCCACTGAGCTCCACTGGAATTATGAATTACAAAATCAGGAGTGGGTTGTTGCTGGTGTGTCACACCAGAGACCACTTGGTTATGAGACACAATTACCTCGCCACTAAGAATATGGGATATGCAATTTGGTAATAAACATCCACTTTCCCCCCATTATTTTATACCTCGAAGACAAAAAGCCCCCCCATCACTACCTACCCCACCCTCCTGCCCCCCACCCCCTCCGCCACTCCCCCCATCCCAGCCATTAAGACGCTCTCTCTCCCTGCCTGTTCTCCGGCTGTTGAAGTGGCATGTTAATGTGGGCCAATGCCATTTTGAGTAATTGTCCTGTATGGCACTCCGCCAAATGTCAAAAACGATTTGCCTCTTGACAAAAAACTGTATCGATCCCTGTTCTGTTTATGTCTCTTCTCGGGGAAAAAAAAAGAAAAGAAAGAAAGAAAGAAAGAAAAAGAAATCTTTCATCGATTCGCCAGCCTCTGAATGACAATTATCACATTGTTTTCTACTGTGAGTGATTAGAGATAGACAACACCAGCACGAGCTTCTTGTTTTTGTGTCCCACTGTGGGCTGCGCACGAGCAGGGGGCCAAGGACACAAGACTTAACTCAGAATGAGGACTGTTGTCTTCGCGGTGTTAAGGAAAGATGAGAAGAGATGAGACATTAACCTTCCTGATCTCGCCCTGAATAAATAGTTTCAAACTTTCCGATGGCGTATTCACTGCAAAACTGTAGCTCTTCATTTAGCAGACTGTCATTAACAAACTTACTTCCAGAAGGCATGGCAGCGAGCCTGAATTTAGCCGGTGACTCAACATGCTGGCTGCAGAAAATGGAACAGACAAAGCAGAGTGCATAGAGGTCACACTAACCCACAATATTTCAGTTTAGTGGTCTCTGAGTGCTGAAGGCATCCTCAGCTTTAGAGAAACCCGTCTGCTATAACGCACCGCTCTCCTGTTGCTCTCTACCTCTGCCCCCCCTCCACTTTAAGTCGAATGAAAATTCACACACTCCTAGAATATGGGGGAATGGTAAATGAAGGGAGCTGCTCATCTGCTCCTAAAACTAAGCGCTGCCGCTGAGCCGCACTGAGATCAGCTGAGTGGGGAATAAATTTGAAGGTTACCGTACTAACGTGTGCGTGCGTGTGTGTGTGTATAGGATATATGTATGTATGTGTGTGTTTGTGTGTATAATTGCAAATGGGAAGAACTTACCTATTCGAATAACATGAGGCATCCCGCAACAGTACTGAATCCAAAAGAGACATGCAATCAGCGATGTCCAGTATTCCCAAATCGCACTCCGGGGAGACAGCCAAGTATTTCGCATGGTTGTAAAGTCGCGGGATCCACTTTTTAAAATTCCAAAGACGGCTCAGAATTGCTCATCAAAACTGAATTCGACGGAGCAAGTATGGATTTTGGTGTCTGCGACAAATTTACGCTCATTGTACTTGGTTCAACATTCTCCCAGGGTTTTTTTTCTTTCTTTCTTTCTTCCTTTACTCACAACTCTGAGAGCGGCTCGGTCTGGATGAAGCCCCCCAGTCCCTCACAGACGGATCAGCGATACACCTGCGAACACAGGCTGCTACAATTAGCCTGCAGGAGTCTCTGTATCCCCTCCTACCGCCGATGCTATCTGTCTATTGGCAAGTACCACGGCAACAGCCGAGCCAGACTCCCGCACCGCCGTGGAAGAGGAGAACTGCGCCTGCGGAACTTTGGGTCGCCTCAAATGATTGTGTCGCCCCGAAACACAGGAGCGCGTTACACGACGAGTGCCGAGGAGTCTGAGCGCTCTGCAGACATTCAAAAAATGCTTGTTGCAGTTTAATCACTCCAGTCCCCCCGCTCCAGTGATGAGAACAGTTCGTGCAACACAGAGAGACTTTGTGCAGGTGCAGAAGAGGCGCTCTCTCTCCAGTTGCGCACGGCGATGGCACGAGCCTGGCTGTTGAAGAACGTCCAAACGTGTTGAAAAAGACTCTTTGTTACACAGCGTTGATTAAAAAAAAACATCTGCTAGTTGGTGCTGGACGGGAAGGTAGTGCAGAGAGCCGTGCATCTGCGTGCGTCTGACGACTCTCCTTCCACGGTGCCACTAGAGGCACGCGTCGTTACGCATAGTTGTCAACTATGTCCAAGAAGTATTTTTATGGAGGTGAGAGGGTTCCGAGTAATGACCTGGTTCTCTACTTCCCCAGCTGTCGTGTCCACTCACATCACGTTATCTATACATCCCTTCACATTTATGATTTACACAGTGTTTATGTGTCTTATTTACCGCACAGGGAGGGAAATTACTTTTTCTTTGATTAAAACGCAAGAGAAAAAACAGGAATTCCCCCTGCTGTCTACAGTGGAGTGAATAGGATGGGTTCTTTGCACAAGGGAAATAAGTGTCAGCTGAGGATTGGTCCATTGACAAAGCAGGCTTCTTATCGCTGTTATTTGAGACATGCTGCCTGTGTCAATGAGTACATTAAACCTCCGTAACTGCTTGGTGCCTATCTGGCTCTCCATTTTTCATCCCTTACAAAGAGCCGTCAAATACAAGCTGCAGGTTACATACACAGTCACACAGGCAGAGTGCTGATCATGTCTCTCTCACCACTGCAACGGAGAAGGCAGAAAGGGCTCAAAGTGTATGGCACTGCCTGGATGCTTTATATGGATTTTGGTGTATTATGCACTTTGCTTGCAACTGAAACTTCTAGCAGCATCAAAAGGTCGAAATGAAGTTTGGAGAGATGAAAGCTGTAGCCTCTAGGATTCATTTGGTACTCTCTTTAAAAAGTACTTTCAGGTTAATTAACCCTGTTTCAAATGTAGAGGAATTTTAAAATGTAGACAGATAGATAAGAGAGGTGAACAGTAGGGACAGATACTGTACAGTATGTGTTATCCTTGCAAAAATATATACACTTTTGACATCACAAATAAAAAACTGACATATTTTTGATCTTAAATTCTAATAACTTCATACCACAAATTGCATTTTGGGATTTTGGGACATGAACAATATGCAGTTATTAAGCATATTTTGAAAAATGCACTGGTACATCTTTTTGTGCTTAATAGAAACGCCGCTGATGAGATGGTGCTGCGGCTCATTGGTTTTATTTTTCTGTTTGGAAATGGGGGAGAGGAGTAAACTGTGCATCAGGGGGCATGCAAGCAAGAACAAGCCAGACTGACTGCCACTGCATATTCATGTCTCCCAGAGCAGATTTATCGCCTCTTGGCACAATGTAAGGACTATCAACGTGAGTTATGTGGCCCGGCTCTCGCATTATCGAGATTCATTGACTTGCTGCTCTTTCAAATACAAAATGTACACAGCTCTAGCAAACAAGACATTCCGGGTCTGTGGGTGCCCTCTATAGAGAGATGGCGGTCTGTGCTCTCAATCACCTGGACTGATAACCGGAGGGAGTCAGGCCCTGGAGCAGGAGGGCTCCCCGCTGTCACACACCAATGAAATGTAAAGCACGAGATGAACTATCTCAATTAATGTTTGAATAGCCGTTGAGGCAGGCTGGATTTGAGTTGTTTTGTCAGTGTTGTGCCCCTGCCACTGCACGTCATTGCAAAAAGGCATGAAGACAAGAAGACAAGACATAATGTTATAATGTCTCCTGCCATTACAAGAAATAGTAGAAATGTGCTTTGTCAGTGTTGGCATAATGGGAGTGGAGCCAGGAGGATTATTAAAAGAGACCAGAGCAGTGCTGGGGTGTCCTGTGGGCTTGTATTAGATCTCTGCTCAGGTAAATCTACTGTACCAGTACAACAATGTAAAACTCCATTACAAATCAAGTCATTTAAAACACTACTAACGCAAAAATAGAAAAGAATAATCAGCAAAATGTACTTAAAGTAGCAACCGTTTAATTAACTATGCAAACATGCGAATTATTTGATCTTAAAATGTGTGACTGCTCCAATAATGTATATATAGTAGCCTACTTTAATCTTGCAGCTCTTTGAGTTGGAGCAAGTTAAGTTTGGTCCAGAGGTTCCCAGCCTAGGAGATGGCCCCTCCACTGGGTCACAAGATAAATCTGAGGAGTCATGACATGATTCATGTGGCAAACAGAAGAAACAAACAGTGTTCTGTTACACAAATGTGACTTCATATTTCTTTTCTTTTTCTATTTGGAGTGAAAAATTTGATAATTTGACTTTTTTGGGCCGAGTCAGTTATTAGAGGAGAAATGTCTCTTTATTTGAACTGCTAACTACTTTGACGAGGGACATATGATTTCATAAAACAAACTGTGAACTGGAAATGAATAAACTATTACAATGTATTGTAATTTTATAGGTTATTTTAAATTTTAACCTGAAAACTAAGTAGAGCCTCCAGGTCTGAATGTAGTGGAATAAAAGTAAAAAAAAAAAAAAGAAAAAGTGGTGCAATAACTACAGAGCAAATGTTCTTGTGTTACTTTCTGCAAATTGTTGTTTGAAATGAAAAGACAAAATCTGTGAGGTTTTATGCAGAGCATAATATGGCCTGCATGCACGCTGATGCTCCGGTTGATGTGAACCGATGTCTTTCAGCAGCAGCAGCACCAGAATATTCATCAGTTCTCAGATTAGAAAACAATGGCAGTGCTCGGTGTCTTGAACCTGAATATAGCAGGCTGCACAGTTTTGCTTTTTCCTTCCCATTTAAATCCAAAATGGTAGTATGTGTATGTAGTAGGGTTGTCCTTTTTTTTTCTTTGTATGATATCAGTAGTGACTGTGCAAGGCCCCAGCTGAGGCAAAAAAGAAAAAAGAGAGAGAGACAGAGGTGTAAAAGCAATGTCCTAATAGGCTTATAACATCTGGTAAAAGTGGCACTGAAGGACACTGGGGGCTGCTGCAAAGGCATAAAACCATCGGTGAAATAACTCAGTCCAGTCTCTGCTTTTGAGTAAATTAAAAAGTCATTTACACTGACACTTTTTACGCAGGTCACACATACATATACAACAGCACAGTCAGCCCTACTTTTTTTCCGCTGTGAAATGATTGCTGTTGCTTTTACAACTGGCCAGCGATCAATGCCTCGTCTGGCAACTTGGTCATAACTAATGGCTCCAGAAACATCAAGTCTCCATTGTAAAGCTTGAGACATTGGCGAGAGGTGTACTTAGTTGACTGGATTGATCAGCACATATTGTTATTCATTTCTGTCTTTTCTTTTTCTTTTTTCTTTTATCTTTGAGGATTGTGCAAGAGGAGACAGAGGACAATCAATTTCCACACGGTGCCTATGATTGGTTGGAGAAGATGTGCAACCCAAGATTGTTCATAATTATTTGGACAAATTGCTGCGCTTCGATTGAGCCTCAAAAATGAATCATGTGAAACATTTTCACCATTGATTTTGCTTTTCTCTTCAGGAGAAACACAAAGAAGTTTGTCACCAGACTGAACATAATGCTGAAGATCGAACATCTCCCCTCAACAATGAGTCAATAGGAACTCATCTCTAGGTCTAATGTAGTTATAAATTAGACGCCTTTTTTTTTCAAGTCTTTGTGATGGGATTCACTTTTTGTGAGGGTGAAGCTTTAGCTTTGTTAAAAGAAAAGATGATTGTTTCATCAAAAGACCACAGAGTCAACCGTTCAAACCGAGGGAGCTGTATTGATCTCGCAGAAGAAAAGATAGTGACAAATCAAAAATAGGTTTGAAGGCATAGAAGCTTGATGTTTGTGAATAAATATTCCATATCTGGGTTTTCATTGTGAGCAGAATAAAGCACACCTGAGATGTCAATTACACATTTCTTTCTTTTTTGTGAGGGACCCTGTGTCTTCATGGAATTAAAACATTTCAAAAAGCTTTGTTCACAGTACCTGTCGCTGTCAGCCACAGCACACAGTGGCCTTAAGAGACGAGCTGCCGTGTCAATGTAACTGCTGCTCGTACATATTGCTGCCGCGACAGGAGTTTGTGGCAACTCCATTACACCGGGTCCACAATGCCCATGCAGCTTTTGTGGGCAGACATAGATAATTAAATGTCGATTTACCCTCCTCAACTGCGCTGGGGCAACATAGCTGCTTTGCTGACAGATTGAGCACTTGCTTCAGCCTCGCGCTCTTATGATTCAAGGCAAGGTGCCATGTGCAGACAAGGTTATGAGGAATTGGCCCAATTCTGGCACTGATTGCGACGTTTACTGGGGCTCTAGACCGCTCTGGCTCGGAGTTACAGACTGCTCAAGATGTATGTGCTGCTGCTGACGTATGTGGCGGTGGTGTGTTGCGGAGAGGGGAGACAATCACAACCCTGATCAGTCATCCAGACAGTCTGTGAGATGGGAAATGACTGCTAGCGGGGTTCAGCCACTGGTTATAGATGAGAAAGGCACGGAGTAATAATAGATTCGCGGCCAACCTGATTTATCAATTGAATTATTAGTGTTATCATCCCTATCACCCCCTTCATCTGTCTTCCAATAACTACTGAGTGAGTGTCATCTTTAAAATTATGAAACCGTTTGAAAGCGTGTGTAAAAAAATAAATCTCAGAGGCCACAGTTCCATAACCTTTGAATCAACATATCTATATTTGGAGTTAAGTAAATAAATGCTTCTATAAATACCACATTTAGTGCCATAGTTGCAAAGATGCTTATATTAGAAAAAAAAATCCCCCTCTATAACCACATCCAAAGTCACTCAGCTTTCAAGTGACGGGTCCTCCATGTTCAAGGAGACCTTTGAGGTCAAGGAGGCAAACTGGGGAATTAAAACCACCCTTGAACACTCCTGCTGGAGAACCTATAGAGTGCAATCAAGGAGTGATTAATTTTGTCACGAAACTCTCTGTGATTATACTTGACACTGTGTGCACCGTATGCATCTGCCGTCGTGACCCACACTCACACAGTCATCAGGACGCAGTCAGGATCAGGATGTTTGTTTTTGTCCCATGCTGAGGTCACACGATTTGAGTCATGTCATACACTGGATATGTTTGCGAGAATGAGTGCATGTTTTGTTTTTTGTTTAGTTTTTTTTTTGTCTGAGCTTTCAGGGCTACAATTAACTATCATCATGTTCAGTTGCTGTCAATGTGCAATAATTTTAAGCTCTGCTGTCAGACTGTCAAATAATATCAAAAATGCCTTACATTAGTGTAGGAGTTTTACACAACTTAATTTCAGCCCATGTCCCCACTTACACAATGCAAAGCCTAAAATTAAACATTCTCAAAATATATTTTTTAAAGACAGAGGGATCCATCTATAGTTCCTACTGTTTCACCGTGTCCACAGGGTGTCTGCTTTTTACTGTTTGAGCTGTTTGTGCACCTGTACACTATTACAATTCAAGACAACAGCTCCTCTATAAATTCAACCTTTACACAGCAAGTAATATTCACCATGTGTTGGCAAAGTCAGAGAGTTGTCAGTTCAGTTATATGTTTATTGTAGAGCTTATAGTTCATGTTGAAGTGGACAGCATCATATTGCAGGATGTTTCACAGCTGTTTAAAAACATGAGGAGGGCAGTATATTAGGAACATATCTTATTTTAATGTCGTCCAGTAAAATATCAGCAGTAACTATGACCTCACTGCTGAAATATATAACAGTGTCAAAAAAACTGCACACTGTAGTTTATAATGTAACTGCTGCATCGGATTGTATTAATTTGTGTCATACACTGTATATAAAAGGTTTGTATAGGTGCAGTTAAGAAAATTTTTTATTCTGCCCAAAGTTAAATCTGATTTTGACTGACAAGTGACAACTGACCCGAAGCCAGCTTTCCTGCATTTACCATTTGTAACTGCCATTTTTGGGGGGTTGTTTCTATACCTTCTCCAGTAAATCAAAGCATTTTTCATATTTCTTTCAGTATTTTTACACCAGGGAAAGAAAAGATAAGATAAAGCCCCTGGTGAATTTCCTGAAAGTAGAAACACAAACCCGTATATGAAAGTCCAAGTTTATATAACATTTAACATTTCCTGAAATAGTGGAGGTAGATAATTTGAAAACCAAATGGATGTATTTTAGACTGCATCAACCGGACAGTTTAGGCAGTCTTTTGGACCATAAACAGGTTGTGTTACACTGTAATGATAGATGTTTATTGTTTTTATTCATTTCCTGTGAAGCACTTTGTGACCTCAAGCTATGAAATGTGCTATATAAATAAAGAATTACCTTCTTAACATCATTAATACATTATATTTATATGCATTAATTTGCTGATTATTTTCTCCAATAATCAATCAAAGCTTTCGTCTATGAAATGTCAGAAAATGCTGAGTCCAGCATCTTGGTTTGTCCAACCAGTTGCACCAAACCCAAAGATATGATACCGTAGTTTTCAAATCAAAAATGTTTGATCTTTCCATTAATATTAATTAATGGGGAAAAAAAGGATGTAAATTAACAAATTGACTAATCTTTTCTGCAGATATTCTTCATATAATGTGGCAATACAGTGAACAAGAATGAAGTATTGCTGTAACAGTTGTGCAGATAAAAAAAGAAGCATTAAACCCTCAAGGTTTTTTTTTCTCTCCCCCTCAATGCCAGTGTTTATACTGTACAGTGATGCCGATCCCACTAGCCTATGAGCATCATCACTGATTTTCTCCCTTAGAGTTGGACCTACTGTCAGGCACCAGGTCTGGAAGTTGACTATAATAAGAATCTACTGTATGTAAAATGGCTAATTATGGATTCTTAGTTTTGAACTATAAAAAAAGGCCACTAGTGAAGCATCCGTAAAGTGTGTTTACTGTGTTCAGAGCGTCAAAGTGAGGCAGAGTGAGAGGCCGGTATCATGACATGCTTTGCAAATACTCAAGCAGCCAATACCCACAAGGCTTTGTTTCGGAGGTTATCTTCACTCTCCTCTCAGTTCACTCAAGTAGCCTATCTATCAGTGACGGAAAGGGAGCAGTGGTGACAGCCACAGTACGATTAGACTCTATGTCGGCTAATACTGCGCAGGCAGTTGAACAGGGCCAGCCTTTGTTGTTGTTTACACAGCGTTTGGCCATCATTAGACTTGGCAAGGCATGGCTGCATACTCCTTTTATAATAATTAAAACGAATATACAGTAAAGACTGCTCGTGTGGCTCCCAGCCAGAATTTTGAAGTAAGACTCAATTAACCTCAACGACCCTGTCTAACACAAACAATGAGAAATTAATTATATGCAGCATCCAACCCAGACAAGCTTAGTGGCTTCAAAACTACATTATAAATGCTTTAGAATGCATTTCCACCTTGTTTTCGTTTGTGTCTGCCAAATCAATGGCCCATTAAAAAATGTGCACCAACATAAAATGGGTATCATGAAAGCACAGGTGTTAACAGGGCGAGTGAACCTGTGGTTTTTGCATGTGATTATTATCCTCATGTGGCCTATTCTGATGGAGCTTTAATATTGGACAGACATGAGCTTGACAAATAATATGAGACAAGGATCAACAGGAGTTTGTGTGTCTTTCTGTGACGAGAGAGACCTGGAGGTTTTTGCAGCATTTGATATCAACTTTATTGTTTGGGCAGACATGTTGGTCAGAAATAGTACGTTCATTTTAGACAGGACAGGCAAGATTTCAGCTTGGAGACCGTTTGTGTTTATATATTTATTTTGTGTGTGCGTAAACCAGTCATGCACTCACACGTGCATATACACATTCAGACAACCTGTGATATAAAGTGTCTCACTCATCTGAAACGTGTTTGCATTTGTGCACAATACAGTGATCCGCAGACTTTCATGTTATCACATTGGCAGTTATGAGTAATTGCACCCTGCAGCGGTCCCTACCCCTGGACAACTTTTAATTATGTTACGAAGCGCACTTACTCTCCTGCATTAATGTCTCCGCCAGAGTCCCGAACTGTTACATTCATGTCGGTGTTGTACGAGGACTAGCTTGCCTAAATCGCAAGAAAACGTGTTTATTAACCGTAGGAGATAAACTCACACCGTGGTATTTTGTTGATGTGAGTCAGGGATTATCCTTTGTGTTACGTATGATAAGGAATTTAAAAATAATGTGTAGCAAATCAGTGGAGTGCTTACAGAAGCTGAAAGGCAGCAGGGGAGCTGAAGCCTTTTCTCTTCTGCCTTTTTGAAGACAGCGCAGAGCAGAGATAGAGCACTGACAACACGAATGAACGACCCCACTGTAACATATTCCTCGGGCACCATGGATCATTTATGTCTTGTATGGCCTACGCCTGAAACATCTCTCCCAGTGGAGATGGATGTGTGCGTGTGTGTGTGCTGTCCATCATCGTAGGAGCAGATGAGTGTGAAGTGAAGCACATATACCAACCAGCTGCATGTCACTCACAGTTTCATGTTGGGCAAGTCCCTCTTGTCACACTCAAGTCAAGGAATATGTTGAAGCATGATTGCCTCACAACCAGTTTTGACCAACACATCTAGATCTCCCAGGTCTGAAATGTCAATTTTTTTTTTAAACTATTACACATAAACAAGCATGAAACAGCATTTTCTTGTTTGCATTTATCAGCATTTTATTATGCAACCTCCGTCATAAAACATGTAGACACGTAGAGTGTGTTCAATTAAAAATGGAGGAAAAAGGAAGCTCAATTATTTAGGTAGTTTGTCAGTTACGTACCAGGGTAGATCCATGTAAAGCACCAGCTCAACAACATGCAGCGTTACACCAACAAGTCTCATATTCTTGCAGCTTTTCTCCCTCTAGAGTTTCTTAATATCTTGAGTGACATGAGACCAATTTTCCAGAGCGGATTAAAGAGACCTTCGGGATACATCTGATGAGATAACATAATGATGAAACCATGAAGGTGTACTGAGTTCGTGAATAAGGATAAGTTTGTGTGTGCGTGTGTGCATGTGTGTGTGTGTGTAAGCCCAGCAAGGCTTATTATTAGATATTTAAATGATGATGATTACAAGGCGTGCTCTTGTTGACATGTAAAATACCTATTTAATGCTTGACTAATTATGGCTGAATGCATGAAGCACGGTGTAAAAATGACCACCACGCTCAGTGAAGTTACCGTTGACTGGGTTAAGGAAAAGAAACTGTAATGAGAGAGGGGTCGTTTGGAAACGTGCTCTTTCAATCAATGTACACTGCACCGTGCTGGCTTAATCAAAGATCTTGTATGTGGATAATCACTACAAGTGAACCTTGCCTGGCTGACATTTGCATATATTGAGTTACAGGAGTCAGTCTCGCTCAGACACTATTCAGTGGATCTCTGCGTGTGATGTTATCCACATGGAGCGGAAAAGATCAAAAACGCTCTCTTTGAATAATTTTTTACACACCGGCGTGGTTATAGTTTGACGCTGATTCTCTTTAATGGGAGGCTGGAACACAATTCTGAATCTGTTTTAGAGTTACAATAAATATGTTGAAGTGGTGAGGAAAATCACAGTCACTGTTTAACACATTAGTTTGGAGGTGAACTCCTTGGTGCATGTGTGACGGGATAATGTGCAGACATTTGGCCAGTTATTAATTTACCAACCCTTGTGCATTCATGAATATTTTATGTCCAGTCAGTCTCCTTGCCTTCAGTATAAGTCAGCAGTTCCTAACCCGGGGGTCCCGGAACCCCATTAGGGGGTTAGAGATTAATCTACAGTAAGGGTTCACAAGATGATTGACAGGAGACAAGAAGACATTCACAGTCTGTCTTTCCTTTATGTCTTTGTCTGAGGGTGTGGAGACAGGAGTGAATCTTAACTTGCCACGATCAGGAGTTACAGACAAGTAACGTCCAACAAAACACAGCAGGGACCTACTGGTGGTGCTAATGATCCACAATTAGGCAAATAATAACAATACTTATATAAAAAACCGTAAAACTTTCTTTGAGACTTAAGTATGGGTTTGATTCAACAGGAAGAAAGACGTGAGAGTTAAAGCAGTTCAATTCATTTCAAAGGGGTTTTTGACTGAGAGTTAAAAGTAAATTTTCAGTGGAAGTTCTCACTTGGATCATTTTGATAAATAAACAAAATAAACCATGAACTGAAGGCAGACCTAGGGGGTGCCATCAGTAGATTTCCAATGGGAAACTCTGACTAGGATTGAAGATAATATACTCTTTACAGAAGAAAGATTTTTGAGAGTTAAATCAGAAGAGTTCACATAGAAGTTCTGACTTGAGTTTCTTTGATAATAGTGAATAATAACAATAAACTTTATTTGTATAGCACCTTTCATCCAAGAAAAAGACCTCAAAGTACTTTACACACAAGATATTGCATGGCAGCGATGAGAATAGACCAAATGAATATTAAAACAGGAATCAACCTGTTGAAAAGCACAATATCATTGTTTATAAATATAATGATAATATAACAAAAAAAAAAATCTAATAATATATGCAGAACAAGAATTTCAGCATTTCTTTCTTTGCTTTATTGCTTATCAATGCAGTTATTGCCAGAAGATGTAGTGGAGTTTATACCTGAAGCATTTGGTTCACTAGTGATTTACAGTTATGTATCATCTGCATAACCATGGAAACCAAGGGGCAGCATACTGCATAATGGACTGGGCTTTTTGGTGCAACCAAGCAGACCTACTGTATGTCCCTCACATGAGATTTGAGATTGATGTAAATAACCTTCTCCAAAGTAACACACAGCCAGGAAGATAAATAAACTTTTAAACTCCTCCAAGATATTTGAAGAATAAAAAGAAATAAAAGAAGATATACACATTAATTGTTGTTGAAAGTCAATTTTTCAAAAAAAAAATAATTTGCTAGAAAAAAAGTCTCTCTGTCATTTTAGATTTTCCTCTAATAATTCCAGCATCTTTATAATGTTTACAGCAAGGACTGAGGCCTTGTTTTTAAAAAGTGGAGAATATTCTGTTTCATTTAGAAAGATGATGTTGCTACCACTAATACTCATGCTGCTCGAGAACTGCTCCTCATTCAGTATCTTAGGTTTTCTCATTCCTTTCTTAATGTACCCAGCTGTCAGAGAAATCTCTCTGAGATAGTCATCATGGACCAGGACAAGTCTCACGGGAATTAATTAACCTATATTGTTCATGGTGACATCCCTTGAAGGCCCTGTGGGAAATAGTGCAAGCGAGTGCTTCTCCATTACTTGCGTAGTCAATATATGGGAGTGACCTGACAAGAACGTAAATTTTATTTAAATTGTTGCACATGTGCAGTCTAATGAAGCACAGTGCTGCTTGTTTCCTGTTTCCTTTGCCTCTCTGTTCCTGGTAACAGTGTGCAATATCCTTTGAAATGACAGTAAGAGAGCGACTGGCTTTTTGCTATCAACAGCCAAGAGGAGTATACCATCATGTTGTTAGTTGGTTGATTCAATTTTGTCACTCTTTCAATTAGATGTTTTACAGTACAGTCCATCAGTTTTTTAAGACATCTTACATTTACACTTACATGAAATCCTTCTCTTCGGTCAGAGGAAGCGTCTCAGTTTCAAGTAAGCAGCCTCCATTTTGTTAAATAAACCACCGAGCTCTGGCTCCACTGGGGAACAGCCTTAAAGATCGGGCTTCAACTCAAAGACCAAACATTTAAGTGTTTCACCACTGGGAGGTTGCAAAGGTCTAATTAGCGACTGTGTCTGCTCTGTCAGCGATGGCAGGGCCCTTCCTTCCACTTGCCAAGTAAACTCCAGTTTGCTGTAGCTCCATATTACAGTGTCAAGCACAACTGCGCCTGTTTCCTGTGTGCTGCTCGGATCTCCCCATGGGAACACTTCTGAGGAGAAGATGCAGCAATTATCCATGGACTGTAAAGTGAAAGGTGAAAGGATTTGTATTTATCAGCCAGTGAGTGGTTAATGACAATACAATGTTGGAATTATGTGGATTAGAGGCCAGGGATTTGTGTACAGTCAATGAAATTTCAATCAACAATTTAGTGCTACCTGAGTAAATTGATAGACCTGGGGTGAGAGAGGGGAGTTGTACAATGTGGGAAAGGACAAATGAGTTGTGGAAGGTCCCCCCCCCCCATTAATTACAGGTACAGTCTCAAAGGTTTCAGCAGCTCTTAATGAAACAAGAATTGTAACAAAAACTTGACCTGATTGCTTTTATTTAAATAGTAAAAACCCGACCAGGAACATACAGAAGAAATATAGGACATAATAAGAATGTGGCACAGAAAAACTCAGTTATCATGCTCATCAACACCAGCTTAAGAGTCAATAGAAAAAAAGAAGATGCTTTTTCTAAATCACTAAGTCATGCTAGAAATAATGATAGTGAAAGATTAGCTTAATATTTTTCCGCACAGTTTTCTTAGAATAGAGAAAAGTTTGAGTTTGGGTTTAGCAATTTGGTAATTATCACCTGTCAACTGTCACTTTAAGAGAGCACATCCATCCTAGTGGAGGAAGACTAGCTGTGGTTTATATCAGTGGATTCGACCTGCTTGTATGTGGAACAAATGTTGCTGTTGTTTTTCTTTTAATCCACCAACAGAAGTGGATTGTTGTTGTTGGAACTATATTGATTGGACTTGTGTAAGCTATGACTAAGTCTGATTTCTGCAGTAAAAAAAAAAGAAAAAGGAATCGCAGGAATAACTGTGACTTTAAACATTAACTATTAGTGGCCTATATTTATAGAGAAAAGCCTCTAAAAACAGCAATTTGCTTAGCTATTGTCAAGTACAGATGATGACAAGTTAGTTTAAAGATGAACCGATAGTTTACTCTTAAAATATGGGGACAGTTTGTCCCTTAGATTCTCACAGTTTGTGACAACAAGTAGACAAATGTTGGCAAGAGTGGGAAAATGAGAAGGTCACCAAAAGCAGTAAGATTTGTCCTCTGTGGACCATGAATATTCACAGGAAACAGACAAAAGTGACAGACTGAGGGACAGGCTGACCAACAGACTGGCAGTGGCTTTTCTAGCGCTGCCGTTAACAGGTCATAAATATTAAATTCCAGAAGCACTGCATCATATAATTTAGTCACATGTTCACTTTATATTCCAGTTACAACCCAGAGAGGAGCATTTAATTGCCACCCTATTATCAGGAGCCTATTTGACAGGCCGTGCTGACACGTTATGAGCCCAGAAATCAGCTTCTGTAGACAGTAATCAAACACAGGTGCAGTGGTAGTAATTAACAGCAGATTACCTGACAGAGCTGCACCACAAAATATATTCTTTTTTTATGTGTAAATACGTTTCTCTTTGCATTCCTGTCACTGGTGGTGACGTATGAAGTTGTGTGGTCATTTTTGCAGGATGCAATGATTATACATTTAAGAGTGCAATTACACAAAAAGCAGCAGCACTCGTTTTATTGCTGTGGGAAGCGACAACACCAAACATTTGATCCTTCAATATGATTTGCCCTTAATTTCTAGAAGGAGGGTACTGGTTTACCCAAATAGCATCAACCACTCTTCAGAGAGCAATAAAAGGGCAATAATGGCATTTGAGAAAGCACTCATCATGGGGACTTTAAAATCATTATGCTTTGTACACTTGATCAAAATCATCCGTAGCCATCTATTTTTGGCCTGTGGTAATGACAGAGCAGCAAAGCCAAAATGGCCTTTCATCAGTAAAGTTCCTGATATTAAGGGTTGCAAGGTGGTGAGCACCAAACAGATGCAAAAAATACAAATCAGTTTGCTTATTTATTTAATTTTTCCCAGTTAAGTTGAGATTAGATCATGAGTGCTTCTGTAGTTTGTATTTAGGGGATAACATCACCATTCAGTCCAGCCCTGACACCAAACCCATTCAGTGGCAATATTTCATGCACACATTTTAAAAAATGATATCCATACAGTACATGACAGCAATGTTATTTATAAGAAAACAACTTTAACAACTGACTGAAGTTGGTAAAAGATGGTGGTTATACAACCACACCATGGTCATTCACTTTGCTACATACAGTAAATGCACACACTAAACTTGAATATAGCCTTCGGACATAAATTGTATGTTGCTGATTGTTCCATTCTGACCATTATTCCTGGGGTTGAGTTGGTGGTTCAAACACATCAATAAGCGATTGTAAAACTCTCCGCTAAGCTGTAATTTTGAAAAGCTCTTATGGCTCCATTTTCAAATACTGAGATAATTAAATTGATTAGTTGAGCAACCCCACATACACTGTTAATGAGGTTGATGCCCTGTTAACCATTTACTAGCAAGTGTAAAAGCATCATGTTGCTGTCTCAGGCTTCCATAGACATTCCGTGCATTTTCAACCAATAAACATATTGTATGTAAAGGATTTGCCAACAATGATGTTTTTAATCACAAGTGGGGTGAGCTGCAGTTAAAGAAGCTCCTCAATGCTAGCTTCAGTTTCAGGGTTCAGTGTTATGTACAAAAGAGTAACGAGTACTTTGTTTGGAAATGTAGTCTCTCCATCAGGTCATCACTCTGCTCTAGTAACGGCCACCTTACAAAAGCTGGTCGACCACAAAGACGTTTTACCAGGTGCCTTAGTTGCATGGCTGTTTGAATCCAAGGTGTTTCTAGATCACTGAAATCCATATGCTGTCATGGGGAAGGAGTCTTGCCACCCACAGAGAAACCTCATCGCACTTACTGAGGGACGGTGCTTTCACGGACCATACACAGTGTTTCCCATACGCAGAAGCACTGCGCATGCATGACAGCAGTGCGTGGTTAAAGCGAAACTCATACGGACCTCAGCGACAGTTTTCTGTGTGCAACAGGTTCACGATTCGTGAGTGAGTGAGTAACAGCGTCCTCAGCAGCAGTTCTCTGTGTGTGCAGTAGGTTCGCGAAGAACAGCAGTTCCACTCCCGGCCGGCATGGTTGCAGCTGAGCTCAACTGAACTAAGAAAGGAAGAAATCAGTTCATGAAGTGATTCTATTCCATACGTTCACTCAAAAAAAATGTTCTTTGACACTATGACCATGATCTTTTCCTCATGGTCACCACCCAGAGCTTGTGTCCACAGATGAGGGTTGATTCAAAGACTCCAGCTTTGTTGACTGGTACAGTTTGGTATTTACCAACATTGTCAAATGCTGAGGCTGTATAATTGCAGTGCTTCAGACTACAGCGGGATATGATGAAAAAGTAATTGTCTGAAAACTAAGTTTTTTACACCACTTACAACTTGAATGATTTTTACGAAGGTTGACTCAGAATAGCACATCAATTGTGACAGCGCTATGGTCCAACTGCGCATGTAATTGAAACAATCGATCGCAATTTCATAAACACAAATGTGTATAAAGCACAGGACCGGTAAAGTGAGCTTCTGTTGGTTGAGTGATCAGAGCTGCATGCTTATCAATCCCCCCCCCCCCCCCCAAGGCCTGTTTATTGTTTTCCCATTGAATGCTGGATGGGGAGACATTACAAAGTTTTCTATCACCTCAAGGAAAGGCATTTTCTAAGATCTACCACAGGATCAGTTAACTCACTTCAACAGAACAAAAGGTCTTGTAATACAGGCTGAGAAGAATGTCCTCGATCAGTTGAAATCTCCAAAGAGAAAAAATGGTACAAGAGTTTGAAATATTTTCTTGGTTTGAAGAATCTCAATGGTGTCTGAATTTTACTTGAACTAGTTCAGTGTGTACACAAATCATAAAGGAAAATGTTGGTTGTATTAAGAATGGATGGATTTTTTTTCCCTTATCTTAGGCTAAAAATAGAGGTATAACGAAAGGGTTGCACAACGCTAAGGCTACAAATGTTAGCATGCCCTGCTAATTAGCTGCAGCAAGTGCCAACATGTCTAGGGAATAAGAAATCTGTAACCCTGTTAGTACTTTGAGCAAGAGTTTGCATTAGTACAACCACTAACGGGGGTGGCTATAGAGCATTTTGAGTTAGCCAGCTAAAAAAAAATAAATAAAAAGGCTCTAACTATGCCAACCGATGTGTTCTGAATTTCTCTGATCTTGTGCAGCTTCTCCATGGCGATGTTTTCCATAGTAATCTGTCATATCTAAAGATTTTCTTAGACAGAATTGCCGATATTTTGATTTTAACCTGTCTCAAAATGTCTTACTAGCAATACTGTCTGTTGACAGATGGAATCATTACCTGGTGCTTGGCAGCAGTTTAACATTAAATCATAGAAATCAGATGCAAGACTTGATTTTCTCATTTAAAAAAACCAAAACAAACATCCACCAACATTGAAAAGTTGGGGGAAATTTTTCCCAATTATACACATCATTCAAGCTGTAGTATAGATTAGCACTTTCTCACTGTTGTTGATCAAATAAGCTGGTGGCAATCGCAGAGCCAGTTAAAATCCATCCAGTTGTTGCCTTGCAATGAGGAGCCAATTTTCTTACAAATTTTGACGGGGTAATACTCACCTGTAATCAATGTAAATTGGATGTGAGAACAGAAAATCCAACATGTTAACTTCAACTGAACTTAAAAAGACCTTTATTGTCCTTACGGCATCTATCCATTTGTTGATCTATCACTATGTAACTGTGTGTTTATCAATTTTTGTACAGTCTTTCTCATCATTTATCTCTCTGGCATGCCTTACAGTATCTATCAGTCTGCCTCTCTGTCTTTCTTGTTCTGCCTTTCCTTGTGTTAAATTAGATGGGAATAGGTAATGAGAACATTTCATGCCAGAAGCATTAGTAATAATTATAATTAATGTCCATTGTCTTTTGGATCAGCTAAATATTAGGCATCAGGCAGAATTATCTCCCTGTATCAAATCACATTAATCAACATTTGGGGCCACCTGCTAATCACGCTAATGCGCTCCCTATCCTGAAAATTGGAAAAAGGGGTTGCATGAATGCATAAGGAACTCCTGAAATCAAATGTGGTGGTGAGCATTAAATTTCACAAGCTGATTTCTTAGAGGATTTGTCAAACAAACAACAATCATTTTCTGTTCATCAAATCTTTGTCTTACTGTTTTGTATTTGTTTTCTCTTAAGAATATGAAAATCCATCTTAAATACATTTAGTGTAGCACTGCTAAAACGCTGCTAACAGTAACCTTATACAGTATCACTGCACCAATTTTCTGGTCTGGTTGTGGATAATTGTGAACCATGTATTGTCAAACTGAGGTATTTTAGTGAAACTACCTTGGAGTTTTAAAAAATAGACCTATCTCTAACGTGAATGTAAACATCAGTTTTTCTTCGCAGACCCTGAGATTCAGAGTGCATGGGCCTCTTTTTAGATGTTGTCTTCATGCTCAGCAATCATACAGGAAAAAAAGTCCATTATATATGACGGGCAGGTTACAGGAGTATAGGTGTATCTCATCTTTGATCATCTTGATCACTGTTTTCAGCTGCATGGATTGAAAAAAAGTTCAGCTGCCTTCTATGTAGAAAATCATTCAGGGGTACTGTACAGAAAAAATGTTACAAAAGGCCAAGGTTGAGAGTGTGGATAGGAGAAAAAGTAAATTCCAAGACCTGTCATGAAATTATGCATTTAAAACCACAGAATCATGATAAATTAAACTGCATCTGAAAGTAGGATTTATAAGCCTAGGTAGCTGATGTGTTGATCATGAGAAGGAGCTCTACATCTTTCTTCCACAGTGTTTGGACTGCGGCCATGTCTCTCTCTCCTCCCAGCTTTCCACATTGGAGGTTATGCCAGCTAGCATATGCATGAGGAAAAAAACATGCCTGCCCCAATCCTGCACAATATGATGGGACCAAAACAACTCAGGTTGCAGCCAAATTATTGCTCTGCTCCAGGTAGCTGATTCAAAAAAAAAAAAAAGCCAAATGTCAGCCAGAGAACACTCTCCTGATCAACGACTAGATTTACAGGACTTTTATTCCATTTGTGTCCCAGCATGTTATCAAAGAGATGAAGGAGAAACTGATATCTGATGTACTGCAGATAACAATGCTTTGCCAGAGTGGAGTCCTCCCTGTGTCTAAAACAAGTGTATATTCAGTTATGGGTCATTTAGACTGTATATCAGATTATCTGAGGTAGTGTGGCTAAGGACAGTGTTTGCAGTAGTTATTGGTGATGTGGGAGTAATCATAGAGGATTTGGAGGAGCAGCAGTCTTATTTTGGACTCATTGATTTTTTTTTTGACTGCCACTGGCAATGTTAGACAAGTGAGGCAGGAATTCCAACCCCCAACTGTTTTCTGCAGAGAGTAATAGAGCTCCTCTAGAAGCCACAGCAACACGCTCGTTCAAAAATCTGATCCCCGGGAATACTTTTAGATATTTTAGTGGGAACTTCAGACCTCAGTTGCCTTCATTGCCCAGTGGCAGTGTTTTGTTGCCAGTTCAATTTACATGTCATGCATCTGGTACACATTCTGACAAGTATAAAAATTGCATGGCTCCGTCAAACCCCAGGCTTTGCAGCGGAAAGCTTCGCAAGAAGCTCCTCTAATTTCTCTTCCTGATCCGATACTTCCCTTTTGTGGATCGCTGCACACATACAGTGGTGCATTACAACCAGAATCCACTCATCCACCCTGCTGCCTCTCCTCCTCTAAATCTGATTTCTGGAAAAAGCAAAGCAAATGCCCCTCTCAGATTCCACCGCTGCACCATCATCCCTTGATTCCCCCTTTTATGGTGTGGAAAACTCCTGGCAGTCGTCATAATGCAGCTCACTGAGATTTTACCATTTCTGTTGAATGTACGGCATTAAGATTTACATATGGTGCAAAGCTGTGGGTGCTGTGAAATGTAGTTCACCAGTGCCTGTTTGTTAGAGTAAGCGAAAGGTGAGACTTAAAAAAACTAGCTGTGTTGCTCAAGGGATGGTGATGTCACTTAGTCAGTAGCTCAGAGCACTGCTCTGCCCAACGTGGCTCTGAATTCCTGTTTGCACTGACTTAGGGATGAGTTCAGAATTGGCCAGGTTTGGGTCGTGTTCAGGCTGAGAATTAATGCTAGTGAGTTGGTCCCTCCTCTCCGTGCACACTATGAAGCCCGTCTTAAATCCCACTTGCCGTTAAGGAAAACCCCTCAGCCTGCTTTGCTTGTTTACACTGAACCACAATAATAAATATTCAAAATTCTGAAGTTTTTACTTTTTTTAATAAACAGAATAACTTAAATTACCACACATACAAACAAAAAAGTAAACAGGTATCGTCGCTACCGGCACCGGTTCTCAGGTATCGGTACCGTACAGGTTTGAATGTGAAAGGTATACCCATCCCTACACAGGCTAAAGTTCTCAGGTGAGACACACATATTAAGTATTACTTTCAAAGATCTGCTCCTTACTTATGAGATAGGTAGATATCAAAAGTAATTTAGCCAGCATCAGCAATTCAGCTCTGATGTTAGATTGTCAGACAGGCTGCAAAGTGCATCACGATGGTGCTTTGATGTAAGTTGAATTCATGTTCCTGCCTGTGCTAAACACAGTCAGAAGTTCTCTCATCTAACCATGCCTGATCTCACTCACTGGCCAGAATGGAATAATGCCTCTGCTAAAGGACTTGAAATGTGGTGCAACAGTCACTTCAGTGTCAGGAATCATCTCGTGATTACTGTAAAGTTCATCAGCCAGTAATCACCTTAAGAGGCTGTCAAGCCCTTGACAGACTGTTGTGGGGGACGCCGTTCTCATCAATGTGACCACACAGCTGACAGAAGTCTCATCCTGTTATGGGCCTTCATTTGAACCACAGCCAGCCTGAATATGCTGACTGAGATATCCATCCTCCAGCCATTGTTCCTTCTCTAATCTCCTCAAACAGAACATTTTCAATTTGAGCTTTTCACAGAAGACACTGTAAAGAGAGGACCTCCAGGTCTCAGCTCAAATTTCTCAAAGAAATGGCATTTTCAGATTTATGCAGATTAGGCCACCCACTTATGATAATTAGATCTTGTTTTTCCTACTAATTGAGGCCAAGGTGAATACTTAAAATAGCCTTTTTTGTCTTATCAATGGTCAACCCCCTCTCCTCCCCCGCCAAAAAAAAATAAAAAAAATAAAGTATATATAGTTTTTATCACAGAGAATGGCAGCCATTCCTCCTTTTAGAAAATCGGAGGTTGATCTCTTGATCAACTAACGTGGTCAGGAAAAGGATTCATTTAGCTTCTGTTTATCACTCATAACTACTTCTAACTTAGAGCTGAGCTTCTTTTTATTGAACCTTTATTCAAACAGGCAAGTTATGAAGGACAGATTCTTATTTACAATGGCGGCCTCATAGACTGCATGCCGAACAAATCAAAATAAGAGCTGTTTTCAGTGTTGCGCTGCCAAATGGAACATGCGGTATTTTGATGAACAGACTGATAAATCAGGCATGAGTGACTCATTTGTCCCAAAAGACTATACAGCATTATGGTAACTGCTCATTTGGTAGTGTCATCTCAGTTGTATTGGTATGCATTCTGTTGTTATTCTTTGCAAACATGTTATCTATTTATTCCAGAGCTGCCATTATTTCATGGAAATAAACAGTTGCCCTACAGCCTATTAAAATAGTCATGATGCGAGTCATTGTCAAGGTGTATTCACACCTCATTTGTGGGAGATATGAAGCTAAAATGTAATACATAAAGTTTTGAATACTTTTAGTCAGTGTGGGTTTCCCTGAATATTAATGAGAGAGAAGAGCATCCCTGGAGAGTTTCTTGACCGAGTGACTATGAGCATGCACTGCCCCACTACCCTATGTTTTGCTGTTCCATTGTTCATTAAGATCCCCAGAGGAAACTGTTGTAGTTTGGGAAAATACTGGAGATAGCGTAAGGGATTTGGCCTATCATTGCCTCTCATACCGAGACATATCTTGTGAATGCAAAGATGCATTCAGTGGACCTCCCGAGCTTTGGTTAATTAGGGGTTTTATATACTCTATTTTTCATGGGTGCTCAGAGGCAGAGTTAAAAAGCACTCAGAAGTCAAACTGCAAATATGACACATAGAGCAAGTCATGAGGGTTTATTCTGTGTCAACTGCAGCCTGTGGTGCTGTCTGTTCCTGAGCTCTTTTTAAAATTACTCCTCCTTACCTCCTTGTAAGGCCGATTTTTCCACCATTAAGCTGACAGATTTACTCTTGTGATTTAATTCAATCAATTGAAAAGGGCAATGAGATATATTCCAGCCATGGGACAAAGGTCTGCAATATGCGTCTGCATTCAGTCCGACCAAAACAATTATACAAATGACCTTTGAACACATTACCTTATTTACTTCATTAGGTTAAGTGGTTCCTTTGAGCTACAAGACCAAATAATCTCCACTGGCCTCTGACTTGGCTACTACAATGAGCTTTATTTAAATAAAAGGCAGCAAATAAAAAGGTCAGAAGTCATCCAACAGTGTATATCAGTCAGTCTACTGCACATCAACTCGGATTGCTTTTCTTTCATGCACTCACATTGAAATCTTAGCTTGATTTTCAGTAAGAGCTTTTAGTCACCTTGTTATTGTCAAGCTCTACAGATGGAAGAGGGGAGTGCAGCATTTTTTGGGGGAAAGTGGTTAGTAGTGAATATAGACTGTCACTGCTGGGAGAGCAAGAGGGAACGAAATGAGAGAAAACAGGTACATCTCCCCCAGGTCTATAATCCTGAGATTACTGTTTGCTCTGGGACCTGTCTGACTGTACTCCAGGCCGCCTGTGCTTCACTTCTAATCTCCTCGGCCCCAGCTGTCCAAGAATTGATTTGAGGATTCTCTGAATCAATTACTCTCCTGTCCAAGGTCTCATTGCCTGAGAGATACGCACACATGCACATGCGCACATGTACACATAGGGGAAAAAATACAGAGAAAAATGCACACACACTCACAAAACCTATTCATCCCTCTGCAGTAAACAATCATTCGCGGAGGTTAATTGCGCAACCTTCGACACACCGGTCTTGAACCAGACCTTGTCTCTCTTTGTGGTACATTATCCAGTTGGGTAGGGTGGCCATTAACTGGTCTCAAATGAGCTTTGATCCTTTAGTTAGTCCGCCTCTTTCACTAATATGATTGTCTCCTTCCACCTTCATTTTTCATTGAGAGAACATTCTGCAATGTTCTGCTTTTCTGTTGGTACAATGCCACAGCTGTGTGCCTTTATTTCGAATCAGTGAACATAGTGCAGGACCATAGGCGGCGCTATCAATAGCCTAGATTGTCACAGAAAATAAAATAAAATCATCACAAATAATAAAATGAAAAAATAAAATAATGTTTTTTTTTTCGTTGTTGTTTTTAAATTATATTTTAGAAAGAGGTGGGAAATACATTAAAACACACATTTTTAAAGTATTATCTATGTCGATGGTTTATTTATTTTTTATTTCAGTGGTATTTGACTGGTTACCTGCGTCATTACGTAGCCTACACACGGCGTAGCTACAACGCGCAGCGTAGAAGCTTACCCCTTTGCCTCGCTATGCTAGTCACTGACAGTCCAGCGAAATTAAAAGAAAAAAGCCCGGTAAAACGGACATTAGAAGGTTTTTGAATATCAAAATTGACGAGTCCGAGAGTCCCATGAAGCAGCAGCAATGAAGCCGACCACGATGCTTCCACGACCGGCTGCCGCCTTCTCTCCTGCCACTGGCCTCCATGATGACACCGGCTGCCCCCCCCCCCGGATACCGGCCACTGCCCGCGAGTCACCGGTCTACCTCCGGACAGCCGCGCCCCCCCGAACACCTGCGCACACCCTCCTCCAGTCACTGGCCTAAGTTACGTCCAGACAGCAGCCCCGACCGCCCGGACACCTGCTGCCTCCCTCCTCCAGTCACCGGCCTACCTCTGGACACCTGTGTGAGCGCACATTCTCACAGCAGTTGCGCAACTGGATGAGGACAATGGCACAGCAGATACTGTCAACTCTGTTGCTTCTGTACATCGAGAGCGACAACTAAGAGGATTTAAACCTGAAGAAATAGTTGAAAAATATGACACAAACGCCCCGTGGCGTGCTGCTTAGGGTAAGAACATTGATTAGGTTAATTATGGGCCACTACAACAGCAAAAAAAAAAAACAGCAAAAAAAAAAACAAGTAGAGAATGAAAGGAATCATTCTGCTGCATCTCAGTTTTATGAACATCAAAACTATATACATCTTATATATCTGCCTGGGTAAAGACTTTTTTTTCTTTTTCTTTTTTTTTTTTGTCCCGTAGCTTCCCCATTCCTTCTGCCCTAGCGCCGCCTATGTGCAGGACTATACACTGGATGCTACCATGCAGTATACAGCATGCCTTACCCAATAATTATGTATATTATATTTCAAGTAGTAATATGTGATGAGGTGTATAAACACTGAAACAAACTAGAGTCTTTTCAGACTTCCTGCTGTAAAGTTAGTTTTGCACACAGTAAGGTTTCCTACCACACACTTGCATTCCTAAATGTATAAATAATGCATGTGAGGAGGGAATAGAGAGGTTTCTGTGTAACAGAGAAGAAGCTGGAGCATGAATGTTGACCAAGTGCCTTCAATTGAGCTTATTATTTATTCATCTTTTTTTATTGAGTCATGGAAAGCCACAGAGAAGCCCACAAATGTACAATTGTTTAAGCAGGGGAGAAGAAATTGACTCCTTTGGTGCAGGGGAACTGTTAGGATGAACTGGCCTACCCCCTCAGCAGTAATTATTACTGTATCTCTCCATACAGCCGTGTAGGACGGAGGGGCAGAAATCCAGGGAAGCTGGTGCTGGCATTCTTTTCATTTGCTAGTCCAACAGTGTTTGTAGTAGCTTCGAAATGCGGTTTGCAGCTGCAAAATAATTGCAGTTTATTGCCAATTAAACTAATGAGTTCTAAAATAGCCTCAAGTGTGTTGTCTGACAAAGCTGCGTATAACTGCGCAGCGAGGAAAGCCAGTAATGTAAGAAAATTAGCGGGAAGAATGGGCGATAAATAAAGGTTAAAGAAATTGAAGGTCAATCCAGAAGGACCCCCTCAAACACACTTTTCTTCCCATCACACCCCTTTGGACTGAGCTGAGAAAAAGATGTGCTGCTCTTTGATAGATGCCATCCCTAGGCTTGGCCTCCAGCTTCTCCCTAAGCTGCACATCGTTAATAATGCAGCATGCTTTTGCTCAGACCTGCCTGACAGATGTGCATAGATTGAGCCTGAGGTTCCCCACTGCTTGTCAACAGTCTGCTGTTATTTTTAGGAGCATGTTGTATGGTTGTACTCTACGTTTTAGTTGGAGGTGACTCAGACAAAACAATAGAACTAACAAATTTGTCACTTCCTCCACTGCGGAGGAAGTGACAGTTACTGTCTGCCACTTTGATCCAGATGGAAATATCTCAACCACGACCAGAAGTCTTTCTGTAAAACCTCACAGACATTCATGGTCGTGAGGGGATGAAGTAGAACAACTTTGGTGATCCTTGACTCTATTTCTTCTGATGCCACCTTGAGGTGTGATGGATTGTGTAGGTACATCTTTGCTTCAGGATTTGTAAACCCTTTGTTTTGTTTTGTTTTGTTTTCAATACTTTTTCATTCAGCATCATCATGGGGTCAGAATTACTTGTAAAGCACTCCCACCAGCCATACCTGCAAATGTTAGCATACTAATGCACCCAAACTACGATGGTGCACTTACTAAACATTATATTAACATTAGACTATTAGCATTAGCAATATAATTTTGCTGATTTCCGAGATAGCTTAAGGCATTGCTATATCCATAAATACAGCCTCACAGAGCCATTAGCATGACTCTAGGCTCATGTTTGTTTGTTTTTCCTTCAGTGAGTCAGATTGCTCAGGTTCATCCACTTTTCAACACTGTTGAGTTTGAGTCTCCTGCCTGCTCATGTGCCTTTTCATAGAGATGCTCCAGCAGGAGATGTATGTGGGTCATTTATATGTAACACCAGCAATCTGCATTTGTCAGACAACAACTGGATTGCACACACCAGCAAGAATCTGACGGCCAGTCAGCCTCTCTACTTCGGCCAGCATGAATGTTATCTAAGAAATAAATAAGCTCACAGAGTAATTTTCTATTATGTATTGTATTTATAAAGGACATACAATATCACTATTTTATATTATGAAAATATGTGGACCGGTAGAATGAGATAACAACTCAGGTATATATTAAATATTTTGTATAGTCCAAGCTTTAAATGAGTGTTTATTTGTTAATCGTAGCTTACAATGAAAAAGAAAAGCATTTTAGCACACAAATAATATTTGGATATACAGTATTGTTAATACCTTGGGGTTAACTGTTTGTATGCTTTCACTATCTTTGTTACAGAATGCATAGCTCAGTGCCAGTGGCTAAATAATCACCCATGCCTACAGTATGTACATTTTATCCACATTTTAAAACAGTGCAGCTCCACAATTCTCATCGAATTGCACCGTGGAGTTGTGCATTATTTATCAATGGCCAGTCAATAGTCAGTTCTTTTCTCTGCAGGGTCTAAATTTCTTGTTGAATTCCATTTTCTTTGCTGGGTTTTGAGCTGGAAGAGGAATCCATTGCGGCACTAGGAGTTGTTTAGGGCTGGGTCAGGGGGGGTTGGGTTGATTAGCTATGCTAACCTACACATCAGTGAGTCATAGAGCGATAGTATGATGAGCAGAGGCAGTGATTCATAATACTAATGAAATATGAGCATGACTGTTGACATCAGAATTCAGCGCAATGTTGAGAGACTAAGATCTGCTCACATTAACCCTCTGTGGTCAGCTGTGGCTCCACAGCTACATGTCACAGAGACAGTTAAAGCTACTTTGTTGAAGCTTGTGAGGTGTCAGTCCAGCTGCAGGGATGTCACATGAACTGAGCTTTTCTACTTAAGATAAATGGCTTTGACCTGACATTGACTGTGTTTCCTCGGGGGCGGGGGCTGCGGCATGTGAGTGAATAATAAACAAATATACAAGCTTTCCAAACTACCTGAACTCAGTGTATAGCCTTGAGGAGCTGTGAACTTAATAGTGTTCAAAATAAGAAGCAGCGGGACACAAAGTTGTGACCCGGCATCTGGCTGCCGCATTTAAATCTGACCACATGGAACGGAGAAATTAACATCTCAAAGCAAACAGAAAGAGCAAATTCCAGAACACAAGAGCCCCTTCTATCGCATTAACATTGTTGTAACGCTGGAGAAGATCTTATCATCTTTGCTGCCTTACAGATGTGAGAGCCAAGAGGGCACGACAGCGTGGTTTCCTGCGCTGGCACCCCTGTGTCTGGCATCACTGCCGGGCCGCGGTGGCACTGAGGTTATTAAAAACACAGCCTCTCCATCTGTCAGAGCATGGTGTGTTTCTGGCCTTTTGTCGCTTTGAAGATGCAGCCTGTCAGGCTTTCCAGCCTATGAAGTGATTGGAGATAAAACCAAAATCCGTTATCAGCATGTCTGTCAACTATCGACAATCCCATCTGTCTTCCCTGATAAGACCCGTCTCGCATCATGGCCTCAGATTTCTCACAAGGCGTGGACGATTCTGACTGATGCTTCGAAAAAAGGGAAATGTGATAAAATTAGAACTAGCCTCATTAAAGATTAAATGTGGTAAATGTTGAGCCTAATAGAATTTCTACTCACATAGCATTGTGAGGGCAGAAAACACGTGCTGCTACATTTGGAGCCATGAGTTCAGTACACAGTTTGAGTTTTAAGAGGCTGTAGATGTTGTTTGTGTAAAGTCGCTGCTGCCTCAGACTTTAAAAACGGTCACCGTGAGGAAACTGTCAGGTGCAGAAAAACAAGAAAACAAGGCAAGGAATGTTGGATTAATGTTTCAGTCATTAATTCAACATTCTGTATTGGTTTCCAATAGGAACACCCAGTGATCTAGACAGGAAATCAGTTTGTGGTCTTTCGCTGAACGCAACAAGGAAACAAAAGCATTGCTGTAGCACATCACCATGAGTGTTAAAGTATCTGTGTCTGTACACCAGTATAAATTCTGAATTATTAATATATGAAGGCAAATGAGCATCGCCATTTCAGACAGCAGATAATCAAATGAGAAAGTGTGGAAATAAAAGTTGGATTAATAATGAATGAATTTGTCCCAGATTCTTCTGCTTGCAAACCCGTCTGCAACCAAGTATCTTGTGTTGGGGAAAAAAATTAAGTTTTAATTTCATCATCATCTGTGTTAAAAGTATTTTAGAATTCTTATAGTATTCATTCTCATGTTGACATCAATAATGAAAAAAAAAAAAAAATTCAATCCTAAAGTCTTATATGCATTTTAGAGTGCTAAGATTATAAATGTTCTCTCTGTATTTAAAAAAAAAATATCACTGAGAAGTTTTCTCTTATTTATTTTTAGTATATTTTTTTTCTTAGTAAGTCTCAATATTTCTGGGATATCTGAATATATCATGTGTTTCTATTTCACTAAAAATGAACAAAACCATCAAATGGCAATGCTATACTGAGCATCTTGGGCTGAGAGAATAGACAATGATACAGAGAGAAATGTCATGCTGTAACTCTTCAATGAGTCCCTGCGGCTGAATTGTCTGTAAATAAAGTATCATCTAGGATTCACAGTGATAAAGCTTCTTTTCAGTGTCACCTTCATACAAGGCCCAAGTGTTCAGCTGGAAATAAAATAGAAATGTTCTTGTTTGCCATTCTGTGTTCCAGTCGGTCTGAGTGCTGCTTTTTAAAAAATCATATTCAGGTTTGGCACTGGAAAAAAAATCTTGTGGTCTACAGTAGGTTGACCACATTAATGTGTAACTATATTGAGACAGAATGCAATATGCAAAGGTTGTGTCTTTGCCCAAGGCTGCATGTGGCCCCCAGCATATTCACATCTTTCAGCACCAGTGTCTCGAAAGATATTCCCATACTCAGGACAGAATAATTGTTTATCACAGTAATTGTATTACTAAATACACAATACCAAATGAATCAATTAGATTTGTTTCATTGATTTCATGACTTGTATTTTCTGTATGCAGAAATTTAAAAGGAATGAATGGATGTATTGAATGTGTTGCACCTATAAATATTAGGACTGGTGGCTGCAGGCAGCACTCAGGATGTTCTGTCCTCTCAGTGAAGCTGCATAATTCACACACCCTCAACCTATGAACAATACCTAGTGATACATGAGTTTAGGCAGCAGCATGTAGAGTAAGTATGTAGCGAGCGTACAAAAAGTTTGCTTTAAGCCTGACATTAAGTTACTGATAGAATAAATATTAATTAGTAACACTTGCTTTATCTTTCACTTCATATTGAAAGCCACACAAAGGAAGTGGCGGTTGCATTTCTCCACCTTGTGTCAAGCTCAGTATGGCCAGTGAGACTCCTACGTATGATAGAGAACAAACTAACTCCTGCATGTCAAAGTAGCAACATGTTACTGTAATGTATTGTAAATACATTACATAATTCATTCTGCAAATATTCAGTATTTCTCTCACTTCTGGATTGTCTAGAGTTCAGTGCCTACAGTAATTGGTGATTGACTTCAACATGCTCTTATCCACCCGTGCATCCCATGGCTTCAATCATGCCCTCTCTTCTGGTATTACAGGCCTGCAGTGTTCTTCAGAGATAGAAGTAGTAATGGGCCATTATTTCAATGCACACCAACCATAGCATTCACCACAGGCTGATAAGGCTAAAGAGCAGAGGTGGAAACAGTGGTAGAGAGGGTGGCTTCTGCCAAACACATGGGATCCAAAAGCCTACATCTCCAAGAAATTGCTCCACTGAACAGACAGTTGTTAGCTTCAGTGAGAATCTACTTTATGTGTTTTAATGTTTTAATATTTTTTTTCTTTTTCTTTGGTGGCTAGTTCTATACCTCAGGGGTTCTCAAATAAATGAAGTTAATTTCCAGAATAACAGTTTCAACAACCGGTCAAATTAGCTGGATAATGTGTGCTTTAGATATTATGCAAAAGTGACTTCAGATTCATAAAAATAATCATGCAGTCAAAGGGAAGTCACAGTAAACTCAGAATGACAGGGAGGATGGGATGAGGGGTGAAGAGAGTGAGGCTGCTCACTAAATGAAAAGGGAGAAAGAGTGAGAGAGGACAGTCACCAACTGACTAAAAAGTGGGCTTTTATCATTTATTCATTTGAAATGCAAAAGCATGGAGGCAGACACTGAACATACCCAACTAAGCCCTTTCCTTTCTCATTTGCATTGAAAGGACTGCAGGGTTTGTGTGAAGGCTGAGGCTCATGAGCTTCATGGCACTGTGTGGGCCCCCTTGAGCCAGTTCCTACTCCCACATGTTGGTGAACATGTAAGAGCTGTGAGCAAAGGCAAGGCAAACAGCACTCACTACCCCCACTCATATTTTTGGCAGCAAGGCATAAACGGTAACTTGAATAAATATGCAAGTATAGTGTATGTTAATGTGTTACATGGTGTATTACCTAGTATTTCACTGCCTGCCTGCATTGACTGATTAGGTGAATTTATGAGATTCAAGTCACAGTGTAATATGCAGAGCACTGAGGTTGCTTGAGTGCCCATTACTGTGCGGCCTCACAGTCTGGACATTTGCTGTCACTTTAAAAGAATGACAGTTAAGTCCAGCTAGATCCACCATTAAATAACATTATCCTGGGGATAGGATGCCAAGGATGAGTTCCAATATCCTTGAAATTCCATGATGTTTGATACCATTGTTGTATACAAAATTTGATGTTGATACAATCAGTCCAAAATTGTTTGTCACTTTATGCAAATTAACATCTATTATTATGGCCTTGAATGTTCCAGGATGTTTTTTGTAGAGAAGCTTGAGCTGGACTTGTGTCTAATATGTGTCAAATGTGTCTAATTAGGTTTCTAACCTTTGGGGTTAGAAGCCTAATTAGAGCAATGCTGATAGATAGCTGTTCTCACAAGCACATTATTCCTTTGCCTCGGGATTTGAATATGTAAACAGAGCTGTAGCAAAACATGTAGGAGCTCAAAAACACAAATAATTATATGTACAGTAATGTTTTTTCATTTCAAAATGAGTTCAGTTTAATTCAGATGATTGCTGTAATATGCATATGCATTCTGAACTGATGACAAAAGAAACTAATAGAGACTTAAAATAGTACTATAATAAAACCAAATAAAAACATTCCCCCTGTAGCTACAAAATTATGCAGTTGAATAAAGCCACTGTGTTTGAATCACCTGTGCCCAGCTCCAGCTGGACTTGTATTTGGCTCCAGACACCCTTCTAACTAAAAGAACTTTGTGTCCCATAGTGTGCAGTGTGTGTGTCTGTGTGTTCTGGTGTGTGTGCAGTAGAGCAGTAGAGGCTGCATTGGAGGGAGGGGGCAACATGCTGACCGTCACTTTCCCTTGCTGTCAGGACCAATCAGTGTCTGGCAAGTTAATGGGGAACACAAAACCTATTTAAAAGCTACATTTACCACTTGGCTGATTCCATTACATTGTGTAATTTCCAGGTGTCACATTTCCCCTCCACACGTCTGTCTTAATGCTCTCCCAAGCACCCTCTGATTAGTCAGCCTCGGCTGGCTCCCCCAAATCCACTCTAGCAGAGCACCCCATCCGTTTACATCCTCCTTGAAGGGAAAAACTCCTTACTGCACATTTTATTTGGGTGTTCAGCAAGTTACCAGATAATACTGGACACCAGCCCAGCTAAAATGCTAAATGGCGCAAGCCTCTTCTTTTCTTGGAGGGGTTGATCCATATGTGTTCTACCCTGATTTCAAAAGACATGTGCTTTTTTTTTATCCTTGTAGTGTTTGGTGTCCACTACCATGCCCACAAATTCTGATTTCAGAGACATCTTTCATGGCCATTTGATGATGGCAGGAACAAACACGATTATCTACAGGAGCCAATCTCAAATGTTTCATAATACTTTCAACTAGGCTTTAATTTGGCTTTAAAGGACACAATGGCTCTTTTGTTTAGGACAGAAAGGACTAAAAGCCCAGGTGACCTGCTGTGTTGCCTTTGGCTGTGAATGTTTCAAAGCCGTAGATCGAAACCAGCTTTACAGAAATCAGTTGAGCTGAAAAAAGCTTTCTCAAAGCCGTCTTTAAGGTTTTTTTTTTTAACATCTTATCCACCATAAAAGGTTAAGTTTTGTCTTGGTTCCTGATTCATTATGCTTGAGGGATCTTGGAGTGCTGTCTTGATCAGGGGGCAGTGGTTTTAAACATTAATCTGGAACAGTGGTTTCAACCTCGTTTTTCTTGAAGCATAATGTAGTACTCTGTGGGGCTTAAATTCAATCTTTTTGCTTCTGATTGTAATTGTATCAAGATTAGTGGAAGTCCCCCACATGTCAGGGGTTGCTTCGTTAACAAGAAGCTGCTCAGTGAACTAACCACTTAAAAATCAGCATTGGATTCCCAGTGGTACCGATGGCGATCAAGAGATAACCTCCACCACTTTGTCACATATGCAGCCGGTGTTTAATCACAGGCCAGAGATTGAATTGTGGTCATCCACAGACCCAGGAAATCAATGGTGGTTGAAGATGCAATCGAGAGCTTCGTTTGATTTGTGACACTAAGTCTTACTGTTTCTTGGGTTCAGGGGCCACAGGGGAACTGCCAGCACCAAATGTTTGCCCCATAGAGATACCCCTTGAAGAATAGGCAACCTATTGATTCATAGCTTTTCATTTTTTCTGGTCCAAAAATAGTGCTCTCAGAGAGCATGTCCTTTCTCCATCAGTCTGAGTTCACCCTCAATGGAGTGTGAGCACTTCCTTCTCGTAAAGGTCACAAGCCTTTTAGAGTGTGTTGTGTGCGGGGACATTCACACATGTGACATCTTACTAGTCTTGGTAAGATGTGTTCATGGTGAAGTCGATGTTGCTGTTGATTTTTGTTCTTTTCTATCTCCATCTGCACCAGCACGTGAGGTTCTGAAAATGAGATCATTTGAAATGCAAAGCCTTGTCACCTGAAGGATCCTTTTCAGTCCTTTTAATTACATGCAATACCCTGAAGTTATGAGATCTATCAAAGTGCCAATACTTACAAGTGGGGAAATAAGAACATAATTGATTTCAGGATTGGTGATCATTGCTATTGAACTAAAATAGCCCTCAGAGTGGCTCGCCAGTCATAACAGATCAACAGGACTTAGTCCAGAAATGCAGGCAGATAATTTATATAGACCAAAGTAAATGCAATGACCACCTTCAATTCAGACTTTGTCAAGGTTGTACATACTGTATTGTGGTAGTTACAGTTCATGCTGTTAGTTTAATTAAGAATACAGCAATATACCAAAACATTATATTAGCATTACCAGTTAAGTGTTAGTGTTATGGTGTTTTAAATAGTATGCATATATGTACAGTGTAATTTTTATACACACTAAGCTCTGCAGATGAATTCTCCTAACAATCCCACAGCCACTCCAATCAGCTAGTGTAAGAGTAATAGTTGGGAAATACCAGGGGGTGTCTCCTTATTTTAGAGCAGCTGATATCCTATCCACAGCAAATTACAGGTCAACAAGGTTGATATGTGGGTTGGTTCCTCCCACTCAAGTCACTGCTGAATTGCCCACTGTCGGAAGAGTATATTAAAAGGACCCAAAGGGCCACTAATGATCCGCTCTCCATCAATGCGCTGCTTGCCAGGAAATGTCCCATGTTTTAATTAACGATTCTGAAGCTAACAATCAATTCACGCGTATGTTAAAGGAATTAAATCCGCCTGCTGAAAATGTACCCATTTGGTAGGTGGACGTGGTAATTGTTAACATTACTGACAGCTGAGCATGTTGTTTAAAAGGGATAGAGGAAAAATAACAACAAGGCAGGCTGTCCATCTTTCCTGGGGTCAAATGTAGTGTGTGGGGAGGGTAACATTCGTCATGTGAGCTGTGAGCTATTTTCTGTCTGCTGACTGACTGGAGGCGATCCTTTAGGAATTCATCATTTATCAGACTCGGTGATATCCCCTCCGGCAGGACGGGAGCGGATGAAGTCTGACACCTCTGGGTTTGCCTCGAGAGGAAAAGGCCAATCGGGATGCATTAGCTCCGAGCCTAACTACAGGATTACTACCACTTTCATTAAACTGGGCTTACAGATGATAACAGATGAATACCCAGGTAGCCTGAGATCTAATGCTACTTGCACTCATACAAATGGACACATTCTTGTTTCTCTTTTTTCTTCTCTCTTCTCTCACAGTGGTACTACAGTTCACACAGAGAGCTATAATTAAAGATTGCTACAAATAAAACTATTTTGCATAGTGTGCATACTGTAAATGTCAATTCTAAAGGTGCACATTTCAAACATGATATGTCCAATAGAATTTTTTAATTATAGTATTACACTACTAGCAAAAGCTTTCCAGATAGAGAGACATGTGAAGAGAACAGACAGAAGGATGAAAGGGTTAATGAGTGGTTGAATAAATGAGGGAAGCATCTACAGTTTCTGAATTCTAGCATCGCAATTTGAAACATCTATAGAAGAAATCTAACATACTGGGATCTGTGAGCCTGGCTCTGGTTCTCTGTCAAGCTGTGCAAGCGCGAGCACTTTCTGCTACAGCACAGTGAAGGTAAGTGAACCAATGAGATGGATGCTGATGGATGCTGTTCTGCTCTCAGTCTGCTGCTTCGTCTGTCATGTTGGCTGACACTGTCCATCTGAAGAGGTGCTGCTCTCATCTGTTTTCATGATGAGCATCTCTGTGTCCATAGAAATATTTAGTTTGAGGTACCTAACTTAAATGTCTTTTTTAAAACAGTGTCTATCACATGCAGCTGAAGTAGATGCACTTGAGTTATTAGTGTGATGTTTTTTCATCTGGAGCATGCGTAACTGAGAGGACATGCACCTGGCTCCTGCTCCCCCACGCTACAAAACTTCTTGGCTTCATTTTGCCACGTCAAATGCTGAATTAGTCCTATGACAAAGGAGAAAGCTCTACAGACTCCAAATACCTCTGTCGAACCAAGATTAACAAGAAGCGTACTCCACCCTCAAGCATCCATTGGCTGCCAGAGAAAGAGACGCCAACCTCACAACCACTTCGACCCTGCTGACCATTGAACACACTTCACTAAGTAATGACATAGCAAATCAAGTAGGCGCTCTGTTGGAGGTATAAGCCCAAATTTTTTAAACACTGAACACGGTCTGCACAAGGCTGGAAAACATTGACAAACGACTCTGAGCAGTGGATGAACGTGTTGAGGCAACAGAAACACGTATCTCTGCAACCGAGGATGATGTAACCAAACTGAAAAGCACGCCTTGACCAGGCAGAAAAAACAATCTCCACCTTGGTTCAAAAGACTGGCGATCTTGAGAGTTGCAGCCGCCATGATAACATCCGTATATTTGGACTGAAAGAGGGGATCGAAGAAAGACAACCTATCGATTTTTTCTAAACCTGGCTGCCTGAGGTACTGAACCTAGGCACAAAGCACAGAGCCCACAAGACGCCATTGGCTCCGAGAGGAGACAACAAACCCCGTATGGTCATAGTCAAGCTGCATAACTACGCGGACAAAATAAAGATCCTGGCCGCCTACAAAGCAAAGTAGCCCTTGACATATGACGGAGTTACAGTCTTCATCCGACATGACCTGTCTCCAGGAGTCATTCAACAAAGAAGGTCTTTCAACAAAGTCTGCAACTTTCTGATTAAAAAAAATATCCGATTCCACATGGCCCTCCCCGCTACGTTCTTTTTCTCGCATGGTGGCATGAAATACTCGTTCACCAAAACTGAGGACGCCCAAGCACTTTTGAACAGCTGGGGATAGGCCACAGTAATACTGTTGACGTCTGAAAAGACATTAAGAAAGGAGTATCTGTGCGCTGCAGCCCCTCCACAGGTGGAGGTCGGTGCTCTCAGGAAGGACCAGCAACTTGAAGAAAAGAAAAAAGGAGCCTGGAGCACACGAGTCACTGGTGATGCGAGTAGTTTACTTAGTGCAAAGCAGAACAAAGACCAACGTTTTGACGTACAACGTCTTCCTCAGGGTCAAAAAGACATGAAAAGACATGTTTGCCTATACAAAGTAGCTGTCTGGCTGTCCCAAAAATACCATCCAGCCCAGTTTTGATTCAGATTTACATGGCTGGGGTCTTTGCGTTTGCAAATGACTCTATGGAACTGAGTCACCTGGCTGTCATGGATTACTGATCATTGTTAAACTACTGTACGTCCCCACTACTGCCCTCAACCTGCAAGCTTTACTGCTCTCACTGAGTACAGTACATGAATGCAAGAGCGCATTGACAGCTAACGATCTGGAATTTGGGGCTACACCAGATAAAAGACATAACTCTGAAGAAGTAGCAGTCCAATTTTGTTTTGTTTTGAATGAGGACATTGGCCAAACTAAACTAAGCACAGAAACCAAAGGATGACTGGATAGAAATCAGGAAGCTATAATAATAATAGAATAGAAGAATAATACCAATATTCAAATCGGAAGATAAAAATAGCATCACCAACTATCGTCCAATATCAGTCTAGCATGCTATTTCAAAGATTTTAGAGAGAGTTTGGTTTTAACACTCCCACACATCCCCTCTTCCATAACTTTAACCTCTTGAGGCTTACAGAGTTCAATGTCCATCAAAATGCATCCATATACCAAGTTGTCTATAACCTGAATCCCAGACTCTCTACAGTATGCCCCTCCTAGTCAGCAGCCCTGTGCATGTTCACTTCACCAGAAATACACATCTTTTAAATGGAAAGACAAATGAAATGCAAGCTCACTGTAAGTATAACCATCAGTGGGCTGCAGATCTGGAATGGGCTCATTGAGAGTCTGAAAACATCCAAATCCATCTGAGTCTTCAAGAAGAAACTGAAGGAGCAACTACTTAACTTGTATGTATTATTTCTATCTGGGTTTGTCTGTCTGTCCATGTGTGTTCTGTGAGTTGTATTCTGTCTTGTATTATAATGTTTTTTGTTTTGCTTCTGTTTATATGTATTATATTAGTTCTTGATTAACATTCTGATTTATTAAGCTGACCAACTGCCGCTCAGGTTCCCGCTATACAGTATAAGCTTTAAGCACTGTAGCTTCCTGGGAGACCTGGCGCTCCACACAATTGTGTCCAGTATGATCGACATATTGTCGTTGAGTAATATGTGTGGTGTGCGAAATAATAATAATAATGAAATGAAATGAAAATGAGACTACCATATTCCCTTGAACCAGCAGTATGCTCCCATCATCCCTAACATTTCCAACTGAGTATGCACTACATCCACATGGAGAAATGGTTGGAGGTCAGCCAAAGTTCCTCAGGATGAAAACAGGTTAGAGTGACACCTCAGCCCACCACCATTCACAAGAGACTCACTTGAGGTCCGCAGGTGTCACACAGTAGTGTTTGAAAGGCAAGTAGGTGGTTGGAGTCTACCCTGCTGATCTGAGCACAGCCTTTGTGCGATCCAGCAATAATCTAACAAAGGCCCATTCAAAGTGTCAAACACAGGCCTGTACACTGTACACTTCCATCTCGCAAAGAAAAAGGTAAACAGAGCAGGCAGCTGCAACCAGACGGCATAATGAATAACTCACCACGTTCCTCAAGTAATTTTGCGTGTTCACTGTGCGTTTTGTACTTTCCATGTGGTATAATTTCATGACACATAATTTCTCTAATGACTACACTCTAACCTTAATTAAAAGGGTAAATGGCACACGGGAGTAGATGATGTTAAATGAGACCAGTTTAATATGGATAGACATGACACGAGAAATGTCCTGAAACATGGCACACTATTTATATGCCATCCCATGATGTCACATCACAACAGACAGACATATTTTCTGACAATAAATGTATCACCACACATTAAATCATTTTCAACTGCTACTGTACAGCAACCCCACCACGGAAGAAAGTGTCCTAGGACACAAATGTAGGACCCAAAATATTTGACGGCTACTGTTAAAGTGAATGAAGGTCAACGATTTCAAAAGACAAGCGTCGACAAAAGCCGGCCTATCACAGCTGACTGCAGTAGCCCATGCTGAAAATGTCCAGTTAAATTCATCTGCTTGCATCAGCACCATGGATGGTTGCTGAAATATTTATTCTGATGCTGCCAAAAGAGACAATTTATCTGTATTGTTTCTTGTTGACTGTCCGCCTAGCATGAAGCGAGAAATGAGGCAGAAAAGTTGCAACATATTTCTTGGTGAAAAATAGAGAGAAAAAAAAGAAATACACATATCACACATCTTGACATATCAGTCCATGACTCAGTAGTCATTACTATATGGTTACTACATAGGCTTCTCTTGGGCTTTTTGAAGTAATATGGCGAATTTGCATGACTGTATTGTTTACAGATGTGATTTTATCTCAGTGTCAAGTACCTTCAACCAACTGTTTTGAATAACCAAGACCAAAATGTCATCCAGCATTTTGGTTTGTGCAAAGCAGGTTTGGATCCCATATGTACATAAAGGCTGCCCCACTAATACATTAAAACTACACATGCAAACACACACATAGTGAAAACTACTCGCCACACTGTCACAGCTGGTAACAAGTCGGTTGACAAACAAGCTCCGGACTTCAAGACCCAGTGGGATACATAAAGTACAAGCTGTGCACTGGCTGCCTGAATTCCCACTCTGTTGACACCTGTTATTAATTAATCGGGGAAAGAGACAGCGTCTACATTCATGTTGATCCACCACTGCCCAGTCAGAAAGTTAGGACATGAGTCACAGCAGCCACACAGACAAAAGAGGAGGGGGTATTTTTGATTTCTGTAAGTGCAGTATTGCGAAAAGTTAGATTTTATCAACAGAAAGTTGAACTCAAAATAAATAGTTAAAGTGCAGTGTTGCTCTTTTTGTTGCTAAATAAAAGTGGATGTTGAGTCACAACAACCATGTACACTATATGTCCAGTAATATTAGAAAAACAAGGCTCATACTAACTGGCTGAGCGAGTACATGGGAATTTCTGGGTGCTGCTCTGCAGTGTAGGGTAGTCAAGGCTGTGAGAGCTGTTAGAGGTTTGTGAAATGGAACTAGGTAATGAGAGAAAGAAACGTGTTCAGTTTGTTAAACATCACGTTTGCCTGAGAGCAATTCAGTATTTTCAAAATAGAAAAATACCAATTACAAGGCTATTTAATTCATTATTAGAAAATCAAAAATAAAACAGTTTTGGCTGATTTGGAATGCAGCAGTTCAGACCCAGATGTAGCAAATCTGGGATGTTATCATTTGTCCTGCACTTACACGAAAAAGCACACACACACACACACACACACACACACACACACACACACACACACACACACACACACACACACACTCTATAAACACATGAGATGTACATGTCTTTGTACATCTCTCGTGTATAAATATATAGCATATTCTAGCAGGACTAGTAATGAATGCCCAGCGGGATGACATGAATATGCATGACCACTTCAGGATGTGTGTATTTATCATTGTGTGTACTTGGCATCTACTTGTTGGTGATTTAAATAGAAACTCTGATGTTAATATTTATATTATTAAATGATCAGCAACTCTTGAGCGGTGATGAAATATATTTGTGCATGCCCCATTTGTTTACATGGAAATGGAGGGTTAGGGTATTTGTGGTGCAAAAATAATAATTAGAAGCCAGTACTAATTGGATGATAGTATTGCCAATAGTTTAATGGAAAAACCTCCCATTATAGGGACCTATAATTAGATTCTCTGCTTTACTGATTTAGCAGCAATGGGTGGAAATGTTTGTGTACATGTACATGAGGACAACGAACATTACTCAAGGCAAACAAAAAAACACATGTATTGTACAGCATGAATTTTTAATCCTCTACTGCCTATACTAATTTAGAGTGATGGATAGATTGATATAGGTTGGGGTTTGAGTTGGCTTTCTCCGGTTAGCTGATAAACAACAGTCTTGTTCTCTGTTATGAGTCATGCAAGACTTGACATAGGAGGTTTCTTGAAGATGTACACCAGCCAGGGGTCCCCAAATGGAGGCCCGGCGAACCTTCCAATCTGGTCTCTGTGTATGCCTGTAAGTCAATGCGCTGGGACACGGACACACGTGAAAGTGTTTGTGTGTGCCTGTGAGCCCCTGCACTGGGATAAGGAAATTCCCATCTACCCAAATCGCCATGAGCGAAAGTTTGGGGAGCCAGCTGGACTGTAGGGTTTTCCCTGCCTGTCTGCATAGGCTGTGGGTGTATCAATAAAAATGATGTGCTTACAAGTAAAATAAAATATTAAATATAAACAACAAAATTATTAGGCAAAAAGGTTAATTTAATTTCAATCTAGGCCTATTTGAATGTTCTGGCCCTTTGACAAATATATTTGAGTACCCTGTATACTACTATGGGTATAGCCAGGGTTCAAATTGTTTTTTTGTTTTTTTTAGAACTATGCATGTGCATTAAAAGAAGACTGCAGACACTGACTGAGAGCAGAGAAAATACATGATGATTTCACACAGCAACCCATCACCATTTAAATCAAGGTGCCTTGAGTTTCCACCGCTTCTAAAATTGTCCATTTAGTTAGGAATAGAAGCCTGATTGTGTACCTGCCACCTGTACCTGACTTTTGTGCAGTTAACAGGCTTTATGCGCAGCTCCACTACTTCCTGAAATAAGCCAGCTCCTTTATTTCCTGTCTTATATTATTGGACCAACTGATTAATCCAGGTGTGTCTGACCATTGTTGTGAGGTCAGACACACCTGGATTAATCAGTTGGTCCAATAATGTAAGAAAGGAAATAAAGGAGCTGGCTTATTTCAGGAAGTAGTGGAGCTGTGCATACATGTAAAGCCCAGTGGCCTACCGTCAAGACTGTCCTTTGAACACCGTTCTTTATCATAACAGATTTTCGTGTTCGACATTGGCTGTTTGCATTCATCTTGTCATTTACTGTCTCTAGTGGTCGCAGTAGGCTTTTGTTTCTGGAAGCTATCTTAACTGCTATTTGTTAATGATTTTTTTGTGGGTGTGTCCTTTTGAAAAGGGCTTGTAAAGCAGAGAGGATAATCCTGGGATCCTTAACCATCAAGCTAGCTACAGACAAGTATGCTTGTCAGACTGTCCTTGAGTCAGCCAAATCCAATTAAAGCTTTCAGACATATTTTCAGTTAATCACCTAACATAATATTCATCTATTAATTATGTTCTGCTTTTAAGCTTTCACATTATATATCTCTTACTTTCCATTAACCAAGCTGGAGGCTTCTCTGCAACATCTGCAGTCATTTGCTGAGCTCTATAACAGAATACTGAGGCAGGATAACACAGGACTCTATGTATACAGAAGACAGATGCATGAATACATTGATAGATATGTAGATAGATCGTCTAAAATAGAATAGAAAGATAGATAGTCTTTTGTACTTTCAATTAGCTGAAACATCTAAGGTTGGGGCATCGTATAGCTTAGTTGGTAGAGCAGGAGCTCCATGTGCAGAGGCTACAGTTTCCACCCTGTATCGAATCCCGACTCGGTTGGTCCTTTGCTGTATGTCATTCCCCCTCTCTCTGCCTCCCCATTTCCTGTCTCTCTCTACTACCACACTATCAATTAAAGGCAAAAGCCCTAAAAATATACTTTATATAAAAAAAACATTTAAGGTTAAGATCCACACACTCCAAATCTCTCACACCCTGTGTGACAAACGCAGCTGTCTCGCTCTTTCATTTCATCCGCTGACATCTTTTCTTTCTCACAGGGCTGCCTCTGACTTTGAGTGCCTATTGTGTAGTTTTCACCCAGACAACACCTGACACCACAGCATGGACACAAAGCTTCACGCAGGGCCCTGCGCGAAAAGATAAAAGCTCCACATCGTGTTATTTGGGCCATGTGGATGTGCGGTCATATGTACAACCTCTAGACTCTGTAAAAAATCAATAAAAGAAGAAAGAAAATGTTATTTACTACAATTAATCCATTAGCCAGGGTATCGCTCAAAAAATAAGCTTCTTTGTTTAGAAGAACATTTATCTCTATGTGCCATGCTGGGGAGAAGGAGCCACGGCTGGATGATGTCAGTTTTGCTTCACTGGCTTGGTACATTAAGATGACTTTTGCTCTATGTGAGAATCAATAATGGGGCATCTGTAGAGGACTATTAGAGCCATAATCTTACATGAGGCAGCATCCTCATGATTCACACAAAGAACACCTTGTACAAGGTTAATGTCAGGAGTGGAAAAAATTCTAACACTGTAAAATTTAGGTAAGAGAGAAAGTATTGTGACCTAAACGGCCACAGTGAAGAACTACACAGCCTTTATACATCGTTTTCTTCAGCTTCCAACTCTGCTGACCACCACATCTGCACAACTGCCAGTGTCCAAATCCTGTGAGAGTTCAGATAGATCTGTCAGAAGGTGTGAATACGGACTGATCTGGTTGGTCAATCAGACAAATCACCAGTGAGTTTTAGACATTTGGGAATTGCTGCCGAACCATTGCCAATTTTTTTTTCTCTTTTGTCACATGTTACCTGAGTCACCGAGCCATGATTGTACAGTGGCCCCTACCTCTCATCAAGCACTCTTCAGTTCAGGCAATCATCTGTGCCCTTACCTGTGTTCCCCTGGCAGTTGCTATGACAACAGCCTCCGCTTGATCGGCCTCCTATTCATGGAGTGACACTTGAATGACCACTTCATGGATCAGTGAAACGCACCCATCTGGATAAAGAAATACAGGAAGGTGTAATAATGATGATTACAGATACACTGGTCACTTTAGACTCTATGATGTTTCACTTTAATCCCATTGCATCATGGGTGTAAATCAGTTTCATAGAGTTGGCCATTTCAGGAAAACCTGCTGATCTGAGACCATGCACTTGGACTGAAGGTCAAATTAGATTGGTGCTTGTCTAATACAGTTATTGAGAGACGCCAAACCAGACTGGATCAGGGGATGGATTGATGTTCTTTGTCATTTTTTCACAAGCTTACTGAAATGATGTTTGTTTTTGTACTTTAAAGTACAAAAATCCTTGTTTAGCTTTTCTTTTTACATCATTACATTATTGTAGCTATTTAATGTATTTTCATTGTGTACATCTTTATAAAGTAGTTTAGTCGCATTAAGCCATTCCTGTCCTGGATTCCAATCACCCACCTGAATTCAAGGTATCTGCAGGAGACTTTGTAACGTGTAATGTCAATGTGTCACTGTTTGTAATTTCTTCTCACTGATTTTAGCCATCTCCTATACAGTTAAGGTGTAAACACCAATTACCCCTCAATTGTATTTCTGGCAAAGTTGAGGTAATTTTAGTTTATTCAGGAAAACTTCTGCAAAGGTGTTTATTGCTGTAGAGCCAGGAACACTCATTGAGGAGAGGAAAGCCATGTAAATAATTGGAGCAACCCAGTGGAAAAAGAGACCCCTGATGGCCCCTCATATCAGCACATTTTGCAATGACAACAATAAACTCCCTTAAACCTCCCTAAAAAGCCAATACAGTGCACTGCTGCCCCAAAAAACTCCCTAAGTGGGGTGATGTGCATGTCTCCCTAAGAGAGGTGCTGCCAACATACCCGCTTTTCTTGGGCAGCCAGCCCAGGTAGATGAAATCCCTCAGTTTCAAAGCAGGTAAGTCTCACATTACAATGTCTTATTTCTCTCTTTTCAGACTAATTTTTGATTTTCAAAGGGCTTCTTTGCCTGGGGTCCCCCAGAGTCTAAATCACCACTGATTTATTCTCTAAATATTCGGAGAATGGCATTAATTTTAATCTTATGTCCAAATGTGAGAAAACCTTGAGGTAGCATCAAACTGCAAGCCAAGTATCAGTAGTTTTTCATGCCAGGCTGTGCAGCGCACATGCTGTTACTAGCTGATTCGGAGTGTTTAATGCTGATGCCAGCTTTTCATTGTGCTTGACAAGAAGGCAGATCACAGTTCAGGGAGACCCACGGTCCCATCATCTACAAAAAGTCAACCATTTTTGATTGGTACTCATGTCAGTCAGAGCATCACTATCAGCGGTGTCTTCATTTTAATAGAGCGCTACACCTGAGGCACACCCTCAGGCGGACAGTGTATTGGTCCTGTAATAGTGCCCATGTGTCATTTCAGAATTTAATTATCAGTGGTAGACATACCATATTCATGCTTTTTTGTCTTTTTGTACTTGCTAATACATTAAGGAAATGTTGTTAAAGCTTGTAGCTGCTAATAAATAGTGCTAGGATCACAAAGTGAAGCATTTACATAATGAAGAGCCTTGAATATTAAAGATCCCTTATTCTGGCAGAGAGATTAGGGAAACCACACAAACACTTCCTTCTTCATTCATACAGCAAAGATTAGAATGTGACTAATGCTGCTGCTGAACAAGGATTACACATGCACCTTGCCGCAAGATGCACACTCAACTGCTGTCAGCCGGGTTGTGTTGCAGTAGAGCTTGGCTGAGTGCTGCTGATGCAGCTCAAAGCATTGTAGGGTGCATATCATGAGGCAGATTGGCTCATGCAAACAAAATCCTCTGAAAATGCTTTTCTATGTCAGCTGTGCACCACAAAATAGTTTTGGTTAATGACTTAAAATTGGTCTGACCTTTTACTCAACTCACTCACGTAGATCAAGCTTAGGCCATGGTTTTATTGAATGCTTCAGAATGATAAAGTGACTATGCTGTATTGCTTTTCATGATGTGTCTTAGACTTGCCACACATATTACTCATGGGATACAAGTGAACATGTGATTTAACAAGCAGTACAACTCATATTTTAGTTGAACTAGCACAGATACTTCCAACTCTCTCTGCTCAGCCCAGTACAGAAGGCACAGATGCATTTGCTGTGTAGCTGTAATGTTGCCTCGAGAGCTGAGATACAGTAATAGACTATGACAGGGCCTTTTCTCTACCTGCCTTCGGGGCAGTTAGTCATGTGTGGTTGAAGTCAAGCTAGCCCTCTCAGGACCTCTCCAATCTGAAGCATATTCTGTCAGCAACCCCCATCTCCCCTACAACATTCTGTTCATGTCATCTATCAATCTTTACCTTCGCTTATTCACTAAACCCACAGTCCGGGCCCAGAGATGACAGTGACTGCTGGTGCTTCTGGGGCTTCGCAACTCCTCCCTCCCTCTGCAGCATGTTGGCAGAATGGGCCATCGAGCAGTAGACGGCCAATCACATGTGACAGTATGAGGACCGCAGACCTTAGGAGGAGGCTGTTTGTGGCGTAAACAGGCTCTGACAGCAACACTGACTAACAATACACACAGCTACAGAAAGTGGAGCTATTTATATCAGCTACCCCCCCCTCCCCGCAAAACAACCAGGTGACAGTGCAGAGATGAAGCACGCAGGAATCCAAAGGCACTGACATGAAAAAGGAAACAAAACAAACCTCTTTCTGACAACACAATAAGCGAATGAGCAGTCGACTTTCATTTAAGCAGAACACCTTAATGCTGCTGAGATGTCACTTCAGCTTTTGGGGGGGTTTGATGTCAAGCCTACCCACTGCAAGCCGCCTGTCATAAAGCAATGATAGAAGGTTAATGAAAGGTGAATGGGCAAACATTTACCTACATAGACAATTTAACTGACACCATGTCTTTTGCACATGGCACTTTTTTTCTAAATAATGAACTACCTACAGTACAGTACATCCCCTGAGACACTGTGGATGCAGCCTGTCTCCGCAGCAATATACTGTATATGGAATGACTTCTTAAAAGTGCCACATATGTATATTTTACTGCATGTCCCGACTGAACACTGGGCTGATGCAACTCTTTTTTTTGTATCCTACTTTTTAGTTGTGATTTTTTTCTTGAGGTTTGTTTGATTTAGCAAATTCAGCAAACTGCCTCATAAGTGCACAAACTTGATGGATGTCGCCTATTCATGAGTATTGTGGCAATAAAGTGGTGAGATTTGGTGACATGGTGGTACAGAATAGTAATTTCTTTCTTTCTTTCTTTATGGACATTTCAGCCAGCTTGAACTTGTGAATTTTCTTTGTGCTTGAGAAACAATTATGACATAGCTGGTGAAGGCAACAAGTTGTCTTCTTAAATCCCTCCAACGTGCCACTTAAAGGGGGAATCCACTGATTCTACACATCAAAGTCTCTTAACAGGTTTTGGAGCGGGCTATTGCGTCTGTAAGAAAACTTCTTTAAAGCCTTTTGTGTCTCCGAGGAGAGCAGCAGAATATCTGATGAATGTATCAAGTGATGTGACTCGGGTCAGTGTCAGGTGGAACTGAAGGCCTGAAAACAGAGGACAAAAAGGTCTGTGGGTGTGGATTTAGAAAGAAATGACTCGGCCAGACCTCTGTAGTCCTGTCATCATCTCTGCTTGAGGCAAACACCTCAAGGCATTAGCTAGTGGCAGCCACTAGCTATCTGGCTGATCTTTTCAACGGTTCACAATAGTGTGGGGAATGACGTGCAAGTTTTTTTGTGTGCATGCACTGTTCATGCATCTGGCCCCAGGTCTTGATGAGAAGGAACTCTATACTCTATAAATATAGCCAACATCTCTGGTTTTGTGAGTTTGAACCCTTTTCTTAAAATATATATATATATACTATACTGCCCTTCATGAGTCTGACAGTGGTATAGGAGAACAACGCTCTTTGTATTGTATTGTATTGTCCCTTGTGGAAGACACAAGAACTGAAGTGTTTGCCTTAATATAGCATTTTTGTAAGAACACATTGGTTCCTATGAGGCCTTGCATGAGGTCTAGTGTCAGAAGTGAAATAAACAATGTCTTGTCAGGTGCTGGAAAAGTGTCAGGGGAGCCCCAGATGTCAGAGGCATTCATTGATTGAGGAGAGATGAACAATACAATTGAACGAGTTAACCAGTGTAATACGACCCAGTTGTCAAGGTTGTCCCTGGTAGAGTGTATTTAAACCTGAACTGATTCACAGCTCCAATCAGGTTATTCCTCACTGAATTACTTCACATGCAAAGCTCCAGTTGAGTATCACCTTGTATATCTCAGTGTTTCTATCTCAAGAAAGAACTTATCTAACTAACTGGTCATGAGACAGAGATAGACAGGTTGTTAGAGCTATTTACTACCTGAAATGCTCCCCCTTTCCATTTCTACTCTGAGGGCCCCTCACTATATGCTTGGTTGCTACTGTATAGCCACTGCTGATGGGGCCGAGCCTTGTGAAGTATATCATCCTACACATGAAGAGTAAACTATTCCTTTTAAAGTCTACTTGTAAGACTTATACACCTAGGGCCGGATTTACTAAGATCCCAGATAGCGGGCGCTATATTGTTTGCTCCCGCTATAATATTGCGTGTTTGGTTAGTGCACGCAAAACAGGTGATCTACTAAGAGTAACCCGCTAAATGAAAACACGTGCAAACCGCAATATGTAAATGAGGGTTTTGCGCGTGTAATCGTTTCCGCCATGGAGAGAGTGGACAGAGAGCTGGATGGACGAAGGGACAGAATGACATTTGATCCGATGCATACAGTGACAGCACGTGTGTTCATCTCTCTCGCGCTCTGTTTAGATAAATAAACACAAATCGCTACAGGGCCCAACTCGTCATATAGTGACGAACAGGCAGCAGCTGCAGCGACAATCACGCACCTATAATATGTGTGTGCCGCCCATGATCGAGTGGATTAATAGAGAGCTCAGGTGGGACACACGGATCTAAACACTCTGACCACAGACCAGAGGGATTAAAGACGGGTGAAAGCAGCGGTGACGTGTCTCAGTCCGGGACCGGGACTGAGAGACGGAGCTGAGCAGCCAGGTGAGAGGAGAGGAAAGCAGAGGTGAGGAGAGGAGAGGAGAGGAGAGGAGAGGAGCGCACTGCAGGACAGACGTGCCCCGTGCGTAACGGCGCGTAAAAGACCTTTAACACGGCTGAAAAACTGTTACAGAATTACCCAGACGTGAGGAAATGCAGAGATGTAAGATCACGGGGCTCTGACAGGTATCAAATCAATAAACGCATACGTTTTGGCGAAGTTGTATCAGTTAGTACATGGTTTTCAGACGTGGTAAATAAAGACGCAAAAACAGCCACCGCAATCTCTTCCTGGTTTGGTAAATCACATTGCACGCGCTAAATAAATCTATTTGCATCTACTCCTCCCAGTATTTTGCACGTTCTGGCTGAAACGCCCATATTTACATATTCATCAAGGCAAACACGCTAAATGGATCGCACGTGCTTTTCTGCCCGTGTGAGGGACGCAATCCTCGGTGCGTCCGGTTAGTAGATTAGGTTCCACATGTGTTTGCGCGTGCAATCACGTTTGCACACGTTTTAATACACGCAAACCTTTAGTAAATCCGGCCCCTAATGCCAACTTAAGATGTAAGGAAAGTGAATTCGACCCCAAACAATTTTTTAAAAGTAAATCAGTAATATTCCATCCTTTTGTAGTTCTGTGGCATAAAGCATGAGAGGATATGTGAAAGGTGATCAAAGGATTGTAAGTAGTTTTGCAAAAGCACATTTACATTATTTAAAGAAAGAACACTTTGTTTCTTTTGTTTTGTTTTTTACCTGAACGCAGTTTTTGTATTCAGGTAGAACAGCAAGGCCAAAGTCAAGAGTCTCACATTCCTGTATACCATGCTACACTGTACTAAGCAGCTGTAATACAGCATCTGACTGAACCCATGTGCTATCCACATAAGCCATCTTGCAAGGTACAATGTCCCACAGGCAAGGGTATACATAAACCAACTAAAAAAATAAGCACACATAATTAAAAGTAACAAAAGCAGTTTTGTTGTTTTCTGGAAATACAAGAACAAAAAACTTGCTAATACTCAAGGGTAATAGGGCAATGCGAAATGGGGAATGGATTAAGAAATTAACTTGTTTTCATCTTGTTGCAGTTCATTATTTCAAAGAGAATAAGACATTAAGATGTTGTTTCGATAAACAAAGCCTGATTAAATTCCATAGCAAACAATGTCTAATGGTTCCTGTCTTGTTTGAGATTATTTTGGAATATCTTCACAACATACAAAGAAGCCTTTCATGCAGCACCCTCTCCCCCTCCCCTCCCCCCAAACCAACAATTATTCAAATGAAACAACAAATGATACTGTAGTTGTCAGAAACAAACAAAGAATCCTAGAAGCAAAAAAGATAAGAAGTACAAAGACTGTATTTGAAGTGCATTTTTTTGTTTTTGTTCTAACATTTGACTAAACCATCAGCTTAAAGCGTGGAATTTAAAACTTTAAATTGTCGCCTGTGAAAAGCTTTGTGATGTATTAGTAATTACTCAAGTAAATATTTGGAGCCCAGACAGTGGTATTTGGAGGCACAGATGACCCACGTTGGCTAAATTCAGGTGGTGTTCCCATAAGGACAAAACCAGCTTCATTACTGACTCAGAGTTGTCAGGTACATCAAAGAGGACTCACAGCCTCTTTCCTCTTTCTGGAGGGAAAGGCTCTGGTTTATATGGCCAGGCAAAGTAAACAGTGATACTGTACTGGTGGGGGAATTTTCTTTCTCTGATCATCACCGGCCTCAACATTTACTCCTCACTTTCATGCAGATCTTCCCTGCACATGAAAAAGAGAATAAATTAAATCATAATTCCAGGTGGAATCTCAAAGGCATCGACTTTGCATTCCACTGACGACGAGCAGATGAGACAGGTACGAGCTTGGTGACGCCTGAACCCTCCCACTAAATTGATACAAATGAGGTATTTATGTGGCATTGACGCCAAGTGTTTGAATCATTTCAAAGGTTCTCGTTACTAAGCTGGAACACTTTACTGTAATGACATAAATGTGATTATTAAATGGATCAGATGAGGGCTGGCATTTCATTTCAACTTTTATTTACCCTTAAAGTGGTTAGTCATTTTTATTGTTGGTCTGTCAAAGGAACAATATATTTGAAACATACATATTCATTATGGGAGAGTAGATTGATTCCTCTCCTCTTATCTGTGCAGGAAACGTGAGGCTACAGAGGCGATGGTTAGCATAGCTTAGGTTAGCCGTAATCTTAAAACAGAAAGAAACAGCTAGTCATGCAGTGTCCAAAGGCAAGACAAATCTGCCTACCAGCACAACTAATGCTCACAAATGAACTTATGATATCTCGTTTGATGGGCGTCTTTATGCCTTTGAACAAAGTCATGCATGATACCATGCTTCTAGTCTTTATGCTAAGCTAAAGTAACCGACTTGTAGCTCTAGCTACACATTAAAGGTAGGGTTGGAGGCCTCTCTTTGGAGAATTCTTTTCTGAATTGCTTGAAATCCTCTTCACACCCTGATTGCAACCAAATAACGTACTGCTTTTTCACAGAAATGAAAAAAGTCAGTCACCCGTGGAACAGACAAGCCTGTAAAAACACCATCCAATAATTTTGAACGTCACGATCAAGTCAATTGGACGGTGATGTGTCACTCAAACTGCCATCTGCCCCTCCCTCCCTCCTCTGCACGTACAGTAGCACTCTTCATGCACTAATCACACGTGTGCTTTAGTCTTCAAGGAGTTGTAATGCAGAAAAGACAGTGCCAATGCACATGTAATCCAATGCACCACACTCCAGTCAGTAGGTGGCAATGTAGCCTATACCTCTCTGGAGGCTGGATGGTTTATTATGATGTTAGGTGTTTTCTTACCTGTGAATGAGCCATGAGAAAAAGCAGGCGGAAAGTTAGCGATGCTGTGCATTGAAGCCCTGCAGCATGCGACAGTATTGCTGAAAGCTGCGTTGCTCACTATTTAGATAACACTGCATAGCATTCCTGTTCTCTGCAGGCGTGGCCTCAGAGAAAAGTTTGAGGAAAGGGGCTTGGACTTTTGAATTGTGTATTTCCAAAATGTGGCCTGCTTATATTGCAGGATCTCCTACCCTACCTTTAACCCATTAGAAATGAGCATGATTAGTGCTGTCAGTCTTCTCATCATAGCTTCAGCAAGACAAAACTGGCGGATCTCTTATTTTCAATCTGTTATTCTAAAGGGATGCTATCAGGCTGCCAGGCATATTGATCAGAAACATTAAGAAATACATTGTCTATAAAGCCAATTAATATCTATTCACCTTCTCAACTTTACAATAGCCTATGAGCTTTGTAACATATCTTTTACAACTAAGCCTTCATTATTTACTAGCATACACATCTACCTTGTCAGTCAAGATTAGCTGGAGCCACTGAAAAATGCAGAGATTCAACTCGTCTCTGCATCCAGTTCAGTGCTTCTTCTGCTCCACATAAAAATTCATTATTCAAGTCAGGGGCAGCTCCACGAGCAAGATCTCTAAACTGAGAAGTTTGAGTAATTCATGGTTCATACAGGTTTCAGAGCACGTTGTATTGTGTTTTGGGTATATTTTATGATGCTGTTGTGGCTCATTGCGCAACATGACAGGGCACATACAATACACAAAGACAATTAGGATGACAGAAAGATGCTCAACAGTGCAGCAGGTCTGATAGCAGTGCCCAGAGAGGCACAGGTGGAAGTGTGCTGTAAAAACACATCACCAGTAAGAAGTCCTGCATACATCCGTCCTACTCATTATGTAGGATACCGAAGCAGAATGACTGCCATCATTGTAATATAAATATTTATAAGAATAATGGATTATTCTTACTAACTTAATAACTTGTAGTAAGTAAACTTTTTATGTTTTATGACCACAACTTGTTGCTTTTACACTTTGTTTTTGTCTAGGTAGATTAATGAAATAACCTGTTAAATCTGTGACCCTTTTTGGTGCTGTTAAAGGTGTTCAGAAATGGTTGTTTGTCCTGTTTGTCGCACGAGTTTACCCGAGTAAGGAAAACAAATTTAATTGGTCGTTATTGAGCGGGCGGGATATTAAATGTTTGGAGTGAGACCGAGCTCGGTGTGTGTGTGTCTCAGACGTTTGATTGACGGATGACGGATCCAATATCAGTGGCTGATGAATCGTGAGCAACGTGACACATAATTTGTGTGCCTGCATTATCCAATGCGAAAAAAAACTACCCCATTTCATCCCGGATTTATTCAAAAATAGAATTTTGTACAAAGTTTGGACTACATCGTCTGATAGATGAGTTATTACACTAATGTTAAGACCCACAGTGGGCTCAAATTCAATTTTTCTTTTCTGAACACCTTTAAGGACAATTCATGTGCACATATATGCAAGGGGCCCTTCTGGTGTGTATGATGTAAAAGTTGGCAACCCTCCATCCCCAATTGTTACCCACATTTATAATATTTTTTCTTAAAAACACCATCTCCTCAGGTATAGTTTCATGTATTTTCTCCTTCTTCTGGGTCTGGATGTTCATAGCAGTTGTCACAGTTGAGAGTCCACAGCTGTCTGTTGACAGTGTGCAGAATTGATGCCATAGGCAGGGGTATGTCTTAACTATAGTGAGGTACAGTACAGTATGTGAGTAAATTTGTTCAGTTACATGCTTATGTCATTTCATGTTCTGTCACACAACAGTTGGAATGATGACATGAGGAGCAGCAACATCATTGTTCAGTAAACATAATCATTTTTCCCTGATCCTCTCATACCGTCTTATGACAGATAAAGTCACTGAGGCAGTATAGACCTAACATTCCCAGTATGTACTCAGAAACTGGGTGTTTTGCTTTGCAGCCACCTTTTTAATGTAGCATACAACTGCATAAAATCTTATTGATTGAATGAAAAAGTGCTGGCTTCTACTCTGACATTCCAGAGCAAGCAGCACTTACAAATTGTGATCTATGGTGAGTAAAACTCCTCACATTGGCGAGCTGCCCTTTCATTTATCACGGTAAGCGTAATCACTGTTTATCTGTTTCGCATCATGGCTCCCACCTGCACAGCAGTCACTTTTAGTGGCATTAAGTGAACATGCAGAATTCACTGCATCTGGGAATATCACCTCTAGTACCGTCCCTCGTGGTCCCTAACCGTAATGCATTCAGAATCACATTCATCACTGGAAGATGATGGCAATATTTAGCATATGAAAATGCTAAGACATAAAGGAAAAATACTTGACATACACCTAGGTTAAAGATTCAGTAACTGCAAGGCAGCTTCAATTAAGTGCTACTAAGGATAATACATTTAGGCAACTTTATGGGTTTGGAAGATGAGCCAAACAAGGCGTGAGGAAAGAACCTGGGGGGAGTTACCGTCCAGAGGAGCTGCGTGGGTCGTGATTAGATCTCACCACATGGCAGATGAGTAATTCATCTGCTCTTAATGTGCTGCAGCTGTAGTCTAATGAAAGGAGACCTGGCCATGAGTTCCCCATGACTCTGCAGTTATCAGTCACCTTGGATGTGTGCAGGTGGGGCATGCCAGGTACAGAAGGTTTCTCTTAAGGTGTCTTTTATCTTGTCTTTTAACATGGCAACTCTTAATGGACATACAGTAATGGCACTCCCAGCAATATTTTTTGCATAACGATGTCATCATCTGTGATTCAATTTTTTTTTTTTTTACCTATCATTCCCAATAAAAATGAAGTTCAGAGATTTCACAGAGGTACTTTTTTGTAGCAGGGGGATGGGATTGAAAAGTACTGTGAGGTTATTCAGTAACTTGTCCACACAGATGCTTGTTGCATAGATGCTAATGGTGCTTTCAAGTGCACAGAAGGGCTGTGTTTACTGTGGTCACAAGTCCATTTAAAACAACCCACAGATGTGGTATTTGACGACTTTATAAGTAGAATTTTCCTGCACTAACTTGTTTTTTCACATTGTTTTATGTGTTTAACCCCATTGTGGAACGTCATTCATTTCATTGATCTCAACATGATGTTGACGATTTTGTGTTTAAAAAGGAAACTGTTTTGGTGTGTAACAAAGAGTTGTGTTTGAAGGAAGCATGGCAAACAAATGAACGCACCCATCAAAACATGCAGTACTTAAACTCAGACATCCACTCTGATGTACTTGGCATTTATTATTGGTTTTGTCAAGTGCTTTGTGTGCCAAAAAAAACCCTTACAATTGCAACATTATAAAACAATAACTCTTCTCCATCTAAGTCTGTAGATTAAAAAAAACAACCAAAAAAGCTTTTACTTTGAACAAACAAGGTTATAAAATGGCCTGTTCTTTCTATGCAAACACCTCTTTACATATCAAGTGCTCTATAGCATCCTCATTGTTATGCTAAGAGGGTTAGATTCATATTTGAAGCGTTGGAGAAATCATGAGTAACAAAAGGATCTACACTGTGTGAATGGGTGAGAGTGCAGGGTGGGAATGGCAGAGTAGGCAGCTAGCAACAAGGCAGAGATGGCAATTCCTGCGCGGCTTTGCCTTCCAAGAAGCTTCTCATCCGACACAGAGCTGGGCACAAGAGCTACTAGCCCAGTCAGGAGAAACCCTAATAAGGAAAGGCCTTATGAATTATTGATTGTGATGCCCCCCTCCCTCCCACAACCCAGAACCCCTTTAAGATACAGATTCCCTTTAAATCCAATAGGCTCTCAGTTGTGGCTCTCTGAGCACAGCAGCTCTCGAAGAGAAAGGGAGCAATGGATGTTCCAGAAAGAGAAACCAATTAGAGGCGGCATGGTGTCCTCTACCCTCCCTGTTCCCCCACGCTGCTATCCCATGATCCTTTAACTCCTCTCCATTGGTTAGAGTCAAATCTTTCCCCAAGCAGTGCCCCCATAATGTTCGGCTACCATTCTTGATCTGAGGGCCCGGCCCTTCTTCCTATTCTCTGTTGCTCAATGCCCAGACCCCCCAACGGTCAGTCCCAACCCCCTTGATCGACAGTTTACTGGTCTGCTGTGAGACCATACTGTTTGTTGTTGACAGAAACCAACAAACCCACAAGTCTCTAGATCACTAACGGCCCAGTCAAATGCACTAACAATGAGAAGTTGGGGGTTTTCCATGGGATTAGATGCTAAATGTATTCTCCCGTCTCATTGTGCATTCTGGAAACACATCAGTCAGCACTCAAGAACACATCAGTCAGCACTCAAGAGCAGGCTGTGTGCTTAAGATGCAGGGACTCCATATATAAAACCAGCACTCTAATGGTAATAGATATTGACAAGTAGACAGTCTTGTTTTATGGTATTAAATGGTTCATTGTGGTCTGAAGAGCAGTTGCTGGAGCCTGCAGTATCAAACACAATATCAAAAAAAAGAAGAAAAAGAAATACAGTAAGCTACTTAAATTAAGTGTTATTTGTTACATAGGTTGGGAAATTAGTCGATCTACACAAATTTAATTACATATTTTGATAATATAGTTATTGTAAGAAGAATAATGTTCTATTTCCTCAAAGCTTTTCCCAGGCCTGTCGGAAAAAAATAACCTGAACACATTTTGACTGGACAAATGAGGGCATTTTCAAAGGATAATGAAAATATTTGTTAGTAGCAGACCTGATAGTGCTTATTCAACAAATGTTGGCTATAGTTTATTCATTCCCTCACTGCAATGACCCCAAGTCCACTTTATTAACAGGGGTGAAATGATTTGTGCTGAACAGGGCATTATGAGTGACACCATCTTGGACTGTGCAATACTTTACTCCAATATCTCCCTCCTGACTATTGTAATGAAATTCACAAAAAAATAAACCAGAAAACTTTGACTCTCTTGGCTATTTGACTGGCATTTACCCCCCCCCAAAAAAAAACAGAGTTTTTTTTTTCTTTTTCCTTTTGCTATTTGAACAAAATCCAGAAAAATAAAAATCCCAAATGAAGGCTGGAATTCAGTATCTCGTGCGGAATTCGAGGTCCGTCCACACAAATGAGAGTGCAGAGAGATCTGGTATTCATGTGGTTGCTCACCTCGAGGCAAGTTCTTCACTTATATATGACTGTGTATAGTATCCATTCCACAGCTCGCCATGCGAATCTCTGCCTCTCCCTCGCTCATCCAGGCAGGTCATAGGGGCTGCTGGATAAGCAGGGCTATATTGAAATATTCAACAGCAGTCAGAGACTAGACCAGGGTGTTAATGCTTGGCATCTTGGTGTGCAGGATAGAGATGAGGATGAGGATGGGAGAAGAAGAGAAAGAGGAAGGAGCAAAAAGAAGAGGTAGAAAACAGAAAAGAGGATGATGAACACGATGGCGGGCCAAGCTAATCAGCGCTCTGGATCTTGACATTTCTCAATATGCAGAATCCTTGTTAGTTTCCTGACAGCCAGAGCCCTCTCCTGGCCAGATGGATTCCCTGTTTGCCATTTTGCCTCCCTTTCCACTCATTCATCAGATCTGCTCTATCAGGCCCCCGTACCCATGCTCTGTCATTACAGATCAGTACAGCTGATTGTTATCACAGGGCTCTCTCAAGACTGTGAAGCTGTAGTGTGGAAACTACAGCAATTGAGCTGGGTGAGAGAGTATTATCCAGCCTTACATGATCTTTTTTAGTGACTTTTAGGGTTAAAGAAAATTGGAAGACTCATCTCAAACAGCAGACCACTGTGTAATTGGAGCCTGACAGAATTGTTCTCTGGGTGAAAAGAAACTATACTCTTAAACAAAAAATATCAAACTTGGGAAACTTTAAGATGATGGTGATAAAATGGTGCTGATGTAAGGTTTTTTCTCGATATCCAGGTTAGACGAGAGGCCTGAAACTCGTGATTTGTCTCGTAATCATCCCAAAAAAAGAAACTGGATCCAGGAGGAGGAGAGCGCACGCCTGATGTCCCGCGAAAATAAATAAGCACATAATCACCCTGCTCTTTTTCTCCAGTTGGAACATGGTGTATGGCTTATCAGGTGAATAATGTGCTCACATCCGACAATCCATTGTTGAAGTCAGATAATTTAGTGAGGATGAAGGCAGACAAGAGTAATGAGGTTAGAACATAAGTAGTTCAAACATTAGTACATTTGGATCTTGTGACCTCCCCAAATTTTGGAAGTGCCCTAAAAAGAACCTTTGACCTTGTCCAAAGGGATGACGAGCTCAAGCAATACTGTGTATTCCAGGTTATTTCCTGTACAGTATGCGCTCTCTGTGCCCTGACAACCCTGTCTCATAGAAATTACATTCTTATACAGCTTAACTGCAGTGGCAAATATCTCCTGCAGGAAACCTAATTACTGTCTGGATTTTGTTCAGAGGTGATGTATTATTTGAATGAATGAAGCGCTACATTTATTAGATTCATTGGAGTCGGCAGGAAGTGGTTGAGTTAGATGGATGGTACACACAGCACACAACTGTCACAGCAGAGAGCAGGGTTCACATCAGTGCAGTCTGTGGTTAGGTTTAGGAAAAAAAGTGCTCTGGTTTAGACTAGGGAAAGACTGTGGTATTGGTTACATGAAAAAAGGGTAATTTTTGTCTTTGTGGACTTTACTACTTATTTACCATCCACTATCTTACTACCATCGTTCCATAACCTTAGCCAGGAGTGAGTATCTATAAGCATAATAGTTTGATAATATGCTGCAGCCAATCACTACATATTTGGATGGAAAACCAATACATTGTAAGTGCAGATACTGATTCACTGATTTGTTCAGTATCAGCAAATATTCACTTTACAAATACATAAATAGACAATATCTTCACCATGCTAATAGAAGATTTAATATGGTTGCACTTATGTAAGAAACGTTTTTGTTGTCATGGTTTACATAAGTACATTTTTAGGCGATAGAGTTGAGCCTGAAGAGATTGACTCAAGCCCTCAGGGGAGCATTTCATTCATTCTGTATGTCCTTGCTGTTCAAGAAGCAACGTTTTTCTGTCTGTTTGTGGGGAGAAAAAAATTGGATTCTCTTTTCGTTTTTTTCCCCCACATGACTTCAGGATTTATGAGAACCAATTAAGTGAACAATGCAGTATGACATACATGTACTGTATATGATGACACGCAACATTTCAACTGCCCATGTGGGCCTCTTTATTACACAGCAGTGATTCAAGATTGTCTAATTATGATTTGAAAACTGATATAAAATGTCAATCAGTGGTCATGAATGTAGTACTTTATAATTATGGACACAGTAAACAGGGATTATACAGTGCATTCAGATTGTGTTTCATTGTCTCTCCTATCTTAACACATACATATTTGCAGGTGCTGCCCAGTTGGCTTAGAAATTAAAATGCTGACCATTAACCATTTAAAGGAACCTTTGATGCATCCCCCATGTTTCCAGTCATCTCTCCCTCCAATAACGATATACAATGCCGAAAAAAAACAAAATGTTTTGTTAGTTTCAAAATCTCCAAATGGTTTGTATAATTCTTTAAGCCGAGAAAGTGCACTACTTCACATTGCTTCCCCTCAACAAGCTCTCCAAGTTAAACACAGTGAAAGCAAGGAAAAGGTTTTAAATGTGTTGGGTTGAGTAGAGTTTGTGGTACTGTGAATAGTTTGCGTTGTGGAACGGTCATGGATAAAAGATACAATGAGGAATATCAGTTTCACATAGAAAAAAAACTGTACTGTCTCCTGTGGGAAAGTCCGCTTTTTTATCGACCCCTCCATCCTCCCCATCCTCTTCCTAATGTGGACTTTGTTGATCTGTACATCACCTGACCTTGTCCTTTGTGCATAATTACTACGGCCACTCGAGGTTGCCTAACAATAAAACGTAACCATGGGTTGTAATGACTTGCTTGCAGAATCAACTATGGGCTCTCTTTTTTTATTTTTTTTTTACAGGAGAGCAGTCTCCCTCTCCCCGATGCATGCACATTATACCGAATGAGTGCTCGGATTTGCTCCAGCCCCCGCTATCCTTGACAGGATTCGTGGGTGTAGAATGTGTGGACAGATGCTTTCCTAGCACAGCAAGCAAATTTGTCAACATTAATCTAAAGTCTGGCTAAAATATGTAGATTTATTTATACTTTCACTCAAATTACATCATTTGCACCTCCCTCACTCAGGCACCACATGCTTCTTTGTAAAAGTATAACGTTCCATGTTTGTTGCTTTTTTTTTTGAAGTCCCTCTTTTACCCTCGACATTGTCAGTGAGCCCAGCAGTGTGCATTAGACATTAAAAGCTTCCTATATCTAAAATAGGCCTCTGAGCATTAGAAGGAGCTGTGCTGCTTTTAACTTGCTCTGGAAAATGGGAGCTTATGCTCCCTCAGTCCTTTGTTTCCTGATGGTTCCAACTCTACGCTGCATCAGCTCTGAGGAGCCTGGGACTTCAGAGGACACTCTTGAAGCCATAACATCAACCATGCAGAGAGTAACACAGAAAGTGTTACAAAAGTGTCTTGGGAATGTGACTGTTTTCAGGATAATAAGTAGAAAGAGCCTGTGTTAACTTTGGAAAAAGTCGCCTGAAAAACCCACCACAAGTCACCTGCCTGTTCTGTTAGACCACAGTAAGAAAAAGGCAATTAATCTGGCAGCGTGTAGGTACTGTATGACTTAATCATAAAGCTGTGGGGGGAACATGAGAAATAATTTTCAATGCACTCTGATTTTTTTCTTTTTAACATGAACTGGAAATAATACAAGTTTGTGACAGGAGGAAGGTGATTGTACAGTCTGACTCTGTGGTACATTTGGAACATTTCTCCCCCCCGGTTGTGAATCAATCACTTAATTATTAAAATATTCCAAGAAAAGTTTATACATTGAGAAAATCAGCTTTTTTTTTGCAGTCCCCTCTTGATACGGTTGTTCCCTGAAAAACAAATGAATAAATAAAACAAACTTAAGCAGGGCCCACACATACTCACTGGATGTGCCCACCTGGAAGATAAAATATTGATGCTATTGGAGAAGGATGCTTCCCTGTTCTTCTTCAGGGAGTCTATTGAGCCCACAACTCAAGGTCAGAATGAGTCACCATCAGTCTGGGAGAAGGATGTGGAGGGGCCAGGGGGTCAGGAGCATGGGGGAAACTATGCTGAATGTCAAACTGAGGGGAAGACAGTGGACCAGTCAGTTGATTGCAATCAACTAGCAGCCCTGGCCTGTTGACTGAGGTCTTTTGCTCTTTCTCCTATATCTACACAAAGTCCAAACAAGGTCAGACTGACACTGATCACGCACTGCATGCTGGAGCAAATGTTCCAGCATCACAGAGGATGGCGCACCAGGGCTACTAAAACAACCATAACAACAATTACTGTGTGGCCTGGGAGATTCTGATGCCAACAGATAATATTACTTGAGATGTTTGCAGCAGGGGTGATTTTTTAATGACAGGGTTAATGATGCATACAGTGGAGGAGGAGACTCCAGGTGGAGGTGCTGTCAATTCACTGTCAGAGTATGTGTGTGGATGTGAACACAGCTGTGAAGTGAACAGAAATGAAATCACTAGCAGTGCTTTTGTGAACAATAAGGGACAGAAAGGTCAGTGGTACCAAATGGAGAGCAATAATGTAAGTGCACTTGGTTGTTCCCATGTGAACTACTGTGTCCCACTCAAAGGTCTAATCTGATTGTCAGGGACATTGCTGACACTGTATCTGTGAGGAGTGTCAGCTCTGTCATGTAACCACACTCATGAAAACTCAAGATCATATTCAATTCAGACAGTTATATGTTGCTATAATATTAAACCAGTGAGGAAACACATTAATGCCTCTCCAAAAAGAATGAGAATGTTTAGCAAATCACTGGTTTATATTTTTATCCATTCAAGGGAAATCCAGGTATTGAACTAAGTGCACAGTATAGATTTTATTTAAAAAAAAAAAAACATTTGCCATTTGATGAGGCATATATGCCAGGCTCTCTGACAGTAAAATGTTTGCTGCTGCCACTTGTGCTCTTCATATGGAATGAGTTACATGACATCAACCTTCCTGGAAGCTGCTTCTCTGCTCAGGTGGAAAAGAAACACACCTCTGGGTTGGGTTAGAGCTATTTGTTGAGAGTGAATGAACTCCTTCTGCCAAATTGTACTCTCTGTTCACATTAAAACAAAGCTCACCTTAAGAGTCAACTTGAATCAGTGGTTAATTATGAAGTATTTAGAAGTTACAAATGTAAAACATGCAAAAGAAAAAAAGGCAGTATAGTTGCATGATTGTTGTAAGTCAGTAGCTACTATCGCTTCAGTGCCACTCCAGAGTACTACTGTTTCCAGTAAAATGCACATTTCATACTGGACTCCCTGTATGAAAGTCTCTAGTAAATGTTTATCTGACGCCACAAGTATTTGTGATGCTACTGAAATCTGCTGCTTGCAGTATCAAATTTGAACTTTGATGTCAAAATTGAGCTGGGAGCATCTCGGGCAAAAGTAGGTTATAAACTGCAGCTTCAACCACATTTGTAGCTACAGTACAACTTTTAAACACCACATTTAAATTCCAATTCTGGACTCATATAAAGAGTCTCTTAGTATTCAGCAAAACAGCAAAAATAACCTTGGTTAACTCTTTGTCACTGGTAAGTTAAAATATTTGATGGTTCCTTTTCTTTCTTTCTAATTTCGTCTATTTTGTAAAAAGCACTGCGATTTTCTTAAAAGCTTCCCTTCATAGACAACTTTCTTCACAAAAAAACTTTAAGCTTGACCTAAAACCTCAAACCTACATTTATATTCTTCACCCACATATAAATCTCTTCGACCTCCTTTGCAGGCCAATACTTGTATGAGTGTATGGTTATTTGAAAACAGTCTGTGCTGCTGTTGGTGTTCAGTCAATGAACACATGTTCTTAAGTGAAAACTTTCAGGCCTTGAAGGTGAAATTTTCCTCCTTTACGAATGGGAAACGGGGGTAGATATAAATTACCACAGCAACAGCTCATTAACACCATTGATGAGCTGATTAGCTGGTCGCAGAGTCACTGTGCACATTGTGTGCATAGCAATCACCTCCATATTTTTTATCTGCGGCCCCCTTCATCCCAAACAGATGCCAAGAAAGGGGGGAAGAAGAGAGGAGGGAGGTTTGATCAACTTAATTAAAGCCTATTAGACATTCTGTGTGGTGGATTGGATCAGCTCTGTGTAGAATAGAAATAAACGGAGGAGATGCTGATGAATGAGAGTGAGCCAGTGTACAAACACACCCAAAAGTCTTGTGCAAGGGGGATAACCATCAAATAGAGAAACAATCATGTTGTCTCACTTCCAAATTATAAAATGGAGGCATTACTCAGGCATGGATTGCATCGTGTCTGCATACACCCTGTTGGGTCAACGTGGCCATTACCGAGGCTCACATTTCTACATAAAAATCCTGCTGTTCAGCCCATCAGCCTGTATATATAACTATCATTAGTCTGTCAGAATCAGCCTTGGAGCATGCACCAATACTTAGCTATAAAGAGATTGAGAGGACTTGATTCCTCATTGACTTTCTTCACGCTAATATCTGCCTAATAAATGAGGTTATAAGCCAGTGTTTCCTGTAGGTATGAATGAAATCCTCTGGCTTTATATGAATAATGCTATAGACTGTAATAGACATCTCTGACGGGGGCCTTGGAAATCCAGGAAAATGACAACTGCAATTACTCTGTAAGCCAAGAATTTACATCATTCAAAAGATGAAAAATGTGAAGGCTTAGGGAATGAAATAACGAGTCATGTTCATATCCTCAAAGTGAGTATTCAAACAGAGGGCGGAATGACATAAGAGCAGCGCCTCTGAATCGAGAGGGGTGCTGAAACACCTTCAGACCTGTCATTACTGTTCCTCATGAAATGAGCATCAAAAGACTGGAAGATCCCCCACGGTGACATTTAGAAAGTTGCCATGCTTTGATATTTCAAACGGTTCGAGGTTTAAACATGCCGTCTTTGAAGACTCCCAGTTTCTAGAGAATGTCAAAAATAATACAGACACTTTGCAGAGGGGAGGATTTGCTTAAGTTTTATCAAACACTTTTCACGATGAAATCTGATGCCGCCCAGCTCACAGTACAAGCAAACACAAGCTCAGAGAGTTTTTTTTCTGTTTTCTTCTTGTAGCCTGTGTATGCATCTGTCAAGCCATCACTGAAATACCACACTGAGATATAGACATATGTATTGCAAGGGTTTTTTAATTTTACATGTTGTAGGTAAAATAGCAAGTGATATGGCAAGCAACTGAAAATCAGATTGTGTTAAAAAAATGGAGCTCTACCTTTAACTATAATAGTAAAACAAATATTTTGATATAGATGGGTTAATACATTATTGTCTCTGCTGAGGTAGCTATAAAAAAGTTTCTTACTCCACTGTCAGTGTAAACTATTCTTCTGTTGACTGAAGATCACTGAACTAATTGATTTGACAACAACAAAAGCACTGCAGATGTAAGTCTGCAACCACCCAGTACTGACAAACTGTTAAAACTGTTGAGAAAAGAAACACAGCACAGCAAAAATCTCATTACTCCTGTTGATGACACATCCTCCAGCCAACGCACAGGTTGTGTCAGGTGATTTTCTTTTTTCTTTTTTCTTTTTTACCACTTGTCAATGTTTCAACTAGTGGCTCTGAGATCTGTTTATTTTTGGCATACATAAATGTGAGGTCAACACAACACACAATCATTCTTTTTCTGCTCATCTATGGTGGATAATTCATAATAATGAATAAAATCACTAGCAAAGACAATGAAGAAGAGAACTAGCAAGTTAAAGCTAACATGGCAATGCACAGTGCATGATTAAAGATATTCAACAAATTGGAACATGTTTTGAACACTATAAAACCACTGTAAGTCTGGTGGGACAGTATTACAGAGAACAGTATTGTTGGAGCAAGGATACTGAAAAAAGTATTTCTTTTATGGGGGTTATTTTATCTTCATTTGAATAAGATAGTGGAAAGAGACAAAATTTGTGTGGATGGGTATAGACAAGAACCCATGTCCATGGTAGATGCTCCATTGTGAGCCATTGGGGCGCTGCCAAGGAAAATAACTTAAAAAAGAAAAAGAAAATAAAGTTCATTCAATCATTGGTTAAGTGCAGAGTTACCAACTTTACCTTATAATAATAATAATCATGGCCTTGCAAAATCTTGCAAAGTCTTGTGAGGTGTCTGACTTTGGTCGTTTAGGATCGTCCAGTGTATGAAAGGTATGATTTACACCACACTAAAGCTTTTGGTAATTTTTATTGTTTTCAATACCTTTTGTATCTCCTCAAGAGATTTCAATCCAAAGGGAGTCAGTCATCCCTGCTGCCCATGACAAGTGGCCCTGTTAAGATTGGTGCTCCTCCTCACAACCCACAGCAGCCCAATAATGGTTTGTTATGGCCGTGCCCTGAAAAGTGATGATACACCGCTTTGGCCAGCCATGCTTACTCACCGTTAAATAGGGATATCTCTTTTTTTCCCCTGAACACCTTGCTCCACTGCTCTGTCCATCATAATAAGAGCTCTTGTATCCCAGCCCTGCCTGCACAAGAGTAATCGGTGTGAAGCAGGGAATAACATATCACTTGGTATGCCTGGAAGCCCCTGTAAAGCCACAGTCCTAATGAAATATTAATCTGTGGCTCCCCACTAATGATAATGCACTATCAAGCATGAGTTGGTCCAACTCAGGCAGGCACACTTCCTGTCACACTTGTGTTATGACAGGATATTCCTACTACTACAGCCCACAAATGAGATCTGAATCTGTGAATTACAAAACGTGAAAGGGGTCCACCGCTGCTTCTATTAATTCTGTATAGCTGCTGATTTCCTTAGACAGTTGCACTACAGACCTTTCACCCAGTAGCCTGTTATATAGAGCATGTGCTCATTAAACTGAGGGCTTGCTCTGATGGCCTGTGGATCTTTTTCTCCATCTTTCTAACTTTCACACTCTCCCATTTTATTTCAGCATTTTAAATAAATGTTCTCGGCTTTATTTATTTTTTACTTTACTTTACTTGTATATTTCATAACCATGGAGTTTGCATGTTCTCTCTCTGCCCAGTCTACAGGCAGACATGCTACTGTAGTTTATTGAGCAATTCTAAACTGCCTTTTGGTGTGAATGTGAGTGTGTGAGCATCACTCATCTCTACATGTCAGCTCTGTGATAGACTGCTTCTCCCCACCCCCATGACCCTGCATGGATAAGAGGTAGAGCTCATGTCATTTTTTTTTGGTTTATTTTCTCTCAAAGGATTAATCTTATAATTAACTAAATGAAAAACTGCCCATAAAAGCCAAAACACAGTTTAGAAAATGTCTCATTTTGGTGCCACTCTATGTAGCGTCAGAAAAAAAACATATGGCACCAGTTTTCACTACAAAGCTAACCTTTTGTTTTCAGTATCCCATATGAATGCTATAAATATTCCATCATTAGATATAAAACAACACATCATCCCTTTAGGACACACACTGGTTTGTTCAAACACACTTGTTCTGTTCCTCTTCCAGTCTGCTTATACAGACATCAACAGATACTCCACTGTCTTTAAGCTCTCAAAATAATTATACCAACCATGCCCATGCTCAACAATCACTGACCAGCAGTCAACACTGTGCATCCCTCTTCATATGCAGCTCTAAACACAGAGGTATCCACCCATGCAGCACACGCTGAGATCAAATCTACAGAGCAGTTATACTGACTGACAAGCGAGTTCAAACGCAGCATTTTATCACTTAGCTTCAAAAGGGAATATGTGGCTCTGTCCTACATTGAGGCAACACGAGTCTCTTTTAACTTGAAATTAATTTCAGTCTGGCAAGGAGGGAAACATTTTAGTGTAAAATAAGAAGCCACTTTCTATCAATTCTGCAGAAGATGCTATCGGGGGGCATTGTAATGAAACCAGAGATCTAATCCAAAGAGAAACTCTGTTGTCAACAGTGATTTAAAACTCACAGCAGAGGCACCTCGCTGAGACAAATCCTCTTAGCCACTACAGATGAGACTGAAACGCTGCTCCCTCCGCGAGAGACGACAAACAGAGTTTCACATGTCATCTTTGAATAGTCTCAACCTTGCTGGTGTGGGTGAATTAGCATTGAGCGCCATGGTAAAGCTGCATCAAAAGCAGATGGTTGTCCCCTTGTCTGTTGAAAGGCTGAGCGCTGCCTCCAGTGTGGAGTCGGTGCAGTTCCGCTGGTGTTCGGGTCACGAGGTCAAGGACAGGAGGAGGATGGAGCGGGAGAAAAATGAGTTCTTACATTCCCTGACAAGCCGTATCCTGAGTGCAGTTTTCAATTACAGCTGAGGCGCGTTTGTGTGTGTATGTGTGTGTGTGTGTGCGTACTGTACATCTCTGTTTATGTTTGTTTGTGCTTGTGCCACAGTGTGTGCCATAAGTGTGTGTGTGTTTGTGGCTGTGTGTGGATGTGTGTGCATTTCCAGTAGGAAAGTCAGCCAGCAGGATCTTGGCACAGGGATTCCTGCCCGTCAGGACTTGACGAAGGGAACAGATGGAGCTCTCTGAGGTGTACTCTCAGCTCAGAGTCCCCTGCCTCAGCCCTACAACCACAACCCCCCCACACACACACACACACACACACACATACACACACCTCGACCCCCCACAAACATACCACTCTACTCCCCCCATCCACCAAAGCCAGCTGTGCATGGCTTCTGCAATTTCATCAAAGCAACTGGTCATTCTTTTATGGTAGAGCCACAGACCATGATCCCTCGAGAAGCCGGATCCCTTAAAACACGTGGTCTCATGTCCGGTTAACACAATATGCAACAATAAAAACTGAGCGGATCATCTTAGTAATATGGAGTATTGGTGGCTGGCCAGCCACGTTGTCCCTATTGCTACAGCTGCTGTAATTGTGCTAAATTAAATGAGTGTTGTTAAATGATATGAGTTCAGCCGGGCCCTGGGATGGGAGGATGCCAGTTCCACTCTTGAGTATTGATTCAGTTTTGTTTTATTTTTCACAAAGGATAATTTAGTCTACCATACTTCAGATTTATGAAAGTTTTCTTTCAGAATTGACAAAACACTTCAGCTGCACTAATCAATATTTTTGTATTAACAATGCGTCAGATGACTATTTAAAGGGAAAGGTGTTGCTTGTAGTGCTTGTAGTGATGAAGCCTCACAGCAGTCTGTAGTTTTCATCACCATTATTGCAAAGTGAGTGATTTACTTATGTACAAATAGCCTACTGCTATTTTCTATTTTATATGACTGCACTTCAGGTGCCTTATACTGGACAGCTTAAGTTACAAGTTAGTTTTTGATATGAAAATGGAGACACAGTGGACAACAACATATTTTTTTAATATGATACAGCACATTGATAAAAATCTGTCTCCAACATTTTTGAAATCATTAGATTTAATCAGATTTCAAATAGTGACTGTTTTTTTGTTCTTCTTTCTCATTTATCAACTCACAACCAAACAGAATTAACTGTACATAAATCTGTCTATAAAGTAAGAGTAACATTCTACCAGTTAGAAGAGAAGCCAGAAGAGACCAAACACAGGATTTACATTTATGAGGTGCACAAACACTCAACTCCAAATGAATAGTAATGTTTCACTGTGTCGCCTTGTTGCATTAGTAGGCAGTGTTTGCTAACACAGAAGACATATCAACTTTATAGGGTGGTCCTTTGTTTGAGTTGTATTTTCAGGTTGTTCTGTGGACCACAAGCAGCCAAAATAAATCACTTCTTCACTTATATCAATCCGTGGAGCGATGTCTACCAAGGTGGGTAACGTTAACAAGACATCATGGATTACCGGGCATGTTCGTGTCGCAGTGCCATGAAGCAGCCAATGTTTCTCGCGAGACGAGATCTGGGACACCAGGTCGGTGGCGCTGATCTTACAAGGTTGGTTTTCGGACAAGACACGCTACAGTAGGTGGAAGGCAGAGAGTCTCCATTCTCCCCGTTACAAATCATTTAACTATCACAATTACTCCAAACTGTGTAATTAAAGTAAGAATCGTTCATAGTTCCCCTTCAAACAGGCCAGTAAGATTTCTGTCAGTGAGTAATGTGAGTGACGGGACTGACTCAAGTTTTGACAACAAAATCATACATTTTTATCCAGCCCACAGTGTTGTCAACAGCAAGCTTATGATTCCACACACATCAACTACACACTGGACTATCCTCGTCCACACCTCCTCATGAGGCAGTTGCTTGAAGATTAACTCTCTTTTTTCTCTTTATTTATCTCTTTTCTCACCTAAAAAAAAAACAGACCAGCCTGCGTAACAGCACTAAGAAAGACCAGCTTTCTGTTTATTTGTCCGTATTCTTCCATGGGCATATTCTAATCAATACACAGTAAGGTTTTAATTAATCTGCACACAGCTTCTGTGTGTTTTCTTAAAGATAAAGAAAAGCAAAAGCAGAGCCTGCTTTTTTAATTTCTGTGCATTGTTTGTGCCTATGATTGCATTTCTCCTAACCAGCGTTGTCTGTATTCAACAAACTTACAAATATGCCAGGTCACACCAGAGCTCATTGTGTTTCAGCCAGTATTGTGAGGCTGCTGTTGTTTTCATAAAATGTATTTAGCCAAAAAAAAAAGGACTGAGTGCTGCTCACAAATCACACATACTTACACCTGGGAGATGCTCTGTGTGGTGCACCCTTGATGCACTGGAGCAGTTGGGGGTTGAGGACCTTGCTCAAGGGCACCTAATTAGTAGTTGGGGGCAGGAGATTATTCGCTCCCTTCCTGCACCAAGAGAAGTTCAATCTGGTGACCTTCTGCTCACAATCTTGCTTCACTAACCTTGAGGCTACAGCCACCCTCCATTGTATAAAATGGAGTAGAGAGCGACCTGCAGTACAGCAAATGCAACCCAGCATTACCACATGAAGGTGTTTTCCATGCTTTGTCTACCACTGTAGTCTCGTGTGAATTGAAAGGACGGAGCCGCTCTTTTTCCACATCCTAATAACCTCTATAATCTGCCCAGTTGTTTCTCATTTATTATTCTTTATCGATTTTCATCATCAGTCCTAAAACCCCCTCCACCACACCCCACCCCACCGCCCCTCCCTCAATGAATCATTCCCCCCTCTCTCTCTCTCTCTCTCACACACACACACACACATACTTTCTCCAGCTGAGGTTGCAAACACCAATCGATCTAGTGCCCCGAGCATATGAAGTAGGGGGCTATTTTATTTTCGGTAAAAAAAAATACATCACAATCACACATGCTAATGGTTTATTGTTTTGAGAGCTCAGCGAATGCAGAATGCATTGTGGGGCTGGGTTATTGTCAGAAGCATGAATTGCAATTTGCTGCGCTGAGATAACTTACACTGTTCGACAGCTTAACTGACAACAATAAAATTTGGGAATGGGGTGACAAGCATTTAATATATCTGAGTAATCTGCAGCTTTTACTCAATATGAGCCCAACTAAACATTTAATAAACACTACATATATGAGATTATTCAGTGAAATTTTATTGAAATGTAAATGAAAGTTTATAAAAGTATGATTAAGTAAGAAAGGTGCAAAGCCTTTAAGATGTATGGCTGGAACAATTACAGCTACTATTTATTCTACTATTCATTAATGTAATCAATGAAATGTCAATAAAACAGAGCTGAGGATTATGACAGACAGATATTAGTTTATTCAGCCAATAAACAATGTGTGTTTTCAGCTCCGGTGTATCATATGGGCGGCTGAACTGGAGCTATCACTTTCCATACAACAGTGCTCTGGTGCCAGTGGGTCAGATCCACTTACTGAACTTTCCACCTCTGTGTCTTTTCTAATTTCCTTTGACCAGACTCTTGTGTCATCGTGATCGCTATCTGTGGAAACAATGCCTTAAGGGATTAATAACTTGGGAGATGGAGGTGGTGATAAATGACGCCTTGATGGTCCCCTGTCTGAGACTGTACAAATTAACTCCAGTTCACTTGCCATTATTTCTCTCGCTTCTCTATGCTACACTTAGCCCCTCCATTATCTTACCGTACCCTCCATTGTGTTTGATGTTCATTGTGAAAAATACACATTTTAAAACAGCACGTATCCCAAAACTAATCACGTTAGCGGCTGACCCACCAAACAATAAGATGGGGATTGAAGTTTCTTCTCTGCTGGGGTTTGCCGACAGCTGAAAAAGTACCAAGCAATCGTTACTGATGCTCTGAGTCGCTCAAGAGTGAAGGATTTTAATATGATAATATGGAGTGATGATTTGGAACAAATTCAATTCTGTAAAAGGCCTTCCAGAGTGAAACACAGTGAAATGTGTTGACAATACTACAGCCGCCTGTGCCTCTGCCAGAAACAATATCTTGATAGTGTAGGAAGGACATGAAAAAAATCATTAATGAGATTCTCTTTGGTGTGGCTCCTGAGTGTAGGAAGGACTACCTGTTAGGTGTGTTTCTATGGTTGCACATATTCATTTCAATGGGTCGTAAAGGTGAATTCATCTGACTGACTGTCAGGCTACAGCATAACAGTCTCATAGTGTGTCTCCAGATGAAAAGGGATAAAAATTGCATTGTATCTACCTGCTTCTTAGGAAATGTTCTTGTCACCTTCACTTCTCCATTTTTGAGTAAGACAGCTGATCACTGACGTCAGCAGCAGCCTTGGTGAACGTCTCGACGCCTGTCAAGTTCTTCACTCTCGCCTGCAGGCTCATGTTATACTGATAACAAATATTCTTAATAACTTTTAAAACAATGATCCACTGATTTTTGACAGAGGCAGACAAAAGCAGACTTGTTATTTCTAGCTGATGACAGAGGATTCCAGTGAAATACACGGGCGGGTCCAGAGTTTGGTCAAGTGGCTATTTTGTTTTTTTAGCTACCAAACTATCTTTAACTATGTGAATTGAGTGAAAAACCCTGTCCTATAAACATCTAGCATCCTCTAGTTAAAGGTTTATGCAAGAAGTGTAAATGGAGAAACAGCATGGATTTTGAATTGCACCATACGTAGTTAGTTCTCGTAGTAGAAATATAGAAATTATATATACGTATATATATATAAAAAGTGTGCTGATAATGCTTGCACAGTGTATCCCTTCTTGTGCCACATGGCTCACATATATGTTCATATATTCAATCATTGTTTTATTTATATTATAATAGAAATGCCCTCGGTGATGGTAACTATCTGAAGCCATTTGTGTAAATGTCCCCAGATATAGAGGTGGACAGAGCTACTGAAGTTAGTCCTTAACATTGAGAAACATCAGACTAAATCAAGATAGTCCTTCCCTCAAAATCAATGCTCTCAATGACCTCTACCCAACCATAACCTAACCCCACCAATTATCTGTGATGCCCTAACTATAACCTGACCTATGCACCAGCCACAACCTTTGAGGGCAACAGGTCACACAGACAGAGTTACTGAGGAAAATGCACTGACTACATCAGTTTTTGTCAGTGTTATTTGACATTAGAGGTAATGCTCATTCATTAACCAACCAAACTACTGTAAAAAAAAAAAAAAAAAAAAGCACTCAAATTACTCCAAAGCCTGACAGGAGTGCAATGCCTAGTTTATGGTTGCTAAGCTGTGATTGGACAGTTGCAGCTTGTTATTTCATGCGTGGTGAATTTTGACATTCAGAGATGAGTCTTTGGAGAGGAGGAGCACGCCCCCTGGCAGTGCATACATTACACAAAATATTTCTTACTACCATTGCTGAAGTAACTGCCTCAGTGTTTTGATAACTGTGAAGTCTCTTATGTGCAGACAAGTAATGCAGAGTTCACCCAGTGGCCATGTTTTGTTGTCAAGTTTGAACTTGGGCTGAGGTTGACACTTGTAACTGTGGTAATTTACAAGTAATCAAATCAAGTGTGTTCACACTGATACACTACAACGACACTGTCACACTCTAAGATCACGTTATTGTTCAACACCTCTGGATGCCACAGCAAACTGGTACTATGAATTTTCTGATTCTTGCTGATTTTGTGTTGTGGAGTGGTGCAGCAGAACACATTCCTGTGAGCAAGCATATTTGTCAAGGCAACAAAATTGACTTTCAGCCTCTCCCTAATGATAACACTCCTTGGTCTCTATTTGTATTTCTCACAGAATACAGTCTGAGTAGTCGGGTTTCATTTTCAGACATAAGATTTGAATGAGATTTCACGACAGATACAGATATGGCTCGTTTTCAGAGAAGAACAAATACTCGTATCTTTTGGCTTTATTCTTTTTCAGTACGGGGGGTAAATGAGCACACGTACCAAGATCAGGCCATAACCGACTCAGTGAAATACATAAATCCTTTAGAGGAGAAAGAATAAATGAAAGAGAAAAGTATTTAAGTAATTCAAAACCATTCATTGTGTATTTTCGTTCACAGATATATTTCTGAAAAGTGCTGTTGACATTTAGTCCCTTCACAGAATTCACAATTAGATGGTGACAATGATTATGTCTCAGTAAAGTAAAGTAGTTTCTCTAGTTAACTCTTGACATTTGATTACAAATTGAAGGCTCTGCTAAATTAACCTTACTGGAGTGTTCTCTCAACTCCAGTTTTCAAAGTCAAAAATGAAGTTTGGATTTCAGAAAAAAACAAACAGACAAAAAAACTCACCAGAAACACAACTGACCCCAAATAAGTCAATGAAATTACATGAAAATAGTGGATTTTGTGTAGTAAATAAACACTGTCAGGATGATGGTGTGTGTTTGTGCACTGTACATACACAGGATAAATAGGTAGATGTGACCTCTGAATTGGTTCTGGCTCCATCTCCCATAGTGAAAAACATAGAGGAAATAGAAAAACTGTGGAGTAAGTACTCTCAGTTTTGATCCTTCCCCTTGTTGTAAAATATGTTTAAACAGTCATAATGTTTTATGCACTTATAGCTGCTCCACTCTTTTTGGAAACCATCCATTAATGGACTTTAAAGTTGCTGAGTTATGCTCTTGCAGTCACACAGAGCTGCACACGGTTCAGGCTGCAGGCGCAGCGAGCATTTCACTGGGTTACTACGAGACATGTTCACAATTTATCAAAGATCAAATAATGATATTTATCCAAGAGACGTCAGCAGATTAGGAAGCCTGAGCGTTGGGGGATGAGTCATGATGGGGTTGTAAACTGCAGTAGAGCACTTACTCGCCACACGGTTTAGTGGATTAAGGAGTGCCACAGTCACACTCACTTAGATGACTGTGTCAACAAGGGAAGCATCTCCCAAGTCACTGGATAAATCAATGCACCGCTGGCTCTCTGGGATGCTTTAGAGGTTATGCAAATGAACAAAGCTGGGATGTGACATTTTGAAAGTCCTGGATGGATCACCCCTATTAGCAGAGGCTTTGACGGATCTTAAAAGGTACTTTCCCCTCCCACGATGCCGGTTTATTCTACTCTCTCACTCCTCTTTAAACGTGATTTGTGGTCAGCAGGGTCAGCAGTGAGTTCATATAAAACAAACACGGCCCCTGCTGTAGGGGAGCCCACCTGTGAAATGGAAGCACAGAGAAAAGAAGCTGTCAGGATTCAGGGAGCAGAAAGCACAACGTAACTGATTCAATGTTGCATCAGACTGAACAAATGTGGCGAAGAAACCAGGCTTAGTGAAACCAAGACTGCTCCACGTTTGCCTCTCTCTGCTGTTTCACAGTAGTGATTCACGGAGATGAAGCCAGCAGCACAACAAGCTGTCCGCAAGCCGCACGGTCGACAGTGGAGCTTCCCCACAACAGCAATCACAGGCAATGATTGCTCATGTGCAAAAAATTATCACAATGGAAACACACATGATGAAATGAGAACAAAATGTCATAGTCAATATTCACCCTTCTCATTAAAGGGAAAATACTGTTTGCACAGCGCCCAGGTGACACGCTAACCTTCATATGAATTGGCTGCAGCACTTAACTGATGAGATGACAATAGGCAACAAAAAAAAATCACATTACGGCAGATGAGGGTGGTTAAAAGTCCTTAAACTCAATGATTAAATGAAGAATGGAAAGGTTGATTGAATTCTGACATACACCAGCGCTCATTTGGCCATGTACTGTATAATCACTGATGTTACCTGTTATTACCACGGTGGCTTCCTCCAAATTATTACTTTTTTTGATTATTAAACAGACACAGTTTTTCACATTAAGTGTCCATTTCCATTCACCATTAGCTCCTGGGCTGCTATAATTGAATACGGAAAGTTGTATGATCAATCTATTCCACAGTTGGTAACACTTCAGAATAATGATCACCAGGAACTGGTGCAGTTCACTGATTTATGGTTTAGAAAATCATCATTATCATACCAATAACCTAACTAAAAGGACATTCCTCTCTGAGTGCATGGTGGTATATACAGTGTTGATGCCTGGTACTTCGGCTCTAAACATATACACAAGTGCAGAGAGTGACAATAACACGGTGCATCCCCAAACACACCACCCCCAGTGTGGAACCTGACAGCATTTAAAGAATGATGCTGTCAAGTGAAACATATCATGTATTGTACAGAATGGCCTGGGTACCAATCCTTAAAGCCTCCTGGGTTTAGGGTTAGGAAGAGATATTAAACATGGTGTCAACACTGTAGACAGTAGTTTCAATGGGTTTAAAATGGACATTGTTGCCAATACAAGTGAATGGTCATCAACTTAAAGTCACCAATATTCACAGTGCAAACATGAAGATTATTCCAGAGTTCAAATTAGCAGAGACCCAAATGATGCTTATTTATTTTTCACGTCAATTTTTAATCATAAATACTTAATAGCTGCCATATTATTAAACACTGCTAATTTTTATATTGATTCACTGAGACATCCACTTTTCAATAATTCAATTTTTAAACAGTTAAACGACATGAATAATTTCTTAGCATGTCCTTGATAATGAAGGAGGCGAGTGCACATAATATCATCTATCATGAATAAATGAACAATGCAGTACATTACTTGCGGTGTCGGGGCAAACACCTCACAGTCTGATGATGAGTGTAACCCCCACTGCTACAATTATGTGAGGCTGCACCGTCATCGCCGCTGCTTCATGAGAACAGAGAAGCTGAAAGCAGTAATAACAAATAAGAAGTCATCATTCATTAGTGAGGGCTTTCACAGATGCCCACTTTGTCAGAACGCTGTAGCTTGAAAGATTGGGGGGTGGGGGTGGGGGTGGGGGTTTGGTCCTTGGAGCAGGAAGTACAGCAACAAAAACCATCCAGTCATTCATATGTACTACCAAGGGATGTGAACAGTCTCTGCACACGGAACAAAAAGACAGAGGAGTCACTGGGGATTTCCTGATGCTTGTGACAAAGGACTGGAGTCATGAATATTTAAAGTGGTTCCACCAGATGAAAAGTCTAAAGGTGTGGCAGGTAACATCAAAGTTAGATGAGAAAACTTTTTTTTTTTATTAATCCCACGACATTGCCCTGTATATCTGGTTCATATTACTGTCTAGTCTTTTTTTATTTAGATGGCAAATCACTGAGTTGTTTGAAATTCCTTGTGTGAGTTTTTGGTCTGTGTGTGGACTTTTAAATTTCATATACCACACACACTACAATCAGTAATCTAAAAATCAAGCTATAACAAAGGTCACCATAACCCTATATTATATTAATGGTAGGTTTCAGTCAGGCTCGAGTTGCTGTGCTGCTCCAAACCTGGAGTGGACAAGACTTTACAGACCATTAGAGAGGAAATCCTGTGTGAAATAGAAGTCGGACATTCTCCCACACAAGGATACACAAAGCGATGTGTGACTCACTAACTCACAATCGTAAAGCCTTTCTCTGTGCAGACGATGCAACACTTGAACCTGGGACAGTTGTGTTGTCGCTGACATCACTGGGATGTTATCTCACTTATCAGCCTACGCCAGTTGTGAGAGTAATTACAATCAAAAGCAGTTTGGGAATAGATAGAACTGTAATACTGTAACTGTTATTTCTTAGCTTCTAATGGCATTGACTGTAATGTGCAATCATCAGATACACACCATAATGAAACAACATTTGAAATACAGCACTCTGTCTCTGTTTATTGTCATTAATACATATTAAATAATTCTATTAAATTGTCATGACAGCTGTAAGAAGCATCTAGACATTGCACCAATGTACAACTGTACTGTAGAGTTTTTACTTAAGAGTTTAATCATAACAACGTGCAACACAATTGCTTAGTTTATTCTGGGCGCTCTGGATCATTGGATGCAAATTCACTCAGCAAAGTTCAACTCTATGCAAATCATTCAGAGAAACTAGTTTTGCCTCATCAAGTGGAACCTCTTACTGCAGTAATTCTGTTGGAATGAAGTGACTTTGTCACAAAATTTAAGAAATTAAATCCCAGTCTGTCCAAGCCATGAGTCTAGCTCACATCTTCTGCCATCACACCGCTGGCTGATGTGAAATGTCTGCTGGGATGCTTGTTTACCCCAAGTTAACACAACTCAGCTCCAAAAGTAGCCTGGATAAGAGCTAGAACTCTTCCAGGAATTGGTCTGCACTTGGCTAAATACTCACTTTAAATGAGGACATTGCTGGGCTGTCAATGATGATGTTCCACAAGAACACAAGTGCAGACAGGAACACGCATTGAGAAAGACCCGTAATGAACCATTCATTCCAGCACCACGGACAGCACCACAACGAGCCTTATCACAGCTGCTCTGTGCTCAAACTTTCCAGCCAGACACAGCCGACTTTATCTTAACTTTGTGTTGTGTATTGTTAACCCTGGCTTTAATATTTACAGCACTAATCTGGCAGGAAGGGTTTTCAGGGCAGGAGAGAAACACTTTCACCTCGGAGCTTCCTGGCTTGCTACGATCTTTTATTGCTGAGTATCTTAATTGAAGCAGTTGAGGCTATTCTTTGATCAAGGACACTTGTTTATCAAGGACGTGTAAGAGGCAGCAGTCGAGGGAGCTCAGAGCTCGTCCTATTATGCTGCCATACCCAGGTTTTTTCCAGCCAAAATTTAAACTAGTGACCTTGTCCAATGTTCACTTTTACATCCATTAGGCTGCTGCTGTGCCTAAAAATTGATGACTAGCACAACCACTCCAATATTATGGGTTGTATTATAAAAAATAAAAAAAAACTGTATTTTCACTTTGCACTCACCCCCTTGCCTCCATTGCATATTTCACTAGAGGACAACAGAGTCATATCGAGGCATGTCACACAAATCTCTATTGGCAGTGTCTGACATCTAATCTAATCTTGTCCTCCCTCCATTTCTTTTCACTGCTGGTTTAACAGACTATTATGTTTTTAGCATTTTGTGGCTCCCAGTGCGCACATCCTCCTGTATCTTGTTGAGTGACTTCTCATCTAGGCGGGATACTTGATTTATCACAGAGAGAGATGTCTTATAAACCTTCAGTTAGTCATATGATATCATATGCATGTGGACATTTCGTTGTTCATTTTTCTGGTTTCGTATTTATCAGTGCTCCACCGAAAAAAGGAAAAAAAAAAGGTTCTCAGTCGTCTCTTTATTCTTATATTCTCATCTCTTGCTCCAGGCTAAGACAGCAATACACCAAATGTACACCCACATGCATCATTTCAACAGCATCCCCTTTGGTGACAAGTCCATTCCCACAAGCATTATCCAACATTATATTACACTCAAAAATAGCAAGACTGTTAAAAGATAGAGTAATATAAAATGCAGGAGCAAAAAATTTTAATTGCCCATCATCAAAGTTACAAAACCATTGCTTGTTCTTTTTCTCATTGTCCACACAGCCAGCTTGAGAGTTTCTTAATGTGAAGCCATTTTTCATAAATGCAGTGATTAATACTACAGTGCAATGTAGGCTATGATTTTAGAATTATTTATTGATATCAGTCAGGGGCCTATGGCTCTGGGTGACATATGAATCTGAGCAACCAGTGCAGGAATGCAATACCTGTGGTACACAGATGATGAAGTCATGCATTCAAAATCACATTAGCATGGCTTTGACCAGTTTTACATAACGTATCCCTGGATACCGTGACTCCCACAGGGACGTGAATAAAGCATAAGGCCTTGCGCAGTATCTTCCTGTGTTCTAAATATCCCCTCTCAACTTTTTATAAATGTGCAGTATTTATCATTTGGAATTCTACCACAAAAAGCCTCTGTGTATCACTGGGGGAAGGCGAGGGAAATGGCAAAGGGAGTACTGGAATAAATTATTCGCAGACAAATCTTTTATTCCAACACTGAGCACAGAAAACAAGTGTGCCAGCTCCCCCAGCAATTCAAGAGGTACTTTTCTTTTGTTCTTCCCTTTGTTTTCAGCGCGAATGTGGAAATAGAAGTTGCTAAATAAGGCCCCTCCCATTTCCCAACTCTCCTACGAGCTCCACCAGTCTTTCTCTCTCACTTTGGCAGCCTTGCTTAAGCAATAGATCATTACCTGTTGTCTGTTTTCAGCAACTTATATACGTCTGAGTCAAGGCCATGATTTAAATTGCAAGTGACAAAGTCCACACTCTGAGCTGGCGGGAGCATCCTGTCCATTGTTTATTAAGTTTGCCAATTGAATAAATTACCTGCGTTGGCCACGTAATTGAGCTGACCTTATAAAGTAACAAGAGGGATGGTTCTCGCGTGGCACACCTTTCTCCATCCCGCATGACCCTCTCGTTGATTGTTTGGACTGGATCCCTCTTATTAAGACTTCATTACTGCCGCGGTATCAATATTTCATCCTCATTCTCTCAAGCCGCCTCTGGTTTGAGGCGTGTGGGTGATAGTGAGAGAGGAGGGGAAGAGTCGGTCAAAGGAATGAGATGGCGGGAACGGGAGAGCGAGCTCTTTCATCATGCCTCGCTGAGTGGATGTGTCGAAGCTAAACGTGGCTGTAGCATGGGCTATGATATAATGAGTTGCACTCCCATTTTAATGTGCGCTCTCATCTTAAGATCATTTTTAAAAACCCTGCACGATTAGTGGAGCTTCCAAGTAAGACAGTCTGCTTTAAAGGCCTAGTTGTGTTGGAAGGGTCAAGTTTACACCCTGAACAGTTCACACATCATTGCATGGGAAACCTTCTTAATCAACTTGGCAAATATCAACTGACCATGAACTATAGTGACTTGCTTTGCTTCATTTATACTGTACAGCACAGCTCTGTATGCGTCCACAGTGCCAAAGAAACATCTCCACAATGCTGGACTTCGTAAAATTTACCCAACATAGTTTCCAGTACCGGAGTTTTCTTATAGCTATTTTTACTCAAAAGCTCACCTCATGTAACCCATTGCTGTTCACCTCCCTCCTTGTGAATGCTAACACTCAAAAAGCTGGATAATTACAAGAGTTGAGGGCCATACACTCCGAGCAGGTTGTGGGTGAAACTCTTGCAGCCTTAGAATCACATTCTGTTGTTCTTTAGTAAAGCATGTTCTCTCTGCCAAGCTCACTCTCTTGATCATATCGAGTGTTGCGTCAATCTGAAAAGTACTGCAGTTTCTCCAGGAATTTTTCTAGGCCTGCCTTGTTCCTACACCCGAGGTTCAAGTGCATATTTGAATTATTGATGCCCCACAGGTGGGTACAGTATGTTTAATGATGCATAACCTGCATACTTGTCTACACTGAGCTAAGGACTGTGTTTATAAAGTTATATTCACTGCTGGAAGATTAAGTTCACTCTGAATGACCACTTCATGTCATTAATGACTGCGATGGAGTATTTAACCGTAACATTTAGAGGCAGAATGATCATCTACTTGTAGCGTAAGGACGAGGAGTTGCATCATTTCTCCACTTCCACCAACATAAGTACTGCAGTGATGGAGGTGTTTTGTATCACATCAAAATGTGTTTACTGGTTATGTTTTTCTTTTTTTCCACACTGTAGTGTGTGTGTATCTCCTGTACTGCTTGTATGTACTGCATGTGTGTGTGTGTGTGTGTGTGTGTGTGTGTGTGTGAGAGAGAGAGGAGAGAGAGAGAGAGAGCGATATCTTGAGATACCTGGCATCGCTGCTGCCTCTGTTTGTTTGGCTTCAGGCTTTCAGACTGTCAGCGCGAGGGCTGTGTAGTGAAACAAAACATGCTGTCATCTCCGTAACAAGTCTAGCCGCCGGGAGTCAACACACACACACACACACACACACACACACGCTCACACACACACCTCGGTGAGACAAGATGCTATGGCACAGCCTCTAACTCCCCACATTCTGGCTCCAGCAGTTGACACTCAGGACCACAGCTGCTCTGGGGATATTGGAAAGCTATAAAACACTCCTCTGTTGGCGTGTTTCTTTTTGGTATTTCTTTAAGCTTGATGTTGCTCAGTCATTTTTTTTTTTTGTATAAGTACATTATATGAGGCAAATGTGACAAGATGTTAATCGTGTATCTACTCAGGAAATCAGCAGTGGTTTAGAGATAAGGCATGACACAGACTGATATGTGGAGACAACTGCCATGATGCAGGAGGGGAGGGAGGAGGGGGGTCGAACGCCTTCCCTCTCTGAATTGTTTTTCCTTCCCCTGCAATTCTGACCCAACTTTCATGTTGTTTGTCTTTGCCCATCTGTTGTCTAAATGCCGCGCTCCTAGAGGCACATCAGCCCTGGTCTGTAAGCTGTTACAGACGGGAAGTCAAGCGCCTCTTTCAATTACTCTCTTATTGGCTTAGACCTCCCTCTGGACAGGCCAGCCCCAGTGTCAATCCTGCTCGTAATGAGAGGAGATCTCTCCCCACGGAGGAAGTGTCTCTTCGGGTTTACGTTATGTGTCCTCCCACTCTAACTCGACAAATAGGAAGTGCAGGGGGGTCGTATTTCTCAGCACGTGTGCACTGTCTGTGTGTGTCCTTTCCCTCCCTCCACGTTTTACCTCTTCTACCCATCTCCATCACCTATCTAAATCAAATCTGTGACGGACTGAGCATCCTTTTTTTTATTTTTTTATACCCCAAGCCTCATGTGACATTTTGTTCAACCGAGCACGCTGCCATTTTGCCTGCCTGCAAGTTGTCAACTGTAGCTGGCCAGTACAATAACACATAACACCAAAACCTCCCTCACAACTAAACTTTCTGCTCTGCTCTTCCCCAGGGATTTGCGAGTGTGTTATGTGAGGGAGTGAAAGCGCAGGGGGGGGTGCCATGGAGGGGGAGAGGAGGGGGTTGTTGGCCGGGTGTTGAGTGTGTGTTTGAATTTCCCAGCCAGACAGCTGTACACCAGCCCAGTGTGAAGGTCAGAGTACAGCCCGACTAGCAGCAGGAGATGTCACACCAGGACAGGCCATGGCAGCCATGCACAAAATTGCCTCAACAGATCACAGACCTCCACCCATCTGCTGTGATGCCAGATTGGGGGGGTTGCAGGAGGTTGAATTCAGTGGTCGAGCTAATAGCCCTCAGTGAGATTCACCACGGTAGCATGGACCGATTTGTAAATTAAGTGTTTGCTCTCTCACAGATTTGTGAATTAATGAAATGCTAGTGAAATGCTTTGTGATTGTTACTGGTGGCATTGACTGATCACTCCAAAGCTAGTCTGGAATATTTTGATTCTTATCAGTTATTTAGCGATCAGGAAATATTGTTTCTGTTGGCAATTTCAGCTATAGCTATGAATCTTTCCTTAGAGATGCTTCAGTGCACCATCAGGTCATAATATACCTTTCATCCCAGATGATGGCCTATGTTGTTGCCAAGCAGCATTTTCAGGGCATCATCCCAGACAGGAGATAGCCAGGAGACCTTCTTTACTGTCAACGGGTCCAACAAGGAAATCAGTCATCATGTCAGCAACATGTAAATGTGTCCACCTGGCAGCCTATGTCACACCACCACCTGTGACGGAGGTAGAACAGCAGCCGAAACTGTCAACAATCTGTAAGCAAAAAAAAAAAGTTGCCCATCAGTCAATAAGAAGATGCCTAGGCAAAAATAAAGGCAAATAGTTCCGACAAAGGTAGGATGAAAATATAATACAGCAGCGCATCATGCACTTTCAAGGAACCCGAGGAAAGTCTGAAATGTGTAAACACCAGCATCATCCAGTGCAAGCATCACGAAAATGACTTGAATTGGTGAGACTGAAGACGAGGGGAATGAAGTGACAAGTTCGGAGCAGTGACTAAGTTTCTGCGTCAGAGTTTAATTACATTCCCATAGTGTGGAAATTATAAAACTGCTGACCTCTGGGAGAATTTGATGGCTTGCAGTCACACTGCATAGAATATGTATTATTATTATTATATACAGCTTTGAGATTGGTTTGAGGGCTGAACAGAAAGTCTGCGAGCAACCGCCTGTCTGTCGGCAGTTTCTATTTCTGCTTCCGTTCCTTGTGGCTGATGTGTCCCATCTTGGAGGAGTCAATCTTCCTCACAAAGGAGGAGCCTGGCTTCCCTGGGGACATCGTTTATTCATGTATCAGATTTATTTTTTGCTGCCATGGCCTCCCAGGATTCACACCGCATTTATTACGGGGGGTAATGAAAATTGAATTCATATGGCAAAGCCCCACATGCACTGTGTGACTTGGGTGCAATGTGAAGGTCTCCTCCCTTCACTATAGCTGAATGTAACCACAGCTCCAAAGTTGAGATAAAAATTTGCAGTTAAGAAAAAAAAAGAAAGAGCCATGAAGGTTTTTAAGGAGAAAAACGTCAATTTGGAAAATAATAATGAGAGGGTAGTTTGTTTTTCTTTCTTTTTCTTTTGCAGTTGCAGTTTGCTGGGGGGAGAGATTGAGCTGGTGGGAGACGTAAGAGAAAATCTCAGCTGCTCTTTGGAGAAGGCTAGAACGCCAACATGAAACAATTGATTGCAGAGATGCACACTTCATCTCTCTTTTTTTATTACAGAAAAAAAAACTGTGACTTCACAGGACATAATGGACCACACTTCTCCAAGCATGCAATCTTCATTCTTTGGCTGTGTCCCATATGCACACTAAGAACCAATTCTTAGCTTTTTTTTTTTTTTTTTTCTGCAGTGTGTACTGGGTTCACACCAGGAACGTACAAAATGAAGCACATTCATGGATGTCAAGTTCTGAATGAGCTTGATTTCTGTGTGCGCTATTGATGGACACTATTGTCCGACAACACAATGCACAAAATGAGCGGAGGAGCTGCTTCACAGCTAGACAAAATACAACAGAGTATTTAAAGTGGTGCGACGTCTCCAGGAACGTCTCTGAAAGCCAAAACTAATGTTAACGCTGAAGAAACATGTTTTTCCTGGTCTTTGTTCAATTTAATTGCCAATAGCTTTCTAAAAGAGCTGAATGATTGACATCTGTCTGGGCCTGTTTTGTTGTTATTAATATATTATGTGCAATATGTAGTTTATATAGTGGTATCAGAACTTATTTGGGTTTTTCTTCCATTGTCATCCACCATAATCCTCCTACACAGAAGAAAAAGCATTTTGGTTGTCCAGCCAAAACACGTGATGTAATTTAACTTATCATATTAGTCATCACTTTGTGTGTAGGTGCACAGCTACTGGTAGATAGCTTAACACATTTCCACTCAAATTTGAAGAAAAGGAGTTTGCCTTTGAAGTTTTTTTCATGGAAGCAATTGTGAAAGTGTGAAAACAGTGATTACAGAGCAATTACAAATCACAAACTGACGAGCCTTCACAAACACAAGCAGCAGTGCAATTACTGTGCTAACAAGGGAAACTTGGTGTCGACTAGCTTTTAAATTAATGACATCGTCCCTCATGGCAAGAACAAAGTATCATCACTGAAAGATCAACATAGAAAGAACAACATAGTTATTCATCTAGTATTTCTGTGCAGAGTCAACAAGAGTGAAAAAGCAGAAAGAGTTGAAACTAGCTGAACGTTAGCAATTACATTGGATACTGTATTAGTGACGTAGATTTACACCTCACCTTTTGTGCCGTCCTTGTTCATTCGCTGCAAACGTACCAACTACAAATGTTAGCTCCAATCCAATGCATCTTTGACATGTGTGCATTTGATTTATTTGCTTTTCACTGACTTTGCATGCATTCACAATGTACCTACAATCTGTATCTGAGATCTGTTTATTTGCTAAACCAAAACCAGGATCTCGCCCTTACTATAGCTTAACTCGAGTACTGTTCTTGCCTAAACCACGGGGGGCATTTACTGAAAATAGTCTTTAATATCACAGATGGCCTACTGTAGTCAGTCAAACAATATGTTGCCTCAGAACACAATCAAGTCAAGTCAGTTATTATATTGTACTATATCAGAATGGTCATTGAAACAAACTGTCTGGTGATAGAAAAATAACCAGAAGTGGAATAAGTCATATTTTTTACGTAGGTAAAAGTAGCAATAACATTACTATATATACGACAAAATACTAGTACAAGTAAAAGTAACATTTAGTCTTTCATTAAAGCCCCTGTACAGACTTTTCATTTAGTGTTGATTTTGGCGGCCCCTGTGGACGAAAGTGGTGGTGTTTTGCTGGAATGAAGACTGCATTTCCCACTGTTGTGAAGACGTTTGTCTGGCCGGCGCATGTAGATTTGTTTTGGAAACGTCGGAAAGAAGACAGGACTTGCTTTGAAAACTTTTTTTTTTTTTTTAGCAGCTATCTGCAGCGTGCATATGGATGAGGTAATGTATCTGTATCGTTTCGTCAGTGGTCCAACCTGACCATGCCTTCCAGACGAATAGAATTAGACTACTTAGAAATAGCGTATCTTCACACTGATTGGCTCATTTGCTGTTGTAGGTAACAGAGACACATCAGCAGAAACCAGAGACTTTTGCGTATCCAGTTAAAATCTCCGTACAGGGGCTTTAAATAGAAGTAGAAAAAGCTCATCAGTAAAATGTACTACAAGTATCTAGGAAATAGAAGATTATCCAAGTGATACTTGGTCCCGAGTATTCAGCCTGGTTCTTGTTATTCTTAGTCTGGTTCTCTATTATATTTTGCACTTTATTTCTGTACTCATGTATTGCATTGACGTATTGTGATCTGTAACTGCTCAATTGCAGAGCGTCCTTGAAAAAGAAAGCTTGGTCTCAATGGACCTACTGTAAATAAAGGTTAAATGAAAAATGAAAAGTAATAATGTACATGTTGTTGTGTTGGGTTGTTTCTAGATATGATTACAAATAATTGAAATATTATCACTGTTGCATCAGCACAACAAGCTGCATGTTAATGTTACAGCTGATGGAGGTGCAGCTGATTTGGACTTATTTACCGTGGCGTATACACACTTGGATAGTTTCATCTTGGTGATGCATCATACATTATGAGGAAAACTGAAACACTTAAAGTACAAGTAACTCAAATCTGCAATTAAGTGCAGTACTTATTTTGCACCACCAAGAACAATGGTCTTTTAATACATTGCATTATACCAGATTCATTCATTCATTCTTTTTCTTTCTTTCACAGTCTGTGAATATGGTCTGGAGATGTTTGTTGATTTTACATCTGAATACATCTTGGTTTTACAGACTGGCTTACACATGAGCATTAATTATTTTGAGTGACGTTATAGCAAAATCAAACTCACAGGAAACTGGCACACCGAACCCTTCAAATATAGAGCCAGTGCATGCCAACTCACAGACGCGTATGAAGTCAGCAGCATGGATAGATTAAAATAAATTGACTCAAAATACAGCAAGGCTTCACACTTGAACAGGGAGTCGGGAACCTTCAGTCTCTTTCCCTCAATGAGTCTCCATCTCCTCCTGCTTCATCTTCCCATTCAGCTCACCTACATCATTTGTCTCCTTTACCTTGAGTATATTTTTCCTTCATCAGTCGCTGCGCTGCCGTCTGCCGCGCCGACTGCGTGACAGGTTGGCCTTTTTAAATGACCGTTTGTCATTGTGGGAGGCGTCAAGTTACTTTGGTGAAGCCTTTGCCCTCGGAAAAAAAAGGCGAGGGAAGGAAGAAGGAAGAACGGGGAATGGTGGAATGAAGAGAGAGGAGGAGATGAAGGGAGGAAGAAAAGCGGCGAGGGACAGAGGGAGGAGGTGGGTGATTTAAAGAGAGAAAATAAATCCTCCCTTCACTTTAAAAGACTGTGAGAAGGAGCTTTTTCCGCGGCTGATACAACACCAAATTATGAAAGGTAATCTGGGGTGTGAGCGTGTGACACAGCGATAAGTTGGGCAGGTGGAGAGGAATCCTACATCCTTAAGACGAGGAGCAGAGCCAGCTGATCTTATCAAACATGGCTGACGAGGCCTTTGCTGTCTGTGGTTTTTCCCTCGCTCCCTCTGTCTCTCTCTCTTTCTCTCTCTGTGCTCCATCTCCTCTCTCTCTCTCTCTCTCTCATTCTCTCATTTCTGTCTTACAGGCTCACTGGGCCTCGCCTTGCTGACATGCTTCAGCACGACCACTAAGCACATCCCCACTGTCAGGTCTAGAGTTCACACTGCTGACATTGCCAATTCATTAGTGTCCACTGACGCACAGCCAAACTCTAAGTCATAATGCCACAAGGCATTACATATTACTTTTTTTCCAATTTTTTTTTATAGATCTTCCCTTTTTTTTTACCCAGTATGCTCTGGAAGGAAGGATGAAAAAAAAAGAAAAACGATGTGCTCCATCCTTTCACACCATGAACCTAAATCAATTAGATGGAGAGTGAATGAGAATGACAGTAAACTCGCCCGAACATCTGAAGCCACAAGAAAAAAAAAGAAAAAGGAAAACCTCCATACAGGCTCATTTATGTGTGACTGGCTTCCTCTGAGCCTTTTCAACACTTTAATTAAATTGGATCTGCCTCCTAATTATTCTAATTGATAAATTATAACTTGATTATGTCACATTACGGCTCTGTAAATTTAAAATGCTCATTTGCTTGACAAATACAGCAATGACTACTGCACATTTGAAGCGAACATGGGATGGCCTCGGCCGCACCGAGGGGAATGCACGGAGCACTGAAGATCCCAATTTATTTTCGGTTGCTGCTCAGGGTCGGGTGATTATTTGTCTCCTTTAATCACTAGAAGCCCAGTCAATTAGAGCTCTTTTCATTTTATTTCAATAACTAATCTGGGAATTGGGGGCCAGACTTTATAACGCACATGCTGTAATTATATCCAAAATATATTACCGCTCTTTTTTTTTTCTTTGTGTTCACTTCTGGCTGGGAAATGACAGAACCCAAGGGCTATATTGCTGCAATGGCTCCTCTTTGAACCACATCAGCTCGAGCTTGATGATGTTCAAATTGAAAACAGGCTCCTAGAGAGGGAATTGTTTAATGTTGAAAAAAAAAAAAAATCAATATGTGTGAATGGAAACCTGTGAAATTAGGAGTGTCGCTGTTCACCTACAGGGGGAAGTAAAGTGGGAGTAAACAGGATGATGAGCAGCTCCATCATGAGCCAGGCAGCAGTGTAGTGAGAGGCTGTGGTTGCTGGTGGTCTGTTGTCCTCTGCAAACACCAATTTAAAGTAAGAACTGAATGAACAATAAACTTTCCCAAGATACCTGCTCATCTCACAGACACCTTTGACCTGCAACATGACCCTCCGCCTGAACTCTACTCCCTGCAGCCATCAGCAGCAGCACACACAGAAAAATATGCGTGGGTAGCAAGCGCACATGTATGTATGTGTGCTGCGTGTGTGTGAGAGAGCGAGAGAGAGCAGAAAGAAGCAGTTTTGGGGGTTATGAACCCTTTGAGACCTCATTAACCAGGGAGCTCTCACCACTTTGTGTCATCGAGGCAACATCTGCTGACTGATGCTCAGAGGCCAGCGTGTGTGGATGACCACACAGTAATTTTAGCTTCTTTAACTTTAGTCCAGTCCAGAAACATTTGCATCACACTGCAGTTGGAGCTGCGTTCAGCGTAGTTGCTCGGCATGGAGAAAAACAAAACCCTCGAGGGGAGCGGAGCAAACAGAGCCGAGGACTAACTATGTTGATCATGTGCACATGATACAATTCTCTAAAGGCTGGAATAGCACATATTCAAATTCTTGGTGCATCTTACAAGTCAAAAGGTTAACGAATAGGAGTAATTAAACAGCTGAAATCAAACAGCACCATGGCGGAGGCTGCTGTGGTGAGCTCACAACACAGCACCTGTTTTCTGTGAGTGAACAGAAGCTAGATAGCAGCACCAACACATAACTGGCTTTGTTATATGAATCTGGGTGTAGGTGGTAGTAAGAAAAATCAGATGATGATCAACTCACATAAACGACTTCAGCCTGATCTCAGCTCCACCAGCACAAAGACACACGGTATATATTATATACACACAGTTAATGATGGTTTAGACTTATCATAACAACATATCTGAGGCACAGGTTTTGATTGATAGTATAGTGTCAAATTTCACCCAGTGATAGCATCACGGCAGCATATTGTATGATAAGGCTTTAATTACATTTTGCATATTAACTGTATTTGCATTCTTTCATTTACTTCATGTTACAGAGGAACAGGGGGGGAGGTCATATATGAATATGAGCCACTTGTTCTGAAATTACATTTTTTCCCTACTGATATTTTGAATTTCCAGGCTCAATACTCAGTCCTGGTAGCAAATGCATGGTCACATGTTGATGCTCAGGCAGCCCAAAGTATTTGAGTATAACTTAGTGTGCATTATAAATATAATATGGTGAAAGTTAGGGCATTACAACAAGGACTAGGTCATATCCTATATGTGATTTCACTGTGTCATATTTGTATTCTGCTTAGTTTCAGCTTATTTCAGTCTTTATTTTTCTTCTCTCCAACTAGTGCTCACATATGAAGTAATGTTCAATAGCTACATTTTTAATAAAACTCAACATTTGCAAATGTGGCCCAAGTAAGCTACGTTTTTGTTCATTCTGAAAAAAGAGCTGACCCTGAACTGTTCAGCTTTACACAGGTAAAGCATGTGTGTGTGTGTGTGTGTGTGTGTGTGTGTGTGTGTGTGTGTGTGTGTGTGTGTGTGTGTGTGTGTGTGTGTGTGTGTGTGTGTGAGAGAGAGAGAGAGAGAGAGAGAGAGAGAGAGAGCAGGCGAGTTAAATCAAATCAGGTCAATCTCTAACCTCCGACAGTTTGGGTAATAATTTTACTGTTCACGTTCATTTCCTCCTCCAAATGAGTTTGGTTCTAACCTTGGGCTTTGTTTTGAAAGCTGTCTGACCGCTGGTGTTACTTGCCCTGTTCGGTTTCTTGTTTGCAATGTCATCATGTCCCCAAGAGCTCAGCAATTAAGAAACAGGAGCAGCACATAATAAATCATTATCTATTACCATAACGAAAAGAAAAATATAATCTAATCACTATAAATCTAATTAACTTTTCAATAGTGTATTTACATATCCTTTGGAAATGTTAAAAGTCTGCACACCATCTACTCATATCTGAAAAGCAGCTTTTGAAGGGCCTTGACTCATTGGTTAAGCAGCATAGTCAAGAGTATATAGTGACACGAAGCCTCGTGTCTTTGAACAAACAGTGGAAATGTGGCTCAGACAACGTTTAACCTTGACTGTGTGTTTTACATAACACAGGCCTTAGAGATGATTAAACTGTCTTAGCATTTAATCATGTGCCATTAGAGGTGGAACAAGAGGGACATTTATAAACATTTCATTTGCCAGGACCAGAGGGTTGTTACTGTTACCGGGATCAGCACAAAGAAAATCCCCAGAGGAGGGAACGTTTCCCGTTCTGCTTCATTTTTTTTCTCCTTCCCTTCAATTTGAGCAGGGTTAATTTTGAAGTTAAGTAAACATGTCAGTACACACTCAAGACTGTGATGGCACTGGATATTTCCATCCAACACATAAAACTGAAAGAAGTGAACGTGTTGTGTGAGTCATCACCGACTTCATCTTTGCTTCTGTTTCATGTTCGGTCTCTGAGGAAATTGTATTTTCCTTGTTGCCACAAGCTGTGATTTTCTCAAAGAGGATGGTTTTATGTTAATTATTCTTTTTGCAGTTTTACTGAACTGTCTATAGTGATGGGGACTGTGAACAAAGTGATTGCACAGGGTGATTTTTTTTTTTTTTACTTGGTATGATGATGAGATCTGTATTCAGCTCAAATTTATGGAATTTCTCATGAACTACTTCTGAAAGGAAAATGCCGGGATGCAAATTCCATCAGCGAAGTGATGGATTCAAATCAAATGCCTTTGAGTCCTGATTTTGTCTGTTCTCCCCCAAGCCCACACTGACAGCATACATCTCGGTGGAGTTTAAGGCCAAGGACAATATTGAATAACCAGCCGCGGCAGAGTGACAGATTGATCTGCCGTGAACATGATACTGATGTAACCACGCTATTCATCTTCTCACTCTGTCAGTGTATTAAGATGCAAGGTGTGTTTGCCATGCCCTGGTAAATAAGCTTTTATTGCGTCGAGGCCTCAGGGACTTATCTGAATATTTAAAATCTTTGGATGTATACACTGATTTAGTAGCTTTGAACATCCCCCCTCAGGGTGCTGACAAGAATTTATGAAAGTCAGCTCAGTTGATCATCATTAATCTTTTGAAATGAGACAAAAGGGATGTTGGACAATGGAAACAATGAACAATGTCCATCTATTTGGAGTTAAATCATAATTAATATGTCATAAAATGAGACTATTATCATGTGAAAATATTGTGTTTGAGCTTTCAGTGATCTATCCAAAACACTAATGAATAAAAAAAGGATAGTATATCATCATGACAAGATCAGGGCAGTTCTCAGAAGCCTCTGTTTTACATTTTAGTTTTATATTTTGCAATAAAAGTTATGAACTCAGCTTTCGCCACGCAGGTGAAAAATCAAAAATGAATTTTGCAGAGATGGTGGGTTCAAAGCGATATCAAAACCTCAATCCATCATCAGCACCGTATATCTCCTAAAAACCCACATGAACTGAGGTGGATATTGATCACGCTACCAGCACGCAACTGAAAATCTGTGTGAGGTCAAGAAAAAAAATCCCTCCGAGGGACCAACAATTCCCACAATCCCCAGTTAACCTGAACATCAGCACAAAGTGAAGCGGCTCTCAAGGTCAGAAGAGACGCCTCTACCTACATAAATCATGAGAGGAGTCATCACAAGAAAAACTCGAATGCCCATAAGCGTCACTCAGCCTGCCAGTGTGTAAGCAGTTTTTTTCAGTGCTCCCTCTCAAAGGCATCCATCAGATTTTTCTTCACATTTTTCCCCCTGTTTTCCATGATTCATGTATTTTGTCTTTATGTTTGTTCCAAGCTATCCAGAAACGGTCGGTCTACAGGCCTTTGTGCACAGCTGTTTATCTTCTTATGTGTTTGTTCTGTGTTAAAAACCCTCTGAGTGAATATTCACCTTGCCTACAGAATCGAGCCACTAGCGTCAAAGCCTGGGTGACCATCTTGAAAAAGAGAAAAACAAGCAAAAGAAACATAAACCTCCTATATTTACTGTAGAAATGGGGCGTATTTTGTGTTGGATGGTTGCAGGTTCTTTCAAGTGATTGTAAAGTGTGTACTCCTAAAGAGAAGATTCATCAGTCAACTTGTATTGCTGTCATTTGGTGACTATACCCAATCATATCTGGATTTAAATGTGGTCTTATCGGTTGCAAAAGTTTTCCTCTTTCAGCAGACTGCACAAGAGGAAAACGTGTTAAAGGCATATTGTCCAATTAAAGGGATAGTTCACCCAAAATTCAAATTTCATTCATTTTCTACTCACCCACATGTCGACTAATGGTTGGGAGAAGTTTCAGAGTCATTCGTGCCTTTTTGGAGTTACACGGGGGTCCGCGCAGCACTGCATTGCCATATGACGGTAGTGAACGGGGCTCACTTTTCTTCGTCCAAAAAGGCACACCAAAACATCCAAATACCTCCATAGTGCTCGTCTGTATTCTCTTGTATTGAAGCCCCGACATGAGAAATTGTTCCGAAAAAAATTAAATAAGTCTATATTTCAAACTTGTTTGTAGCGGAAGCTCCCAGTGTCTCAGTTCACTGCTCTGCCGGTGGCTTGTTTTAAAAAGTTTCAGTCATTTTCAGAAACCAGTGCATTTATAAAGGACTATTTTCAGCCAGGGACTTTTAAAAGTATGGCACACTTTGGAAGAGACCTGTTCAGTGTTTCACATAGAAGAGTTAGGGATTCACAGGAAAATATGTTCTTTTTAAAAAGCTGGTGATTATACGAACATTCTCAAGGTCTTTTTTGTTTGTGGGATTTCTTGACAGTAAGAAGAATACAGTAGTATGTAACCACACTCATCCTTTAAGTAACTACCCTGAATCTCTTACTGTGGGGATGTGATTCCCATAAGTTTACATAGAACATGATATGTTTTAGATGTGCTTTTCTTCTTGCTGAATAAAGTAGGTGGTCGTCTTTGGAGGAAAGTACAGTTGAACTTGATGATTCATGCATGGCTTCTCCTCCGTGTCCTACAACAAGCGTTCACACATTGGCGTGTTGTATTCTAAGTTTCTCACAAAGGCCCATTAGCGTTTCTTTATCATGAGTCTTTGATGCACCTTTTCAGAGAAATGGCTAATTAAATAGTCGATACCTCTTGCAATTCCTGGAAATTTGCTTATTATTGATCCACCTTCCATCTCCCCTGCTGTGAACCAGATGCATTTCTCTATTGATCTCACATCAGACTGTGCAGTGTACCGGCACAGTATTTTTAAATCTCAGGCTATTACGTATTGATTTTGAAAAACTTTTTCATTTTTTGCTTCAAAATTCATACAAGTTTAGTCTGAAGGGGAGTCATTTTCAGCTCAAAAGCAATATCAGACCCACAGGGGCATTAATTGGTACACGCATAATGAAAAATGCATTTGTTTCCATTACTGTTGTCCCAAGTACAAGTGCGATTTATTATGACTACCTTGATAATAAATCCTTTCCTCTGTCATCACCACAATCATCATTTTTCTGAAGGTGTTTGAAATGTTCCAAGTCAACAGCCACCTCAGTGTTAATTCAAGCCTGATTTACATGATTTCTATATATGGCTCCTACTTCAAGGTACACCCATTGCGGTTTTGATACAGAGCAGCTTTGTTGTTAGGAAACAGGGGGGGAAAAAAGACCAAGAAACAAAAACAAGAGTCTATTCCTGTCGAGCGACAACCCTCTGCAGTCTCATGGATGTCAGAAGTTGAATTTACAAGACAAAGGCGGTGAGTGCACTGCCGACATGCAGCAACTCTCTCCTGACAGATGGATGAGAAATAAATGGCAACAACTCAAAGGAAAACGCACTCCCTGTAAGCTGAAGTAAGATGTTTGGCAAGATGTTCACTATTTCGAAATGACAGTCGGGGGTCTGTCACTTTATTCTTTCTGTAGTATCTATTAGCCATGTGTTTATTGTGGCTTTGGTCTCTGTTTTGTTATATACATTTTTTTTTGCTCTGACTATCTATGCTGCACCAGTCTGAGCCAGCATTTGTTTCACACTTTAATTCCAGCTTATCGGCCAAGTGAACAACTACGGCATTTGTCAGCCTAACAATAATGAAGTGAGAGAAGCGTTTTCAAGGTTAGCATATTAAATTCAAACCTCCTGTTGTCTTAACACATTTAAATTCAGGTTTTACTTCAGCTATTTTGATTGTAATTAGCCATTTAACTTGAAATACACAGGTTTCAAGAGTGTATTAACCCTGATCCACAGCAGGAATCCTAGTTTTCTCATATTCACTTCCTCCCTGTTCCTATTAATTCAGTATACTTTTGAACTGCAGAGCAAACATAAAGTAGTTTAACTTGTGTATTTAAAAGAAGTCCCTGCGTATGAATATGTGATGAAGGTTTACAGAACCTCAGCCATGATTATGTCTTATGAATATGCATACTTTAAATCTGGGAGACTTCCACTCTGTTTGGGAATTTTCCAGGCAAAGGGAGCATCACAGTGCTATGCAACACCAGACTAACTGATAGAGAGACACTATAATGTATTCAAAAGAAAACAAGAGAGAGAAAGTCTGTGATACTGCGTGCGCTATCGCCTATGTTCCCCTTGCCTCCCTTATATCTGTATCAGCAGGTGGTCGCACAATGAGATGGAAATTCACAGATAAGACGACACCTACACTGATGTCAGATCTGCAGTAGTTTGTTTATCTCTCACAATTAAGACCAGTGTGCTCAGACGTGGCTACAGGCTGAGGGGCGGTTCACACTCTTGCCCTCGTGTTGCAGCAGAGTGGCTTCGTGCCATGGAGCCTCTCGACAGGCAAACTTTATAGAAGTTGGATTTTATGCAAATACACAAAGTAAACGGGATGTCTGAGCTGTCGGATGAGAGCGTTACACAAATAGCAACACTGGGTTATGGCATCATAATGTTTTCACATGTATTTCCTTGTGATTGTTGGTGCACTGGATGATGGGCTTTAACATCCTGTGCTGTTACTTAATTCCAGCTGAGTGTTGGTCTGTGTCATACAGACATTTTGTATCATTACTGTTTAACCTTAATCTTTGCAGACAGTTGTTTTTCTACATGCCAAACATTTAGTTTCTGACTCCAACCAAGTACGACTGAGGAAATCAGGATTCTGTTTGTGGTGGTTGTTATATAGCATTGAAAAAGCAGCAACACTTTCCTGGAACAATGTCCCAGTAACTCAAGGTAAACCACAGACCTCACTGTGAACAGTTTTCATCAGAACTACACTGAACAGAAAAAGTAGTCCCAGTGAAAATGGGGGCAGGGGTTCATTTATTCATTCACTATACCCTATGACACTTATAGGGTATCATTCTGAATTCTTTTGCTAAATTAACATTAGAGGCAATTCAAGTTAGGTCTGTTTTAAATTTTTACAGCATTGTGCATTCTTATCTCATCTTGATTTGTAAATCAAAAGGGTCACAATTTTTGAATTGAAAAGAGATTTACAGTGTCATTCATCTATGAATTGTTAGCTGAACTTTTCCCCACATCGTAAAAATAAACCTTGTTGGCTGGATTCTCTCCCTCCCCCTCTCTCTCTCTTGCTCTCTTTCTCTCTCTCTCTCTCTCTCTCTCTCTGCATATGTGAGTGAGAGGCTGTGGCTGATACTGTGCCCAGGTGATGAATGACCAACAGTGGATAAAGTACACAGCAATAACCTCCAGGCAATCCAGAGCCCACTCGGGGTACGGGCCAGGAAATTTATCATTCAATTGTCAGTGGATTTTATCAAGTGTGTTTTCTCCCGTGTCTTTTGATTTATTTTACAATTTATAAAAGTCACTCTGAGTCAGCATTCGACAAGTGTCATTGCAGCCAATATGCAGCAAACCTATGTGAGGCTGAGGGGGGGAAAAAATCCAGGAACAGATCCATTGTTGGACGGTGACCCGTGAACAACAATTGTACGTGAAGATTCTATTAATTTTGTAAATTGTGGAATTTTAAAATCTGTCCACACCAGAGGAGCATGAGTGGTACTGAGACCAACAGTATGCTACAAACTAAGCAGATGACCTCGCTTTCTCTCCTCTCTCTGCTCAGATGAGTGGAGTGCGTGGGTTTGGGCGGCATGGTGTAGGAGGCACAAACCCTGCTGAGCCCCGTGGGCTATGAACACTCATCAGCACATGGAGTGCACTTCACTATCTTGAACAAAATATACACACTCCCCCATTACACAAATGGGTCTACAGCAGTGGAAAAGTTGTCTCCGCAAACCGCTTGTTTATTTCTCTCTCGCTTGCTAATTGTTAATCATTTTCCTTTTAATTGTGGTGGTGGGCCTGGCCTCTCAATCTGCAGTGGCAGGCCTCCCAAGGCTTGCCATGGCGTTAATGTGATGTTCAGTCTCATACGTTTAGTCTTGCAGCAGCAGCTTGTCCCCCAGTCGCCACTGAGCACAGCATGAAGGCAGCCCTTGAGGGACATTACCAGGCCAGCCTCTCGGAGGCGTAATATGTAAGCTGCTTCTCTCTGGAGGCAGGGAGCCTAGTTCTTTGCCTTGCCTGGCTCTTGCATCTCTCTCCGGGGGCTTGGCAGTGCCCATGTGGGGGTGGCAGTGATTGATGATGCCCACTCCGTTTAACACACTGTGGAAACCCAGCAGCAGATGGAGATCTACAGATGCATGCTTTGCTACAAAGGTACACAAATGCAGGTCGTGAGGATGTAAGCTTTGCCACAGTGTGTCAGCGTGTTGTTTTACAAATGCACTAGATCACTTTGCCGTCTCCCTGCATCTAGATCATCCTATTGAACATCATCCAATATGGCTTGTATCAGGGGAAGGGTATCTAATGATTCAGAGTACTTTGTCACTCTTAAAGCCAAAGCCATGGAGCTTGTTCAAATATTATTCTGCAATGTGAGTTTTTTCCATCCATTTTAAATGCATTACATATTAAATTTAATGCATGAGTATTATGCATGCATGAGTATTCTTATTATGCAGTTACTGGACCATTATCACTTTGTGTTCATGTCTTGCCTAGTAGTGCCATGTCCAGATAAATTCCATGTGTGCTGCAGGTTACCACTTGTTAATTCTGAAGATATTTGAACCCCCCGTTTCCTCCATCAGTTGAATTGACGTATTACATCTTATCAACTTTACAAGAGTGCAGATGTGAATAACTTAACCATTCTAAAGTTATTTTCATGCAAAGGCAAAAGGGGGGTGGGGTGGGAGGAAGTTATTTGTCGGTCTGGTGAAGTGGGAGGAAGTCCCATTTAATTGGATTTTGATGTGCCCTGTTGTCATGGCACCCAGATCCCATCCTGACACATGAACCTATGTGCACATGCAGTTGTCAGTGTGTACATGTGCGTGTGTGTGAGAGAGTTTGTAAGACAGAATAGGAGCAAGTGAGAGACGAGGTGGAAGAGAAAAGGAGACAGAGGCAGAACAAAAGGAGGAAGAATTATCTGACAGGGGAAAGGAGCTTGTATGAAGAGTGTTGAGTGATGGAGGCGTAGCCTAACCAGTGATATTGATTGAGAGAAATAATTTGGTGGTCATTTGTCACAAAGGGCTCAGGCTACAGCTGGTTAAGTGGCCACGGATCCCTTCACCAGTGGCAAGTCAAATCACAGCCAAGAGGTTTAGTGCTTGTTTAATGAAGGGGTACAAAGTCCATCTGCATCTCAGTCTGCTTTGATGCTTTGATGTGGCGTGTGCGCTATCTTGCTTCATCTCCAAAGGCAACGCTATAAAACCACGGATTAACAACACACACACACATCATTTCCAGCATCGTCTGTGCTGGATGAGAAGTGAAAGCACAAAAAAGAAGAAAAAACTGAGCATAATTTTTTCCAACCTTTAATTAACTGGTAAGGAAATCATTCCAGTTTAAAGCTTAGGGAAATACTCATTTTCTTCCGCCCAAAGAGTCTTGCTTCACCCCAATGGAAAGGTTGGAAGTTCATGTGATTTGCCCTGTGCAATTTTAACAGTATTTCTGAAGTGCCTTACAGTGAATGGGAAGCTTGTGCTCTTGTTTGCTATGTAGCTACAATACAGAAAAGTAATATACCATTGTGACCACTAGGGGGCAGTTTGATAATCTACTGTAATCTGTGAACACTTGTAGCAACATTGTTTACACATATAAAAACCAATACTAGTATTCATTTAGAGTTGTGTGTGTATGGCAGCCTGCCAAATTTAAGTCTAGTATTGAGTCTCCTTTTAAAAGCAAATGTATCAGCAGCCATCTGTTGTTGACTGAACCAATTAACAGAATGTTGTTAGCTGTAAACCAAAACAGTGAACTAAAAGAAGCTTGTAGGATTTGACAATAAATCACTGTGGTTTGTTAGCTACGAGTGACCAACAACAAGAAGCATACATTATGACCAACGAGTTAAAATAAAGGTTTAAATATAAATAAATGACCTAACGTTACCATGCCCAGAAAAAAAAACCCCCAAACATCTAGCCAATCCAAAACCATTAGCCTAGCTTGTGCTAGCATTGCATTTGTTTTGCAGCAAGGCTAGCAGTAAGCTAACTAGAGATATCAACAATTGGCAAATACATTTATAATAAAGTTAACAGATAATTATCATGTGTACTGTAAACAGAATAACATTTTAGGCTACAGTAGCCTATGTAGCTTTCCAGTCAGAAGAAAAGCCAGCTCTTAGTCATGCTGGGGGCCCTTTAGCTGCTTATAATTCTCTCCATCTTGTTAAAGCCAGACCAGTATTGGCTCCACATTTGGACTGGGAAAGAAATTCCGCCTTGGACTTACCCACTGGGACGGGTCGCATGAATGACACTGACGGAACCAGTGAAAACACAGAAAAAGGCTGTAAGGACACTAACAGGGTCGGCAAAAACTTTTTAAAATAAAGTAAATTAAAAATGAATAAATAAAACAACTGTGCGGATGTTTTTAAGTAGGCTATTTATGGTTCGTCCACAGATTCTGATGTGGGGATTCAATTTAATGTTCATGTTACAACCTTGCTTTCTTTGGTTTTGCTTGAGCAATCCTTCCCCTCCCTCTCCCTTCCTTTTCTTCATTAAACTTGCATCCCTTCTTTGATAGTTTGTGTATTAACAGCTGAACTGTTACAGTGTTGGCCTGAACACTGGAGTTAATGGGGCTTTAAGCACAAGGTGAGGTGAATGCAATTATCACTGGGGGGAAAAATGCCATAAGTATTTGATTATCTTCAGAAACACTGTGTTGAATTAATTGCTGGTCCCAATCCACAGAAACAGAGTCATTAGTCTATAAATCCGGCCAGTTGCCAAGGATGTTAAGTGCGACATAAGGCAAGATTAACCATCCATCCTCAGAAGTACCCAACTGAGTCACAATTGAGTGTGAATGTAAACACCAATATTGACACGGGAGCTTTTGTAGCTTAACTGTGCACAAGGGAGCTTTAGCCAATCCAGTCACACTCACAAACACACAGAAAGACACTTATTTTAAGGACATCTTACATCATGAGTAGCCTACATGAAGTACATCCAATTTTGAGGATGAGGGGTTTGATTTTGAGAAGTGTTCCCAAAGCAGCTGGCAGTCTCTCATAAAATAATTTACAGGTATCATCATTTAGAAATAACGTTGTTTGTACTGGAGGATGTAACAATGGAGGACGTTTTTCACAGAACGAAACGAAACAAGTCTCACTGCGTTAAATAATATGTGCTGACACGGTAATGGATTATAATATACTCCATATCATTTTTATATATGATATCGCTTCTTGTGGCTGGCACGCATCAAAAATAGATAAGGGAGCACCTCATTGATGCTTGCGAACACTTGGATCCCACGACAGAGTCGACAAGAATCTGGAGCATCCAAATTTAGTTGAACGAAATCCAGGGTTAATCACCCAGGATGCAATCCTCACTCAAACATCTGTTAGAAGAGACAGCACTGCGGCTTCCATGGAAAATTCATTTGCTCCTCAAATAAATAGAGGGGAACAGTGAAATTACTTTCCAATCGCTGGGTGGAAAAAAAAACAGTAATTCTTTTTTTTTGTTTTTGGGTTTTTTTTTTTTTTTTGATCATCTTAAAAATAATGTTGATGGAGGAACGATGGTGATGTCCACCAAGCTGCCTCCTCATCACCTTTCATTTCTAACTACCCAGCTTCTCATTACTCTTCCGCGTCAGTGCAATTGCCTGGTGTGGACACAAAATCAAAATAATAGTTCAAGCTGAACAAAATCCAGTTCCAGAAGGTAGGCAGCTGAGCACACACAGGTCCAGCTAAGCTATATTAAGCTAGCCTGTGCAAATGGTCCCCACATCAAATGAAGCTTTATTGCTGGCGAAGTGAGCTTAAGTGGCTCATAAAAATATCAAATATTTGTACTGAAGAGTGGATTTAAGATATGGTGTTGGGTTTTTTTGTGAGGCCACAGCTCTGTAACCTAACCCTGCACTAAAATAAAAAGCTTTTGCTCTGTCTCTAGAGACCTGAGGGTTTCCATCCCATGTGAGTCTGGACCTCAGACTCTACTCTGTTCTGTTATGCTGCAGGCTACCTGAAGCATTGTTATAAACACTTACATGAAAGTGGGATTCTCTAATGAGAAGTTTTCCTCGCTGTTAAATTGTGGGTAAAATCTTTTGGCTGTGCGCCTGTTAAGCTCCTGCTAATTGTCGGGGAGGAGGGTTACCTTGAAAACACTCCTCAACTCTCACTTCACATTAAGGATAACCAATGCAGAGAGAGAGTGAGGGGAGAATGAAACAGACTTAACTCCAAGAAACTTAAGACAGGATCCTATGGGAAGATCTGTGCCCATTCATCTTTAATGTATCTCAACTTGTGCTCCGAGGCTCTGAGGACTGACAGTGGAGAACAGACAGAGCGAAAGAAGAATGGGAAAGGGAAGGAGAGAATTTGGAAGGAGAAAAGAGAGGATGTGGGGGCAGCATACTGGGGAATAGGAGTATACTGTGAATGATTGATGAGTAGGCAGGGCTGTTGGGTGCGTTCGCCAAGAAATAAAAATGGACTAATCCATCCTTTTCACTCCCAGAGGATCATATCACTACAGCCGTCACTGAGCAAGTGGGATTTTTGGAACTTTTCAGTCTGTTCACTGACCAGTTTTCAAGAAGCAAAAACAGTGGAGTTGGTGCCAAGTGTGTATCCAGCCCACTGGAATCTCTCCATCACCTCCCGCTTTGAATCGCTTTTTTTCTCATCTCATCATCCTCTTCCTTGCCCCCGCTGTCTTTCTGTCCAGCTGTCCCTTTGTCTTCTTATATACCTGTCCATCTGACTGTTGTTTGGTTAATTTACCTGGATCAATCTGCTCTCCCCCAAAACGTCCACACTTATCTCCTGTGTCATTTCCCCCTTGACCAGCCACTCTCACCAGTGTAATTTTCCCTCCAAACTCACCTTCATTCACGCTGCATCCTGATTACCCTTTTCTCCCTCTTCTTTCTGTTTCTCTCATCTGATTTTTTCCTAAACACAGAGTGACCCCTGTTGGTGGAGGATATACTCACAGGCAGCAATAGCACATCTCTCTCCTCTCTTGGGGGGGACATGAACCGTGAAATCAGCCTGGCATTGGCTACACTGTGACAGACCCTCTGTCTTGGAGCCATATTTGCCCCCCCTGCACTTGCTCCTCACTTGGGAAGTAGCACCAGTCAGCAGGTGGGGTTTGTGTCCTTGTTTCATATTTCTCTTCGGTGTTTTCTCCCTCTCCTTTATAGACACTGTACAGCCGATGAAGTCATTAAAAAAATTTTGTAGCTGGTGATCAGTGCTTCCCGCTGTGCTTTTTCTCTTTGCTTTGGATATATGAAACACTGTGTCTCTACAGTAGTGCAGAACTGTAAGAAGGGCAGATTGTTGACTTACATGTAGCAGCACTGTGAAAGTGAAACTACATTCCAACTAAGAGTCCTGCATTCAAAATTACACTCAAGTAAATGTCTATTAGTAGTTGATGATACTGGCCAATCATAGTTTAATGTTATGTATTAAGTACATGTTTTTATGTTATTTGTTATCCATAAAGAAAAGATTGTATTATTGCATTATATACAGAGTGGCAAATTGTTCACAAATTATAGTTTTAAGTACTTTTTATGCATGTGTGTGTGCGCACACACACGCACAAACCACTTTTTCTTAAAGAGCTATAATATGTTTTATATACAGTACACATATGATCAGATGAAATTCAAGTAATTATCAACTAGTTCTGTGGAGCTTTTAGCTCTTAGATCTATTTTAACAGGCAGCGCCCAAGTTTATGTGGTGATTCATTCTCATCGCTCTATGTACTGTACGTCAGTATGTGGGATCCCTTGACTATTTTTATCTATTTCTATTTTATTTGCATTTTTAATTGTGGCATCCAAAATATCTCATCATTAAAAACACTTGGCTGAGGTGGAGAAGTCGGTGTATTGACGGAGGTAAAATATGACTGAATGTGCAACCGGAACACACTTAGTGAATACATCATGGTGTTTACAGGAGGCAGGAGACATTTGTATATGTTTTCCTGTGTCAAGAATCACAGAAAATACATTTATATGGCATTGATTTCTTTTGAACTAATACAACTAGCCCAACCACTGACCCTGTTCCCCCCAACCCCCCTAACTCACCTAACTCTAACCCCCTAACCCTTCTAATGCATCCCGTCTGACTGTAACCCATCTGACGCTAACCCGATAGATGGAAATCATAGTAGATTCTTCACTTATCCAGAATTTACTTTACTTCATTTTACTGTGCAGTACAAAAAATGGGGCAATCTGTTAGTATATGTCTCTAGACAAATTTTAACAGATCACTATGTTTGCTATTGAAATTGAGCAAGTATTTCATCCTGAACTACTGCAGCTACTAGAGAAATGCAGTTAATGTCATTGTATTTATCTGCCGTTGCTCATGGAAGTCAAAACAGAGAGAAATGAATCATCTCAAATTTGCTAAAATGCTTAAGTTATGACACAGCCAGCAGATATTTTCTTTGAAATGTGGAGAGTAGTGTGCTGGGCTGTCTCAACTAAATGAAGTGTAATTGGGTTTCAGCACAGAAAAATGTGTTGAGTTTGACTTCAAGTTGAATTTGTTCAGAAGTGAAAGGAATGAAGAGCCCATATGCAGATGGGAACGTCAATATGAACTATGGTTTCTCTGCGCTTTCATCATTCACTTAAGACATCACGACACTGCCAATTTTGTTAACAGGGATTCAGTTGGACAAGTGCAATAGATGTAAGCCTGAAATAGGAGATGAGAGATTTTCTGGGAATCACCTGGTTTTGTTTGATAAAATCCTGAACAATGGTCCTTGTATTAGGGAGGGAATTACCTGAAAAGTTTCACAGGGAAACTTAAGTGGTATTTCACATGGAGATAATGAAGATAACCTTAGAAGCGCAACAACACTTCAGAGTGACTTTCATATGGCAAGATACACCTGACTTCCCGGCAGCCGATGTGCTCAGACGACATGTTTGGTCACTGGATGAGAATGGCCTCTCTCAATTACCTCACATGATTTATTGCAGATTTCATTTGATGAGACTGACCCTTCGCCTCAGTCACAGGGAAGACTGAGTTATAAACGTCAACCATGAGATTTTGATTTAAAGAGATCCAAGTGATTAAAAGTTAATTGTTGAAATGTGTCATGGTGGCTTGTTTAATTACCGCCGAACGAGGCATTCATTTGAGCTTGACTTAAAAATAGCACGGCGGGTAGCTAAGACAGCGAGGCTCACCTGTGCGGATGCAGTGCTGCTTTATTTACTTTGCAGAAGTCACAGCAATGACCCCTGGAGAAAATAATTAAGGTGGAATCAACATTTCATGCCGTACGTGATGAGCATATCAAGACAATTATGCTCTTCAGAAATGGGAAGGGGAGCTTGAAGCAGGAGAAAATGCTGATAAGCAGTGTTAGGCGGGTTTAAATTGTGAGTTTTAACAGACAGTTTGGAGTATTCAGATGCGGCTTATCCCCAGGCTGCCGCTCACATGGGATAATTAGGTCCAGTGTAGTAGCTGGGGGAGGTATAGCTGCTGGAGTGGGAGTGCACAGATTCAATCAGCCTATGTCTTTTTTTACTGTAATGTTAAGCACTTGAGCTCTTCCCCAGTCTTGTCACAGGGGAACCAACAGAAGGCTATACTCATCTCTTGCAGATTTGTCGGACCCATATTCATTGCAATTGATTTATGTGTTGGATCATAGTGCTCCATTGGCATTAATGTATTCCATCATTTCCACGGTATTCAAGAAGAAGAGATGGCAATGAAGCTTTTTCGCCTCCCGCAAAGTTCAAACTGGGTCATGGTAAAGGCCACTTCTCTTTGCATAAGTGCTCCTTTCATGCCATGCCAGTTATACAGCATACTCAAGCAAAGTTCATTTTCATGTCAACTAATGACCCTTTCCTGAATAGAAAAGGAGCCTTCGACTATCAGTCAACAAGGCCACATAGTGCCATTGAGGTACAACACACCAGTCTTTGTTAATATCATCCAGTTGCAGAAATTCAGCAGCATTCAGATCAGCAATTCTGAAAGAAGGAGCGAGTGCTACAGCTGGCATTTATTGTCTGTTTTCCTACAGTTACTACAGTGTGCATCAGATCGATTTTGTAGATGAAATATTGTTTGTTAATTGTAAAATATGGGCTGCGAGTGATGAGTATTTTTTAATGATTCATTAATGATCTCCTCCTTTATTTTATTATTATAGCAGTCAATTGACTGCACTATTCTGTCTACGTCGACCACCCAAAGTGCGTTACACTATATGTCATATTGACCAGTTCACTTACTGTTTTTCCTAAGGAAAACAAGGGAACATGCAGACCGGAGAAGCCAGGAATCAAACCTTCAGATTAGTGTACAACTTGCTCTGTGCGTTCAGAGCCACAGCCGCTACAATTATAATAACACTCAAAAATCTACAGGCTTAGAAAGAATACCCACCCTTAACCTCACTGCTGGGAAACTTTGTAACAGAACAGGACAGAACTCAGAATGCCAAGTGGAACCTTTATGTTTGTATTTGATGAGAATTATAATTTGAATAAGAAAAAACTAAGACTAAGAAAAGCACATTATATAACAACCAAAAAACATATATTTAAAAAAAAAGAAAAAAAGACTTACCCTAAGTGTGGACCATACAACCTGTTCTCAAAAACTCCAGAGATGAAGACTCATGTCCATCAATATGGCACACTGCATGCTGGAGAGACTCCCAGGTGGGGTGGCACTGCTTGGTGTGTGTCAAACACAAAGAAAGCTTTGAAACAAATATATACAGCCCACAGCAAAGAGTCTGTTTCAATGGCTTGGCCTGAAATAATGGAGAAGGCCTGGCATGTCTTTATCTCATGCCCTGAGCACAAAACATGCAGGAATGGTTGAATGGTCTCTGCACTTACTCATATGTTGGTCCTCACCTCATTAAACGTTAGTCAGTTTGGGATGCAATGTAACTGTCATAATTAGTATGTAACATTAGCTTTAGCCCTATGAAGTTAACCTAAATCTTAAAATAAAAACTGTGTGTAGCAGGACAGGTGAAGCCAGGAGACTGCCACAAAAAAAAAAAAAAAAGACAGCAGAAAGCATGGTCACCAGATAATATATAGCAACTGTTAGTTAGCTAGTAAAAATGTTCCTTAGCGAGTTAATAAATGTCAGATTGTTGGATTGTATTTTTCTAGTGAAATGAGTTGTGTGTTGTTTGAACCTCTGAGCATCAAAGGAATCCAAACAGATGTGCAGCTGTGAATGTGGTGACCAGGTGTCCAGCTTTATGCAGGAATTCACAGTATTTGCATCCCATGTACAAGGTCCCACATATTAAGACAATGTGCTATATATATACATATATAGGGCCGCTGCTTTTGAAAAATATGGCTTTTATCCAATGGCAAGAAGAAATATTATTGCATGAAGAAAGCAGAAAGGTCTCTTACATCTTTGCTGCTTGCACTTCGCTCAACAGGGAAAACCGCGAGTCACCAGGAAGTCACAAGCTAGGCAGATTTCAGTTGAATAGAGAATATACCACAAAGAAAATGAAATGCAGCTATGACAAAGACTGGGAAATATCGTGGAAGTTAACTCAGAGTTATTTTTCAATTTCACATGGGGAAGAATATGACATGAAACCACACAGTACATGTGAGTTTCATAAGAAACAGGCTCAAAAGAGATGTGCTGATCTATGGATGCATTTCTTCTGAAAACCAAAGATGATTCCCAGACAGGGAGGCTAACAGCAGCTGGAAGCAGCATTTACTGTGCAGCTTGGCATTGGAAACATGCTTCATATTGTCCCAACCAAATATTCTTTCTTTAAGTTAACATTGTTATTCCATGGCCATAGCCAAATTTCCAACATGCAGGCTGTGATTTGCAACATTTAACTTTTACTTTTACTTTTAACTTTTACTTTATGCCATTCATGACCTCCATGGAAGCAATGTGCAAAATCAAACCGGGAGGAAGAAGGTCCTATTTTTTTTATTTTCTTAAAGAAAATAAAATTAGCTCTTAAATTCTGTCTGTGGGGTTGAAATATGACCAGAAAAAAATGGACGTTATTGTAGAGTGACTATTTATCCCAACAATTAACACTTGAGCTCACTTGTCTGAGTCTTAAAGCTTAACTGACCAGGTCCCCTTTGATATTTAGAAACAGCAATAAAAGATAACTTGTGTAATAAAGATAGACCCAATCATAAAAAAATACTATTTTGCATGTTTCATTTCCATTAAAACACAAACACACACACACACACACACACACACACACACACACACACACACACACACACACACACACACACACACACGCATACGCATACGCATACACAGTAATACACACTCAGTATAATTGCAAAACTAAATTATGTTGCCCATGGGGAAATATGAATTATTTTATGTGTGCTGTACTCATTTCACGCCTGATGGACTCTCACCTTTAACCGGGAGGTGCATGTCTTTCGATGCAGTTTCAGGCACGGGTATTCTAATAAAAGAATAATGGAAGCATTCTCCCTTTTTAATTGGACATTGTTATAATGACATATCAATCCTGCTGCAGAGATGCCCTTTCCATGTATACTGTAATTGAAACATTCCCTATTTCCCCCTCAAAGTCCCTCTGTACACAAGATTGAGACTGCTTATGGCTGGCAAATCTGGACCGCCTACATGGATGCTTGTTGACTCTGCTTTACTGAGCATCATATCATCACTTCAAATCTTTTTTTTTATGTTTTCTTGCTATTATCTTGATGTGCATGTGATTTACTCCCCCTCTGTCTCCTGGGCCATAAATTCCTCTTGTGCAGAAACATACTAATGTGCAATTCTCTTTGTATTCCTGGTATATATTATTACTATTCGTGATTCAACCCCCTTTATATTATTTGTTTTCTGCAATTTTACATTCCAAAAGCTCTGATTTCCATTAGCATTTTGCAATTATCCAGAAATTCTATTAAAGTTCTTGGCAACGAAATGACAAGAAATGATCACCCCATTAAGCCCCGGAGCTACAAAACAACGTAATGTGCACAGTATGGTGTGGTTATAATTTTCATTAGGGAAAAAAAACTGTGAATTACTACCTGTGTTTAACCACTCAAAATGCCATTCCAGGTATTCATGGCATGAGGCTGACAAGTGAACTGAAGCCGAGCAAATAAAAACTGGCAGCCGCTGGATGAATGGCTGCATGTTTGGGTCATGATAAGGAAGAATTACATTTTTACACATCGCTGAGGAGAGAAAAACAAAGCCTGGGTGTGGGGTTAAAAGCTCTATAAACTGTTGGAAAATAACTTGGTGGAAGAAAAAAAAAGAAACCTCATTCTCTCTTAGTGGATTAAGCATTTCCCTCAGTGGAAATGTAAGTGATTTAAAGCTCATCAAAATCACACAGTATGGCCCCCAAAGCACACATTGTAAAAAGCATGATAGTGGTCCACAGGGTGGGTAAGGTACTGTATCAGTCTTTTGGGGGCGTTCCTAATGGAGCTATTACAGAGTCAGCTGTCATATCCAAAGAACTTCATTAATCATTACAAGAGGGATCATTCTTCCTCATTGAACACTACAACTTCCAGATTCACCATAATCTATATGATCAAATTCATTACATCAAGCTTTTTCTATAGATTTCCACCAAGCCATCAGCCCATCCATCCATCCAGGAAGCCTGACTTATACTCACCTTACCTTCTTCAATGTCAGTATGTCCTTTATTTTATAGATCTGTGGAAATCACAGAAGAAAATCTGAAAGGAAGGAAATCATGAGAACCAGTGCTGAAGCAGCTGGATCAAATGATACCATTAGAAGTCACTGTATTGTAATAAATATTAGGTGTGATATTTCTGATAATAATAACTATTTAGGTACGGTGCCTTTGCAGCCCAAACGTCTAGAGCAGTGTCGTGGCACTGCAAAAGATGTTCTAAATCATTGTAGTCAGAGTGTAATTTTGCCAAACGATTGAAATTAATGTTGGACATTATGTCTTTTGTGGCTTTAAACACAGGCATTAATCAATAATATGGCTGACATCATAAAAGAGACAAGAAGGGAAACAAAAAAAATGTTAAGCAGAAAACAAAAATGAAAAAGAGTTGTTTTTTTTTTAAAGATAATAAAAAAAAACCTCTATAATGCCTAATAGCTATTCTACACAACACTAAAAACAACAACAGTAATAAATTATTGGCTTACGACGGTAGGTGATTTGATCATTTCATTAGGGTAATTCACAAAAAAGATGTTTTACATTATGTATATTGGATATTTTATAGATGAAATGACTAATCAATTAATCAAGAGAGCAATTAGCATATTATTTGATTATGAAAATCACCTTTCGCTGCTGGTCTAGTTTCTTCTAATACACAAAGGCCAGAGGGAAATCAGAGATGCAGATTCAGCCCAGGCAGAAAGGAGCAAGAGGAGGAACAAGGCCCTACTGTACATTATCTCGGCCAGTTGGCAGCTTGGCTCCTGAGAGCCCACTCCCATTGGGTGTGAATCAGAAATCTAACGGCTAATGGCAACAGTCGCCCCATGGTAGCGCTGCTGACAGCAAACTAATGCCCACACGTACAGAATGGAGCACAAGAGCTGTCAACACCCCACCATGACCCCATGGGTATAAACTGGCACAGACGAAGAGGGAAAAAAGAAAAATCACCCTCCAACTAAAACTGATGGCTGTTATTTCTTTCTCCAATACCTCTCAAGCACACTTGAGGTTTTTTTTTTTTTTTTAACCACGTCAGTGTTTGCAGTAGTTATCAAAATGTGGAGTCACAATTGAAAGTGAAGGAGGAGCATATTTAACAAGTTTGGGACGGAATATATATAATTATTGCATCTATAATTCTGGCCTTTATTTGAGGTTGTCACATGTGGACGTGCAGAAGAATGAATTCTCCAACTGTGGAATGACCATCACTCCTCTGAAAGACATTCCCTCCTTTCATGTTTTGATGATGGCTGTAAAGTGCTGTCTAATGCTGACCAAAACCTCCCACAAGGGCCCAACTGTTTTGAGATCTCTGGACTGCAACAGCCGTGACATTATACATAATGCAGCTGCTACTCTTCTGGGGTCCACATACAACAAAATACTATACGTACGTAACGTAACACAAAATAAATAAATAATAAAACAGATGATACAAAATACATACAACAATACATATTAGGCATGTAAAAATACTAATATCACTGTGATTTCTGATCAAACCATTCAGTGCCCTACTGTATTTGGAAATATCTGCAGAATTGTAAGCTCTCCAGCTACTAAAGTCTTGTCTCTAATTGCATGTTGTCTGTTTGGCCACTAGAGGGCAGCACATGCTATCAGGTTTTGTCAGTAGTGAGTAGTAGTAAATTAAGAAAATTTAATGTATGGTTGATATTCGCAACATTAATTGCATACATTTTGGATTATAGTGCTTATGCATCTTCAGGGTTATCTTGGGTTAGCATTTCAGACTTGTGGATGGTTAGAAGTTGGAAGGCAGGGGAATTTACAAGGCAAGGTGGGTTAGATGTATTGATGCTGTCTGTTGCAATCTGGGAAATGTAGGATGCAGTGTTTTTGATCAATACTAGGGAGTGAGAGTTACAATCTCTCACCCTCTGCCTCTTCAGTTTTGACCATTCCCATATCAGTGGCAGAAGACCTTTACTTTGATATGAATAACTTATCCGGTACATGAAAGAAAATCCACAAACAAGCATGCATTCTGCTAAATATCATGACAGTAGAAGAAATGAGAAGTGATTAGAATCATTTAATTAACAGCAAAGTTACAAAAGCGTCCCTCACCAAACCCTGCAGGCTGTCATGAGACAAACATTGAGAAGAGTGAAGGAATCGCTGATGAGCAGTATCTCAAGCGTTCAGTACCACCACCGAGCCGAATCAAGTTTGTGTTATCTGTAGACAAGGTAAACCACAATACTGAGCACTGTCAGCAAAGAACAGGAGCCCTGGGGGGGAACAGACATCAAAGTAATCAACCACTGAATGTGAGAACAGAGAGTAGCTGTCACACTATGAAACTATGTTACCTTCTGTATCTGGCAGAAAGAAAAATCCTCTGTAATATCACTCCTATGGACTCCCTTATTTATTTTGCCATAAAGCATCATTTTACACAATGGTAAACCAATCTCATTGACCTGTGATTTTATATGCTAAGCTTCTACATGCCATAACCTTCTTCACTGACAGAGACTAGTTCAAGTTGAGAAATTTGAATTGGCTGGCGAAACCAAAAGACAGCAGCTCATTCCGATTCTCAGCACAAACAGACATCTGCTTAATCTTTTTTCAAGCAACCCAGAGGCACACATGGCAGAATTCAGGACCATTGTGATTTTCAATTTTGATACAGTAACAGCGTTGCGCCACAGCGTAGATATTGTGTGACTGAATCACCCGCAATATGAGCGAAGTGCTTCAGCAGAGACTGCAGGTTCTTTCCCTGAGATCCCAGCAGAGATTGCATTAATCATCACAGTCTCTTCTCCTAAGTGAAGACAGAGAGCAACAGCTGTGGGAGAGGAGTTTGGCTTTAAACAGTACAGAGTGCAGGAGGTTCAGCCATCACTTCTTGTTGTGGATTCTGACATCAATAGTAATGAATACCTTGGAGCGTTGCCTTACTGCATGAGCATGAGTTGCTATCACATATGAGGCTGGGCATTGGAGGTAGTATTTTGTTTGTGTCTCTTTGTGACTGCATGGGCCTGTGTGTGTAGCTATACACACTTTTGTGTACCTGATCGTCCCGGTGTGTTGCTTTGAGTGTGTACCTTTTGTTTGGTCAGATATGAGTAATATGCAGAATAACAGGTAGCCTAAATGACCTGGTATGACAGGAACAATTAATCAGTGCATTGTTGGTGCTCTTGGATGAGGCCGGGGCTTCATGCTGAGCTTACACCTGCTAGGGCTGGAGCTGCAGTGGGATCTAGTGCCCATATACACAATGATCTTTAAATGATCTATTGCTGGCTCAACCACATTTATTTCAACAATAGAAGCAAATCAGCATTTCAGATACCACAAATTCAAATTCTTTCTTTCTTTCTTTCTTTCTTTCTTTCTTTCTTTCTTTCTTTCTTTCTTTCTTTCTTACTTTCCTTCCAACTTATTTTTGTAACATTGACATAATGACATTTTAAATTGGTATGGGAAACTATCATTCACTTTGAGTCATGGTCCTGGCCACCTAAAGAATATAAGTCTAGTGTTTCTTCCTATTAACTCTGCTTTGGTCTCCACCAATTCCTTAGGGAAATGCCTGGCTTTAAAGGGATAGTTCAACATTTTGTCAAATTGGCCCATTGCCATAATCCCTATAGTTTTAGGAGTAGGTTCGTTACCTTTAATTGTCGTTGCAAGCTAGTTGTTTGTGAGGCAAATGCAGAGACTGCTTGCCGAAAAACTGCCCTTGACAGGAACGCGCATCAGCGGTTTTGCATGAATTTACCTTGAAAACAACCTCATAACGTTCCGTTATTATCTCATAGCGTGGTGAATGTGCAGGTCACAACTTGTCCAGCGTTTTGGTGTTGTTGGATTGTGTATTTGATAGGGATTATGGCAATGGGCCAATTTGCCAACATGTTGAACTATGTCTTTAAATGAGCACTGATGAGCATTGTGGAGCTTTGGTCAGCAGCTATAGTCACTAACTTTGACTGTCTGCCATTTGGTGCTGGCAGGTAGCATGCAGCGGATTACTTAGGGGTCTTTTGATGGAAAAGCTGCCTGCTGTGTTTTGAAAATGATGTTGATAAGAGCAGAGACCAAACAAAACAGTCAAGTTTCAGGCTGTAAAACCAAAACAGTGACTTAAAAGCTGCTGAAATGCTCCACAGATCAGAAAGGAAATATAGGGACAGGGGATACTTTTGTGTGGATTTGTCACGATACCTTTCAAATGCACATTTAAATGTTAGTATTAAGTAAAGAATATAATACATTCACCTATTATACTTAGTTACCACTGCAATATTCTCTTTATTTGGCAACAAGCCAGCACAGGATTACTGCATCTGTACCACAGAGTAAATAACATTCTAAGGTGGCAAGAAATACAAACTGTTAATTAACTGCTGGTCAGTAAGGTTGACATACTCCTCTAATTAAGACAAACCAAAACAAATGAGTGTACCTGATGTCTATATAAATATAAATGCTTCCCGTGCATACATCAGCATGCACATATCCACAATCACTAGACTGGAGTCACCGAATTGTAATTCTGTGCTCACATCCTGCTCAGGGAATTCAGTTGTCACTAATCAAAGTAGATCTAATTAAACACAGACTCAAAACCTGGGTGCACTCCATTCTACTTCTCTTTTGTCCAATCTTCTATCAACGATGTGGCCACCTTGGCAGTTTTAACACCTTACCTTCTCTTCATCACACGCAGTCAGGAGGTCTTTGCTTGCTGATCTATGTAGGACATGCAGCAGGGTGTCTGAAGTAATAAATGAACAAGATGAATGTGGGGGATATGTTCATTTGAAAGCTCTTGTCACTGAGGGTTTGTCGTCTGGCTGCACAAAGGGTGGAGCAGTCCTGCCTGATTTACTTTAGATTCAAACCATGGCTAAATTAGAAATCGTGAATCACTCTGACACCATTGGCGCAAGATGGATTACTCCAGTTAAAGGCTGCCTTTTCTTTACTTTGGTTCTTTTTAAAGAAATCATACAAAAATTAATTTTTCTGACAGACGGCCGACCCGGGCAGTCAATGAAAGGAATAGCAAAAAGAGGCCGGGACTGAGGCACTACAAAGCAGGTTTTATCAGCACGGCACTATCCCAACCACATCCAAAAGCTCTCAGCAGCACAATGAGCCTGGCTGAATATTTGATCAACTGTCTCAGGTTTAACAAGCCTTGCCAAACTACACCTGCCTGGAGGAAAAAGATATGCCTTTGAGCAGGGCAATGCCTCCCTCAAGGTGTTGAGGAAATAAGCGTTTGATGTCCACAATAGCCCAATCTGCACTAATCTCATCCAATCTTGAACACTTGGGTTCTCAGTGAGGTTCAAGATTTGCATTACTGAACAATGGCTGCCTGGATGCCAATAGCCTACTGCTTCCCAGTATACGTAACCCATCCATAAATTACAAAACAATACACTTAACCATAGACTATATTGTCTACTAAATGGAGCTTTTACAGATTGAAATCAAATGTCCTCCATGCTGAGTGATTATTTACAGTAAAGCATTTTAAATGCTTTCTGTGTCTTTCTGTCTTTGAATCTGAGTTTGAATGTGTGAGTTTGCATGTGTGTGTCTGTGTGTGTGTACACCCCAACCCATCGTCGCTGGCTGCAGCTCATTGCCCTGCAGTAATATCAGGCCTTGCAGACACCTGGGACCAGTGGTGTGGCCCCTCAGAGGAGGCAACCGCCTGGCAACGGGGCCTGATTACTTTCTCCGCTCTCCGGAACTCAACTCTGTATATGCCATTAACCAGCTCCACGCATTGTGATCCCAACTGGACCGTGCCATTAACCCTGTACACAAAGGGTTGTTTACAAAAGTGCACACACACACATACACCACACAGACCTCTACATTTTAACCATCAGCCTAGTAAAGCCACAGCCACCTGCAGACCAACATTTTCCACAATCTTCACAGGGAGAGCAGAGCCTTTACAACACAATAACATGAAGCAAGGGTGACATCTAGTGGCCGTAGTCTAGCACATGGGCTGTTCCATGTAACCAATACACTATGAAGTAGAGGTAAAGAAAGATGACAGCAGGGCCGGTTCTAGGCAGGAGGGGGCAGTCAGAAATGTGAAGGGGGCATCATGTGAACACATCATGCTCCAGCACTTTTTTTTCTCTGTGCTTATAGTAACTTCATTGAATTGAGTTGTTGGCTATGTGTCCAACCCCAACCTGGAGAAGTGGATTGCACTTTGTCAGGCCTCTACCTTCAGACCTGTCCAACTCGGGGCCGGGGTGGCCAACCAGGGTCTTAGAGCCCAAATTTTTTACTGTCGTAATGCAAAGAGCCACATTATATGGGGGGTTAGGGGTGTATACCTGAAGATGCATTGCAAACCCGGAGGGGGTGTAAATGGTGAGTAGCTAAACCCCTGTTGGAGGGTCTGAGCGCATCCCCCCCAGAAAACTTTTGTGATTTTAAAATGTGAGTGAAGCATTCTGGTGTACTCTGAGAAGAGGGTGGGGGGTGGGGGGGGGGGGTCTACTATAGTCAAGATTTACAAAACTGAAAGGTAGTCTTATGAATACTAAAAAAAAGAAAAGAAAAAAGAACAGAACATTTTAGAAATAACAGTGTCCCTTTTTCGGCGGATTTTTGTGCTACTGCAGATAATTTTGTCAACTTGTAATATACACATTTTTTGAGTATATTAAAATGTGCTTTCTCAACTTCTAAAATTTTGGTTTGAGGGGGCAAGACATTTATTTGAGGGGGCGCTGCCCCCTCTTGCCCCTGCGTAGAGCCGGCCCTGGATGACAGTATATTCACCTCCAAGAATATGATAAAAACACGAGTTGTATGTAATTTCACAATGTACAGTTTTATCTTGCATAAACCATATCGGGGTGTTGTCAACATTGGGTCTTTCATATGATATACATGTATGGGTTCCACATGAACAACTATGTATTTAATTTGTACAACAGAAAGTCATTTACTGACAGGAAGGGGGGGGGTGGATGGATGGATGGATGGATGGATGGATGGATGGATGGATGGATGGATGGATGGATGGATGGATGGATGGATGGATGGAAGCTACCTTATGGTGAAAGTTGTGAAATAAAATATTTCCCTCTGTAATGTAGTTGGGTCAAACATGCAATAAATGATCATGTCCGGGGATTCTCAAAAGGGCCCTTGTGAAACAGATGTGATGGAACAAAAAAAACAAGATTTATTAGACCTACAGAGAACACAAAGGCAAGAACACGCAGGAAACACTCAGGAGCAAAGGACAATGGGAAAACACTGAGGTTAAATACATGAGGGAGAAATGAGACACAGGTGGGTAATCAACACAGGTGAGACACATAATCACAATAGGACAGGAACAGGAAGACCAGACACAGGGAATTTCACAATAAGACAGGACAAACAGGAAACCAGAGACAAACCATGACAGATAATGTTCAAATAGTCCCATACCTCAAAATTGTACCATGCAGTAAGTTGATTGTTTCAACTATTAACTCAATAATAATAAAAGAGGTTTTTAAATACGTTTTCTACAATTCAAAAAGCAGACAAGGACTAAAAGTAAAGAATGGTTTATTTTCCACAAATTTCCCTTAGCATTTTTTTATTCTGTCTGTGGAACCTTTGTTATTTCACCCCCAGACCACCAGAGGGAGACTTGTCCCACATATTTTTAGACCATTGACAAAGATTTTGATTATATACCAGGAAATCCAACCATGTTTCTATAGAGATAAGATGTCAGTGACAATCTTTCATTATAAATTTTCATCTTTCCTTTAAAAATCCTCATCAGTTTTATGTGTTGTCTCTAATTACTAAAGGGCCCATCACAAGAATAGTCTTATTTGATCATCACAACATTTTTTGGTTTAAAAAAATAAAAACAACTAAGAAGAAACTTTATCAAGAAATATCAATGTGTGTGTTATTGTGTGTGAAATTTCTTTAGTTTAGTGACTTTTATTTTACCCTAATGTAATCCTGCCAGCCAACATTACACTGCACCTTTTTTCCTCAATTAATCATTTATTTTCATTATCTAACCAGTGCTTGTAAACGTGCTCTTTAAATAAACTGGTTTAACGAGATTGTATTGTTAGGTGCTACAGTAATAATACTGTGCGGCCATTGGTTTAACCTGAAAAAATGAATAGGCTATCTTTTATTGCAACTAAATTTTGCAAAAATCCCTGGAGGGACAGCAGCAGTAACAGCAACAATGTGTACAACAAAGACAGACAACAACAAAGGAAAACAACTCGTGTTAGACAATGTGACTGAGTAATATAGCCACAGGAAAATGAACGTCTTATCTAATCTGTGATATATGCAAATTTTTCATGGCGCTACATGCCTCTCTCTGGAGGAGACGACATCATTTTTTGTCCAAGAGGGAGGCGCTACGAAGTCGGAACTGTGTCAAAGTTACTGTACGTCGACATAAACCGGAGTTGGAAGTGACTTCTTCAGACAAGAGGAGCATAAGGGCAGAGGATCAAACAGCGAAGGTAAGCAGTCGGTTCACCTCTGCGGTGACATTTGTTGACCAGAAAGGTAGAAATGAGGCTATAACATTTACCTGTCTACCGGTTAGCACGAGGCACGTCCCATTGGATACATGTATGTACTTGTCACCTGTGTCAGGTAAAGGTGTTAGGCTGTGTTCAGACAGAATGCGCTTCCTGAACTACATAGAAGTTTGTGTCTCGTTTATCTTCAGGTAATATAGTGACCATACTATGGCTAAAGAAGCGCAGCGTTTCTTCCTGTTTATGTTCAGCTGTTTTATTTAACTAACAGGGGCTGAAGGCTGAGGAGGCAGACCGGTCAGACCTTACAGTTCCCTATGTTCTCAGGCCTGTGTCGTGGGCCACTTATTTATTTTTTTATTTCTCCAATTTTGTTATCAAATATGACGCCTTACATCGAGCAGTTAATATTAATTACAAAATACAATATTAATAATCATGAAAAATAAAATGTACATAACATGGAAAGTGGCAGTGGTGATATTAATAGGGGATTGAATGTATGGGCAAATGACATTTGCCCATAATGTATGAAAATGCCTAAAATGAAGGCAATCAAAGCAGCAATGAATGACTATTTTAATTTGTGGTTACTCTTTTTGATGAAATAATTTTTGTTTAGTCTGTAAAATAACAGAAACATGTCCATATCTTATTATCCAGCAGTATACAACTTAAAAATATTCACTTCCAATTATGGGAGAGTCCTAATAAAATCAAATGATCACTTGTGAGCTTATACCACTTGTCAATTAAAACAATGAATCAATTAGGCTATAACATGTCTGATGGTTCATTATGTGATCAACTTATTGATTAATTGACAATTCTTTACTGCTCTCATGTTATCTAACATTAATCCAGCTCTGAAATATATGCTGTTATTTTATGAAGATCATTTAACACCTTAACAAGCATTTGGTTTGAGTTTGATGAAACTGTGCAGTTATAAATAGGAAAATGTGGTATGATAAACATTAAACCATTCAGAATACATGTGTTTATCAGACAGTGTGTAATATGATAATTAATAATTGTCTCTGCTACTTACATAGAAACAGATATGTGATGTTAAAATGTTCAATTGTATCAATTCATCATGGATTCCTAATTACATGTCTTTTCTTCTCAGTCAATCTACGAATCCCAAAGAGGATTTATCACGACCAGATGCTTCAAGATGGATCAGGTACTTCCCAGCCAGAGCTCAGCTTCAGGCCTACTGGAACCAGACAGCGAGGAGTTCCAGCTCAGAGTCGACTTCTTCAGGAAACTGGGTTACTCCTCAGCAGAGGTGAAGGCTGCCCTGAGAAAGCTGGGACTCTGCACAGACACCAATTCTGTGCTTGGAGAGCTGGTTAGCAGCAGGACCAGCAATGCACCCTGCATGTCCAGCTCGGACAACAATGAGAGGAGCGTAGGCCAAAAGGACCCTCTGCTACCTCCCAGTTGGACCGTTGCACCTAGAATCTCCCTTCAACACGGCGACCGAAAGAACACAGACACAGAACTGAGGCCTATTGTTATTGACGGCAGCAATGTTGCCATGAGGTAATCCTTTCTTTTTTTTCTTTTTTTTTCCATCAGTGGGATCAATCAAATGTCACAAATTTTCCGGCTGCTACGTTTTGCTAACTATACAGTACGTGTAGACAAAGATTTATAGCATCCAGCAACAATGCTTGTGCTTTTAGCAGTAAACCGCCTTTAATTAACATGCTTTGAGCAACCATCATCGTCATGCTGACATTCAGCTCTGACCCTGGAACACAGGGTACTTGACTGTTAGAAAGGGCGTTTACCTCCCTGTCTGTGCATGTTCTTTAAAGGACACTGCTACAATATGCAAATTATAGACACACACCTCAAAATCTCTGCCTCTCAATACGTATGAAGTGTCAAACACATTATTACAGTAACAGCTGGAGGGAGGGTTTCCGTCTAAGATAACATTCAAAAGGCACTGTGTTTACACAGATCAACTGAACTTCTACAGTTCCTTTTCTTTTCTTTTTTTTCTTTTTTTTTTTTTACAGTCAAATGATTTGCATTCATGTTCCCTCATCTCTTCTTTTACAGTCATGGCAACAAGGAAGTGTTCTCGTGCCGTGGCATCCAGCTGGCAGTGAATTTTTTCCAGGACAGAGGTCATAATACCATCACTGTGTTTGTTCCCAGTTGGCGCAAAGAGCAGGCCAGACCTGATGCCCCCATAAAAGGTGATAATACATGACACAAAACATTTCTCAGTCAAAGTAGAATTAATCCTATTTAAATACATTTTCAGGAAGTTGAGTGAGAAAGTTGATGCCAGCCACAGTCTTATCTGTAAGGCCCAAATTCCACATCCAGTTCGCTAAGTTTAGAGAGACTGGAAGAGGAAAGGTTTAAAATTTACCTAGTATCACTTCTTAATGTTAGTAATTAACAAAGTATGTCTGAATTGTTTAATCCCAACATTCTATCTCTATTTATTGGTGGACCGTGGGCAGACTTTGTTAACCGACTAGATGTGTCTGTTTTCAGTGTTTATGCTAAAGGGGTACTGTATGTTCATTATTTAATCAAAACAGCATGCACCAACAATTAAATAATGAGCATACAGTACCCCTAAGACTATAGGGATTATGGCAATGGCCGAATATGCCAAAATGTTGAAATACCCCTTTAAATTAGTGAGACTTTCTCCTGTACAGCTTCCTTTTTAATCAGAAATATGAAAAGCACTACCTCTTAAATGTCTTCCAACACAGTAGCTGTCGGTATTGCTATTCCTGTGTTTGTGATTTATATCAAGGGGAGTTGTGAGGTAATATTTTAGAGTTGTCAGAGGCAAAACTGAACTTGCGCCCGAGGTGCGGGGGGACACTTAGAATTATGACATTAATGATTTAATGTAAAAAGATTCCATGTGTTGTGGAGTACTGTATGATAGCATGACAGTACTCGATGGTGTGGTGCTATAGTATGGTAGAAACATGCAGTAAGGGACTCTGATAGCTGAGTCATCAACATTTTGGGGTGAACATCCAATTCTATCATGCCTGTACCATCACATTGAACAGGGAGGACCCACAGTCATGCCTATCACAATTCCAACGACAACAACTACTGTATGATATGAGGAGTGGACATTTTAAAACTGATGCATCATCACCCTGTGGCTCTCAGGATTTAGCAACTCTGCAGCCTGGGTGGAGATCTATTTTCAATCTGTGAACAAGGAAGTAAAAATCAGCCCGCATTCATTTCTGGGAAAGCCCCATCAGGAAGTACAGCTATACAGTTGTCTTAAACTTACACGCCTAGTTTACTGTGTAGTTTTCTTCTGATAATCATTTACTGCAAAGGGTTAAGTGAAATCACCCCGAGAAAAGCAAGTACTTAGTAAGAAAAGAGTGTTTTAAGTGTTTGAGTGTATTGTCAGCAGTAAACCCCTCAGGCACCAACATTGCTGTCTTTTTTGTAATCTGGTTTCTTGAATGGTTGATTTATAGATATATATATTATATATAATTTGGGTAATAAGCTTAGACAATGTGTGTATTATATTTTCATTGATTAGTCTTGCAGGTTAAACAGTAAGATGTTGTGTGTAGCCTACATTGAGATATAGAGATAGCTGTGATGCTGGTATAGGTGCTGTGTTACCTTGTCTCTGGTGTCTCTGTCATAAATGTGCCATATTACATAACAAAGCTTTATACCTTATTGTTATATAATGCTCTTAATTACAGTGTTACATGGTAACTTGAGTACTTTTTTCACACTTTTATTCCTTAGCAATCTGACCTAGACATGGATGTTTGCACTTTCAGATCAACACATACTGATGGAGCTGGAAAAACGTAAAATCGTGGTCTTCACTCCATCGCGCCGCGTTGGGGGAAAACGAGTGGTTTGCTATGATGACCGCTTCATTGTCAAGTTGGCATACGAGTCAGATGGAGTGATTGTGTCCAATGACACCTACCGTGACCTCCAAGGCGAAAGACCAGAGTGGAAGAAATGCATCGAGGAGAGGCTCCTTATGTATTCCTTTGTGAATGACAAGTAAGCAATTAGTCTGTTTCACAATTTCATACAACAAATATGATATAATGTGGTTTCCAAGGGTATATTACAGCTTCAGGGAAACTGGGAAATTGGGCAACGTTCAGCTGATTTGTTACTTTAGTGACCAAATAAGTTATTTCTGTTTTGCTTTTTTCCAGATTTATGCCCCCTGATGATCCTCTGGGTCGCCATGGCCCCAGTCTGGACAACTTCCTTAGGAAAAAGCCTTTGCCAACAGAGCAAAAGAGACAGCTCTGTCCATATGGTAAGATACTATTAGCACACAAATCAGGAAGAGAAACAAAATAGACTACAGATGCTTTTCCACACATTTTGGGAAAACATTCTTCTTCATTGAGATGACCCCTAACCTCTGTGTATGTATCCCTTTTTCTTTTCTCTCAGACAAAAAGTGCACTTACGGCATCAAATGCAAATTTTACCATCCTGAGAGAGCCAACCAGTCTTACCTGTCCTTGGCTGATGAACTGAGGGAGAAAGCCCAGATCTCTACAGTAAAAGAAGAGAGAAATGCCAGATCATCACCCAAACATCCTCAGTCTGACACTGGGCATGCTCATAATACCTGTTCCCAACCACAAGACTCTAACACAGGGAGGAAAAGTTCTTCACATCCTGGTCACGTTAGTGAAAATAAACTGGTGTACTGGGATGATCCTAGAAACTGTTTGAGTTCAAACCATATTGTCTGCTCTGGAACAGGAGGACAGAAAGATTGGCCTGGGGTGCCCCCGTCCCCCAGTCATTACTATGCCAAAATGTCTCACGAATACCTGGATTCTGGCCTGGGCTCTTTTGATAGCCAGTACTCTGATCATTCGCATTGCCCAAGCAACTCCCACAGTCTCAGGTCCCAACAACAAAGTGCACATGCTGGACCCAGACACACCTCAGTGCATTTAGGGAAAAATAACAACAGCCATTCCTGTGGTTGCTGTTCCCATTCTGTTTCATCAACAGCTCACCAACATCACCAACAAAACATGGACTCTATGGGCCAACCCAACTATCCTCCTCAAATGCTCCCACCAAATGTGGTACACCAACAGAGCCTCCCCAATCATATCCAGTATAGTGGAGGGCCCCATTACCAGCAACATTACTGGTCAGATCCCTTTCAGGGACTACCCCAAGCTAGGACTTCGTGTAGCCTCCCCTCGTCGGCCCATTCCTCCCACTCCCACAGCTCTTGTTGCTCTTACAAAGAGTACCATGCCTGGGGACAACAACAGTCTCCCTCTTCTTCTTATGACCCACAAAGGTTGGAGCTCCGGAAGAAACTGCAAGCCATCTTCAACCCACATGAGGTGGATAAAGTCATGGAAATGTTCCCACATCTGATGGATGCGGAAAAATTGGCTGCAAAGATCCTCAACCTGAAGTCTCAGAGAGGGGGATTCTGATGGTTTTTTATCCCTGCAACTAACACAAAACTTGTGTTGACCTCAGTTATATATGAAAAGTATGTCAAAGCATAGAATGTCTTGAAAAGCTTCTACAATAGCTATAGCTGAATTATTTTAAAGGTAATTGCATAGGATTTCTTGTTCCATCTTATGTGCCATTATGAAAGTGAACCTTTCACTCACTTCAATCTGTTCTTAGTTATATGCATTTGTATGACATTGTAATCAAGTGTGACCTTGTCATCCAAGTTTCGGATGTAAAGTGCCTCTAGACTGAAAGTAGTTACAACTCAGCTTCTAGAGTTTAAACCGTTGATGCATATTGTATCAAATGTGATCTGTTTAAGTTCTCATTCCATAGGGAATTGCTGTATAAAGTATTACTTATTATTAACCATCACTGTAGTTCTCCAGAACAGACTGCTGTATGATATTAACAGATATATGTGTGTATATTTACATATTACATATATATTGTAGACACTCTGCATTCAGAAAAGTATTCAGACTGTCAAATAGTATTGACAGTAAATCCTAATTTAATAAGGAAACTGAAAAAAGAAAGACTTTGGCCCAGTAAAATGAGTGTGTCATCATGTGTTTCCTGTAAATCTGTCTGCATGCCACTACATGCATACTGTGTGATAAAAAATGTTGTAAAGACAATTATTAAAATATGAAAATGATGTTCCTATGAGATTTGTCGTCTCTAACATTTTATCAGGTCATGTACTGTAAAGACACTGTTAAGACAAACCGTAAATGAAACCACATGTAAGGAAAAAATAATTCCACTGAAAATGTAAAGGTGTGTCAGACATGTGCGTGCCCCACTTTGAGTTACTAATCAAGTATGTATGTCACACCAGTCTTTCTTGAACCTAGCTAATGCCTCTGTAGGTTATTCCACAGTTAATCACAAAACGAAAACTAGTTTTTGGCACTCATCTGCTCTTACATCATAACATATTGCCTAAAACTTCTACTGGATTTCACAAGTACACTTCCGGTCAAAAGGATTAGAACGCCTCAGTTTTTCCAGCTGTTATTTTTAATTACGTAATTAAATCTCAGTCTCAGTGTTCTGACATTAAAGTACAGAACAAGGATGAAATTATCTTGTTGAGCTACATTTAAATTACACTTGTTTTGAATGTTTTCTACAATTGAAATCAAGTATTTGACAGAATGTTTGCCCCCACTACTGGCTGCTTTGCTTTTCACTTCACTGCCTTTTTTATCATTATTCTGGCAGCACTACAGCTGTACTTCCTGCACCAATGACTTAGTGTGGAAAGATTTACACACAGGGTTCGTAAATAACCTACAAAAGTTGGGGCGTCTTTTTTCTCCAGAAATCTTATGGCTTCGTATAGTTTGATTCCAGTAGAAAGATGTTGTCTTCATTGCCTAAAAGGGCCTGCTTTCTGTTAAATTCACACAATTTCTCAGTTTTTGTTGACCCCTTTTTACTTAACCAAGAGTTGATCTGCTTGAATTTTTGACATGTCAACTACAACCATGTTTCTGAAAAACCTGGATATAGCCCAGGGGGGTTGCTGTAAAACCAAGATTCTTCAGGTTAGGTTGCAAGCTTGAACAAATCAGAAGCCCATTTTGTAGTAGGTGGGTGGAAAGGTCAGTGTGTGTGTGTGTGTGTGTGTGTGTGTGTGTGTGTGTGTGTGTGTGTGTGTGTGTGTGTGTGTGTGTGTGTGTGTGTTTGTTTCGCAACCTCAGATTCTGGTTCTCTACTGTTACTTATTAATCAGCTGGTCAGACCACTACTTTGGCCTAAAATGAAATATTTAACTAACAATACTGCTGATAAACGTCTAGTAATGAATACAGCTTTTTTGTTGGCCCCATGTTACTTCCTCGAGAGACATTATAAAAAATGACAATGAGTTAATTCAAAAATGTTGACAGGCTAACACACTAAACTAGCAAATGTTAACATGCTAATCTAAAACACCAAATAAAACACTATAGCCTACCTTCTAAACTAAAAGTGCTAGTGTAGTGATCCCCGGTCAATTGATGGTTTTTTGCTTTACAAGTATTGAGGCATCGTTAGGTTTTCAGCTCTTTTAATACATCGTAACTGTCCATCAACACTGTAAGAGCTGTTCCGTGAACATAAAATGTATACAAATCAATAAATGTAGCTATATACAACAAATTCATGAACACAATAGCTATCACTAAAACATCAGAAGACACAACAAACAATACCTTGTTTCCATTTTGACTGGGCACTCACAAGATATTGAAATTTATGTAGCAAAGCACACTCCTTGTTTTATTTTCAGTTTACTCTCTATGACTGTTAACTTTCTCCCATTATATCTGGAGTTCTGACAAGTTTATATGATAAAGATTCAAAATAACAACATATATGGAATAATGATGATGATATTACTAATTATAATAATTAAGATCAGAATATATAATGAATTGTAAATAAAACTCACACTGTTTTATATGTCTTTTACACTCCCACCAAATTATAAGTGGTTTATATAATATACAAAACATAAAACACAATTTTTACATGGAATTACTTTGTATAAAATAAATACATTAACACAACAGCTCTTTTCGTCCTTGCTTAGTCAGGAAAGGAACAATCCATCCCGCAGTATGTGAATGGGGGAGAGGATTCCATCCATTCTGTGGGGATATCGCTCATTTTTTGCCCTACTAGGCTACATGTCCTCTTAGTCTCCGACATATTACACAGCAACAAGGATGTAACTGCTTGACTTAAACCTGGGATCCAATAGCCACTGGCCCAGATTTCATTGATGGTAAAGCCTTTGCCCTGGTGTTTAACTCTTTCATGGTATTGTGCAATCATCAGTTTTGTGATATGGTGCTGCCTGGGAATGACTGTGAGGTGCTTTCCTGAGCTAGGAAGGGATGAGCAGTGCAGTCTTCCTCCCACCTTGAGCACAGCAGTCCAGGAAGAGATCAAGATGATGTAACTTGTTATTCCCTGGCAATAGATTTCCATTGCTTAATGTCTTTATTTATTCTGCAGTAGTCTTTGTTAATAATGTTTGAACCTTTTTAACTTCTGGATCTCATGTTGGAAGATTCACAAGTCCTGTTGTGTTTACATGCCAAGAGAGGTCATCAACTATTTGTAGTCCAAGATACTTGATGCCCTCCAATCTCTCCACTACACTGCTGCTGGTGTTGAGGGTTGCGTGTTCCAAACGTGACATTAAGAAGTCAGTAGTCCTCTCCTTAGTTTTGTTCAGGTTGAGCACTAGGGTGTTGTCCATGCACCAGCTCTCTAGCATTTTGACCTCCTCTCTGTAGCTGTGTTCATCCTTTCCGTGGATGAGTCCCACTACTGTGGTGTGTCATATCCACAAAGCTGACTATCAGGTTGCCCTCATGTCTGGGCACACAGTTGTGTGTCAGCAGTGTGAACAGCAATGGACTGAGCACACAGCCTTGAGGGGATCCAGTGCTCAGCATGATGGACTTGGAGGTGTTGAGGTCTTTCAGTCAGAAAGTCTAAAATCCATTGGCAGATGGTGGGATTTTAGTCCAGTTGAAGTTTTCTATCAGTCACTGGGGAATTATTGTATTGAATGCTGAGCTAAAGTCAATGTAAAGGTTCCTGCCGTAGGTGTTTCTCTGTTTCAGGTGAGTGAGCATGTGTGCAGGGTTGTGAGTATTGCATCCTTTGGTGTGGTAGGCATAGGCTGGTATGGATCCAATGTTGTAGGGAGGCAGGCCGTGATATGTGGTTTGATTAACCTTTCAAAACACTTCATCACTAAGGGGGTCAGGGCAACAGGGCGATTTAGACAGGTCATTTAGTCATTTAGACAGGACACAACTGGCTTCTTTGCAGCTGGTATCACGGTGAAAATGTTAAAGCATGTGGGGACAGTGGCTTGACATAGAGAAATGTTGAAATGTCAGTCAGCGCATCTGTCAGTTCATCAGCACGGGCCTTCAACACTGGGCCAGCTGCTTTCCTTGGGTTGGCCCTTGCCAGGTTTCTCCTGGTGTCATTCTTACTTTGACAGAGAAGGAAACAATGTTGTTTCCTTCTCTGCCTTCTCAGGCAAAAACACTGTTTTTTCATGCACTCATCAATTATGATATTTTTGGCTATTTTTCTTCCTTAACATCTATTCTTTCATAAAAGTCAAACGAAATGGTAGAAAATCCACATTAAGGTGGTTATTTTACTTCATTTTGTCTCTTTTGTTGGTAGATTTCTCCTAAATTCGCCAAAAGTTAGCAGCTACTGTGACATACTGTGCTGTGCTTGTTGTCTGACCCATGTCATGTCAGGTATCATTGTAAAGCTCTCTCTCTCCTGAACAATGATGTAGGCTTCAAAAATTGTCATCTCCTCCGTATCCGCAACCAATCGTAAAAGTATAATTAACGAATTAACGATCTATGGAATTTTACAGGACAAGTCTTTAAAGGCCATTTTCTCAAAATGAGTTTTTCCTCAGACTCTGAACCCGAAATCTCCACTTCAGCAGCACTTGGAGACACCAAACCTTCCAGTTTTATTCCTGTCCAGGGGATTGTTGATATATCATTCAGAGCCTGATTTATACAACATTTTATTCCTAAAAACATGGCAAAATTGGATTTTTTAGGGCTGGTGACAGTATTTTCTCATTTACAAAGTAATAGAAAGAGATATCCAAAATCCCCTCTGTAAAAACTTCTGACTCTAATATGTCAACAAAATGAAACAAGAATTTTGAAAGAGGCTTTATCCATTTTTCAGATTTCGGGTCTGGAAATGTATGCAAATTAGCGCATATTTCATCAGATATTGCCTCATTTACATATTTAAACATACAATTTGACAAAACTTGTAATACAAAAAATATTTGTCTTAATGTAAGTGATAAACTTGGAAAGTTTCATGGTGATATCTGTTATTTAAAATTTTTACCCTATTCACCTGGGGTGTCTCCCCTTAATGTTGGACTGAAGTGAAACTGATAAACAGCAGCTCACCCCACATCTTTGACACTCACGTCCCATGTTGTGATAGCCTATGCCTCTTTAGATGTCTGATTCAATTGCAGATATCACCCAACATGTTCATCAGTTGTTGTCTACAGTAAGTTAGATGTCTTAAGACCCATGTCGTTCTCTGGCTGTTGCTTTTCTATTTGACTATTTCAAAAATGTCAAATATGCACACATGATATCCAGCAGGAGCCACAGCAGTAAGTGTAACTGAGACAAACATTACCAGAAAGAGTAGAGAATTAGAGCTGACTGAAAGTAAAAAATGCTGTGTGTGTGTTTGTAAAAGAAAAACAGAAGCAAATTAGTGTAATCTTTAAGTTTCCCATGAATCTACAGTAACGGATCACCTCTACCATATTTCCTCCACTTGTCAAGAAATACGGGGCTACGGGACTTTTTCACATTAATTTATTTGCATGTTGATGTTGTGCAATTGCTCCACATTGTCATGTAGTCAAATTTTTAAGTGTCAAGGCAAAACAGACTGTAATGTGCTATGTTTGACAAGATGTGCTCAGAGTTATGTGAAAATCCCTTTTGGCTAATATTTGAGTGTCACTTTGACCAAGGAAAAAAATGTTTTTGTTCACATGTTTTTAAGGCCAACAGTTCTTGCCCCTTAGGTCAATTTTCTCCAGCTTGAACTTGAAATTCTGAATTTCTCTGGTGGACTTCAATACCTTTCTACTTGTTGTGGGGACGGACTTGCATTTTTATTTGCTCGGAGAAAGAACAGCAATTACACTCTATACTGCAACTGTTAACATTACTGTACCCAGGCTTCACACAGTGCTTTTTGAGGTATGTTCATTGAAATAGTGTTTTTTATTGTGAATATCAATTAAATTGATTCACACACAAGACACATTTATGCATATGATACAAAAATGTACTTCATTACAACAAGGTATCAGATCCATTACAGTCTCTTGTTTCAGTTGGTCTTCTTTTACATGGGCAGCTTGGCATGATACACGTATTTTTTGTCATTCCCACGCCATCAGGAGTTTGTGGAATGGTACAAAGGCTCCATATCCAGGTTTGCTGCAAAGGATTGAACCAAAATTTGAAACTTAATAAACTCTGAAAAATCAAACACAACATTTGCATTCACACTTCATAATTTGAAGGTTACATTTACATATTATGTAACCTTTTGATGTGTAGGAAAATTATGTAATTTCACTACTTGGGTTTGTGAAGAAAAGATTCCATCAAAGCACGGTTTCTGCCACAGAAAGTTCTGTAGGCAAATGAGCTCACAATTCAGCTCTGAACATCACACCTCATGCTCAAGTTGAGCGCAGCCTTATTTGCATATCCAGCTCTGTCATTCAAGTAGGCTACACGAGATTTGCTCAAGTATGTCTAGAGGCGTTGTTTGACTGTTTGACTTAGAACTAGTGTTGTGTCTATATTCACAGCTACCATCGCATGTAATTTTATATGTATGTATTTGTTCATTTTTATATTTTACTCATCTTTAGGAATCATTATGTGATAACAGATGAATTTCACGGACCAAAAGTTAAATGTTTTATTTAACTGTATGATTCTGTTTTGATTTACAATAAGACAACAGCAACTTCCCAAGCACATTTGTAACTTTTCTATGCGTTTGAATTGAAATGATCCCAGTAAACCACAGTGAGTGGAATCATAGTTGTCAGGTTGCTTAACCTGAGACACACTGAGAAACCACATGTTGTGTGTGATCCTTACAGCGAAGGCATGAAAGGAACTTACCATTCAAAGTAGCTGTATCCCCTGTGGCTTCCGTCATGCAATCCATGATCAGGTGTCTGCAGCTCCACCCCAAGGTGGAGATCTGCCTCCCCCTGCAGGTGGCCCAGGAAACGAATTGTTCCTGTACTGATCCGTCCAGATGGCAGCATGATCCTGACCCGGTGACCTAGCTGCAGGTCCATGGGAGAGTGGGGGACAAAAACCCGATGAGGCCCATGGGATGTCCTCCATGATCTCACACTAAAGGGGCACATGGATCGGTCAGTCGGTTAGTAGCACAATAAAGACTGAAATGGAAAGGGCAATTCTGGAGAATGTCTTGTACGTTGTGCAGCACTTTGGGCAACTAAGGTTGTTTTTTAATTTTGCTATATAAATAAATTTTGAGTTGAGTTGAGTTGAGAATGTAAAATGTTGGCTTTAGTACATATACGTATATACATTGCCCGTCACACACTCTAATATTTGGTTTGACCGCCTTTAGTTTTGAGTATGGCATGCATTTGCTGTGGCATTGTTTCAATAAGATTCTGCAATGCCACAACATTTATTTGCATTATTTCTTTGCCAAGATCTTATATTGATGATGGAAGAGTCGGACCTCTATGCAAAGTCTTCTCCAGCACATCAATGGGCTCAAGGTGTGGACTCTTTGGTGGCCAATCCACTATTCTTTTAATATTGCATTGGACAGTTCTTAGCCCAATTTTATTAGATTCAGCAATCTCCTTAGGTATTTTATTTGCTTGATGCATAGCAATATTTGACCCTTTTGAAACAGATTAACATCTTTTCCACAACCACAGGACGAGAAGCCTGGTTAAATAACTTCTTCTTCATCTGAAACATACTCATCCATGCAGTACTTATCCAATGGGAGGCTCTTACCTATTAGCTTATTTATATTATTTTTTTATATTATTATGTATAGGGAGAGAGGTAGATTTTTATTTGACTAAATTTGTAAACCAGTGCATAGGTTTCTTTTGGACATAGCCAGTCTGGTGTGTATCCCCCATTTCCTGTCTCTCTGCTAAGTTGTCCCAGCTGCTTTTTGTAGTTTCATGTTTGCTGTATACCTAGTAGTTGAAGATGGAGATGAAGATGAGACAGTTCTTGAGCTCAGTGCTGAAGATGAGGAGAACTGACTGCTTGACAAACTGCTTGTAGAAGTATCATGTCTTGAGGACACCTCAGACCCTCTCTGTTGGAACATCTGTCTTGAGAGGCCACCTGTACATTAGAGAATAGCACTCAGTATCATGACTGAATTCAAAGTCTTGCATGAATGAAAACATCTGAATATTATTGTCCTTTACTTGAGCCTTCTTCAAACACATCTCCATTGTCCACGCCTGACTCTCCTTGGTCATAGCAACTGCCCACTCTCACCAAGACCCCAGCTTCAGTGGCCAGCTGGGGAGAAGGAAATGATCATTAATGAAGTTATAAACACAACCTCGATTACACACACACACACACACACACACACACACACACTGCACTCACAAACACACCTGTTGACGTAGCTCTTCCTGTTTTCTTTGGAGCTCTGCAAACCTCCTCTCCCATGACGCTCTCTCACATACAATCCTCGTCTTGAGTGACAGGATCTCTCTCTCAGTTTTGGTCAGTCTTTTATGAAGGGCAGCTGTCCGGTCAGGGCTTCCTGGTATGGCTGCAATCGCTTTACTTTCATAACCTAATTAGACAGAGTCATATAAAGTCATCACATCATATCTCTATTTACATGTCTACTGGGGACATGTAAATTAGGTTTACAGTAGGATGTAGACAGACCTTATCAAAGCACTTTACCCATTAGGTAACACTTTACTTGACGCCTATCTCTATAACACATTATAACCATACTTATAATGAGTTATAATGCAGTTATAGCACTGTATAACTATAATTATAAACACTCATAAATTATCATAATGCTTTACAACAATAAGCATAACACACTATAAAGCATTTTATCATGACTTATAAGGTCTGGTATTGTAATAGGTTATAATTGTTAGTAACTCACTGACAATGACCAATCGATAATGCATTATTAATATAGTTATAATGTGTTATAATTGGCTTATAACATGTATAACTATCATTATAAACACTCATTAATTATCATAAGGCTTTATAACAATAAGCATAAGACATCATAGAGCATTTTATAATGGCTTATAAGGTCTTAGTATTATAATAGAGTTATAATGCTCTATAATGTGTTGTGCTTATTGTTATAAAGTCTTATGTGATTTATGAGTGTTTATAATGATAGTTGTATACGTTTATAAGACAATTATAACACACATTATAGCTATATTTATAATGCATTATAAATGTGGGCAAAATGTTTATAGTGTGTTATGATTATTGTTATAAAGCAGTATGATAAAATTAACTAACTATAGTAATAAACTGCATTATACCTCATTATAAGTATGGTTATAATGTGTTATAGAAATAGGCGTCAAGTTAAATGTTACCAAACATCACAGCTTGTTAGTTTATTTGATCTAATAGACATAACAATCAGACTTTTATTAATAGTAGCTCATTTCATTTTCATTTGCAAAATGAAGTAGATTAAACTGAAATTGAAAGCAAAGATTTTATCAGCCAATTTTTAAGACAGATGTTTTTTCTGATCATTACCTGCATGTTGTTTCAGCTGTCGGCCTTTCCCTTCTGTAATGTGTTTTTCCCTCGGCAAGAATTTGATTGCATTGTATGGGCATATCTGTAAGGTTAATTAACATGACGTATTCACCATAGGTATCAACCCTTGCCAAAGCTCGCTGCAAATGAGATATCCAAATTTCTGAGAACATGTGCTTACCCAGAGGAACCTGCAGGTGCACAGTATCCCCTTGACTGTCCATGTAAACACAGTCCACAAGATGTACGTTGTCATGTTGAATCATGTTCACCCCACATTGTATTCTGACTGTAGAATGAAAGACATATAGAAGTTGAAATGGTATCAGATCTCTACATTTGCACTCATGATTGTGTTTTGATTGAACTGTGGTTGAATGAGTCATGAGGATCAGGACTCGGCTTCTACAGTAAATAAGCTATGCCATCCGTGGGCGGATGCAGCCATGCCGTGACCTCATCCACTGAACACACAACAATAATGAAAGATTACCACTGGAAAATGTACTGACCAAGATGGACACTGACCTGTGCCAGAAGCTGAAGTGTAGATTAGGAGGAAACAAATCCATGTGAGGTCATAAGAAAATGATGACTCCCATTTCTGCTTAACAGGCCATGACAAATGCTAGGGTGTTGCACAGAGCACACCGACCTGTTGCTGCTCACCAAGTCTGTGTGAGCAGTGCTGCTGACGACTGCTGGGTAGGTAAATCTTCTCTAATCTTCTTACTTATGCAGCGACACAGTGCAGTTGCATCCAGGCTGCTTAATTTGGCCCACTGAGCTGTAACTATAAACAATGTGAATGAGACTCCACATGCAGTGCAAGTGTTAAACCTGGTGCAGGAAGGAGGGTTCAGTGTCAGCAGCCATTTGCTGTGTGTGTCTTTTGACACATTCAGTTGTAAGGGCTCAGATGGTTGTTAAACAGGTGATTTTTGTGTTTCTTTTTTAATGGAGAACAACAAAAACTACATAAACCTTTAACCTTCGGATTAAAAAGTCAAACTGGGGTGATCTGAGTGACTGTGACCTTGGTGTGATTCCTTGGGCCCAGACTGGTTCATCTGGGCGTTTCTGAAGCTTTTCACACACAACAGTCGCCAGAGTTTCTACTGAGAATGGTGCAAAAAGGGGAAAAAAAGAGGTTCAGAGAGCGGCAGTTCTGTGGACAGAAGCACTTTGTTGATTAGAGAGGTCAGAGGAGAATGGCCAGACTGCTTTCATGAGCATGACAGTGAGCCCTGTGTAGTTCAGAGCCCCCCCACTCCCACCCCGTCACTAGATCTGAATCCAACAGAGAACCTTGGGGATGTGCTTCAGCAGGGGATTTGCCGCTGGACTGGGGCAGTTTCCTTTCGCTCATTGGTGATTCTGCTAAGGAGGGTGTGTTTTTGGTTTTTGGGTTGTTGTTGTCATTAATCAGCAGAAAATAAGGGAAACTTTGAGAATCTGACTGCTAGTGAACTGTCTTGTCTTGACTATTAATTGGCTACAAAGTCCAAAATCAAAGTTAAAAATCAGAGTAATAATCTATGTGTCACTGTCCTATTGGATATGGACTGCACTGTAATAACAAGGGCCCTAATGTTTATCCTTGCTATTTATGGACACTGTGGCTTGTCCTGGAAATGCAAATCTTTCCTTCTTTCCATATTACAGTAATTATTTTTTGGGCGGTTATACATATCAACAACCTTAGTGTTAGAAAGCTGTAAGGAACTTTTAGAATTGTTTTTATAACAAAAACACCCTTTTGGCTCTGTTTGTCCAATTTCATAATGTTCTTTGGAGGGAGCTGGTCAGAAACAGCATTGAGGAGCTGTTTGTTCCGTTGTTTGTTCATGTCACTTATAGGAAATTAAGCGTGAAAAGTGGCAGCATGTTTATCCAGTTGATCATCCTGCTTTTTATACGATGCAAGAGTGTTTGGTTTCAGAGTAAAGCTGGGCACTTAAGTGAAACGGGAGCCTATTATTGCTGTGTGAAAAGGGTATAAATTCAGTCCTTACACGGTGAGCCCCTTTGTAGCGTGTTGCGTATGTAGTTTGCAAACACACATACACAATGTGCATGGACATGCAAACAAACAACCAAATAGTGAAGGACACCAACCTCCTTTAGGCAATAACATCACTGCCTTTGTTATCCAACTTTCTTTAAGTCTCATTTGACTAGATTTCTAGCATTGTGCTTTCAGATAATATTGTCACATCTGTTTTCCAATGCAAACGATCGGGAGATCCACTGTATGTCGTAGTAAAATTAGGTAAAGAAATAGATGCCTTGTATACTGGTATATTCAAAGATGCTGGGCTGGGATCCTATTCCAAACCACAAGCAATTAAAGAAACAAATAATGTGGGAGATTGTGTTACCGATACTCTGTTCATGAGGAAAGATTACCATATTTTGAGACAAAGCTTTCAAAATATTTTAGATATGACTTTCCTCAAAGACAGTATTGATTCAAACAACTCATCAAGAAGTGGCTTGTCTGTAAAATTCTACTGTTGGTCAGAAAAAAAGCAATACTTGTATGAATAACAAAAAATAAAAATAGCAATGGATGCAGGTTGATGTTTTCCAGCTTCATGTCTGCATTGTCCTTCCTCTCTATTCGTTGTTGGCCTATAAACTGTAATGTTCAATGAACAGTCAGAGTTCTCAGTTTGTGAACTTTAGAGTCAAGTCGGGAACACACAGAGATTCAAAAATCGCCGCTGCTTACGTAAACACTATACTGCACATGCTTACACTGCAGTCCAACTGTACTACAATCTCTGATCACTACGCAGCCTTAACTAGTCCCATTTATTACTGGACATTACATAAACCACTGGGATGATATCACAAAGATAAAAACTCTCTCTTATCTGGCTGTGGAGAAGCATCACAATTGAAAAAGCTTCATGGATTAAAAATAATAGAAACAGTGTGACTTTGGTGGCAACAAGGCTGACAGTCAGTGTTGTAACCAGCCTTCTTGATTTATCAGTGGTGATGTCATGCCACAGCTATAGACAGCAGCCCCAGACTACAAGTTTGAAAATGGAATAAAACCTAGAGGTGCAGAGTTGGAAAGATATACGCTCATCAGACCTCTGTAGCCAACTCCTCATCTCTGTTCAACAGCTGAATGGCAAATCTGTGTAGAAAATCAGGCAACAGGTTTAGCAAGGAAGAAGAATGTGCAGACTAAAAACTCATCGATATCTCTGGTTGACCTTGCTTCAGTTTCCGCACCCATTGAGGTTTGGAGGTTTGGTTTTGTGGAGATGTATTTTACAGTAATTAAGCAGGTCCTCACAGTTAGTGTGGACAACTTCAGCTCTGTATTCAATGTAGCAATACAGACCATATACTGCCTTTAGAAGTCCAATAATGATACACATACAATTCAAAGCCAGACTTGATGTTGTGTGAACACAATCCTTTTGATCACCCTTTCGCTGGAAACAAATGTCATCTGTTTAATGCCGCACCATTGAGTACCCAAGAATTCTACGTTCTTTTGGCCACAAAGAGGTAATTGTAGTCTGAGGGCTTTATGGGCGGCAGAGAGCGGGGGTCTGATTTCACATTGTGTTGAACAGAAACCAGGAGGTTTCCTATACAATCAGCCCACAGGGCATTGAAATCTCACCTGTACTCTTATAGGCTAGGCTAAATCCACTGAGTTATTTTAGTGAATCTTTAACTGCTGGGTATACTTTCAGTCAACCTTCATGAAAGCAACCTAACACTGCAACACTTTTTTTTTTTTTACATCCAATATACACACTGAAATAATAAGACATTTTATTTTGATAGCTTGGTGTAGAAAGGGTAATTAAAGTATTTGTTTACCTGTTAATGTGGCACAGTTTTGCTAAATATCACATTCTTTGCATGTTTAAATTCATCAGGTAATTATCCCCTGGGTTAACCAGATTCAAGTCTACATAAAAATTCAAAACCAGCCACAATGGGATAATTATCCTGTTTTTATATACATTTCTCCTATCTAGCCTGACCGGTATCAAAAAAAGAGAAAGAAATACCCCACTCATTATTACTATTCATTTCCAGGAATCGTAACCTCGTCACTTTAGGGGCGTCTTTAGACCCAACAGCCATTAGTCTCCTCCTCTCACACTAGTATAGCTGTGCAGGTGAGAGTTTCCATTTATTACACTGCCACTACAGCGCTGCCAGCAGGAAGCGAAGAGGGGAGGTCACAGAGAGCCACAGAGAAAGGGAATACCATAAAGAGAGTGAGAGAAGAGAGCTCATTCACTTCAACCACAGCTGACAACCCTGCAGAGTACTCCACAGGTGAGTGGACCTTCATAGAAACAGCATTTATTTTAAATAATGAATTTTGTGAGCACAATTTAAATTCAGCAAAAGAGGACCTCGATATTTGTGTACATGGATTGACAGAGTGATGCAGGCCAACACCTGTATTAGTGTTAGCCAATGAATGATACAACAGGGCAATGTTGTGGTGTCTGCTACATTTTGACATTTCTGTTACAAAGGTTATTTTATCTATACATTCTTAATATGTTGTTTAATGAACAGGTTATTTTTTATATATATATGAATTTGTCAAAAAGTAAAATAGTATCTATTTGAGATTCAGCCCAAAAGGATTTTTTCCCCAAATATAATTTACCCTCATTTTCCTATTCTGACAACTTGTAATTTGTAATTCTTTGTTTTCAATCTCAGAAACAATGAATGAAAAATATTTTATTGATTTTATTTTAAAAATTACATAAGACATTGTTATGTTTTCTGTTTGAGCATCTCCTCCTTTCTTGAAACATACAGATGCATATTCATTTCACACTCAAGTCAGAAAAACATTCTCTCTGAAATTGGAATAGTCACAGCTCTGTTTTATTATTTTGAATAGACTCAGGAGTCTGTTCAGTCTATGCTTCTCTCATACAACACCATGAAAATGTAAATTGTGATTGTATATGTCAGGGGAACCACTCAGTGGTGTGCAACATTAGGATCCACCACCTGAAGACTCACTACACATCACATGTAAGATTGTTGAGAAATCTGAACTTCAACTTTTCCAATTAAAGTCAGTATTTTGGCCTGGAAGCTGAAATGGCTTGTGTTGTCACTCAGTTTCCAGGGCACAGGGCCCTGAGGAGGCTGTGCCGGGATCCAAGGGAGCAGGGAAAAAACAAGCCGTGCCGCTTAGCAGTTGTCCCAAAGGGACTGAGCCAGGAACAAACACATTTTAATTGAGTTCACTGATAGGCCATTGCAAAGAGAGATACTTATGATATAATTGAGTGTCACTACACAAAACTAACCATAGCAGCAGTGACCTCATGCGGGGGTGACATTACTAGAAATTGCTTTTCATGCTTGAATTCAAAATGTGTTCTTCTTGGCGCCACTGATAAGAGTCTGTGTGTAAAATATGAGGGGGGGGGGGGGGGGGGGCCGAAGTGCAGCTTTCAATCTCACATTTATCAGTTTCTTGTATTGTGACTCAGCCAAACAATTACGAGATCAGTTTCACCAGAACAAATAAAGGATTGTTAAGAAAGGAGACCACATGATGACTTAGCTCTCACAGATCAAAAGAACTGCCCAGGTGGGTTATAAGGAATGAGCGCAGCTGTAACGCAGAGTCTAATGAACATGGGTAAACAGTTTGAATTGTGCCCACATTACCATTCATCCTAAAGCTCTCTTGTCAGCACACAAATTAAGTTTGCTATTACTCTGCTTTTGCTGTGATTTGTCACTAAGTATGCACAACAAACCTCGTGGAGCTGCAGATGTCGATTCAGGTTCGTAGTGTGTTTACCCTTCCCTTTACCAGCAATATGACAAACATGATTCAATTACAGGCTGGAGAAAGAGCTCACTCCCTTTCTGCCGATGTGATAATGGCTTCCAAAACTCTATCAAAAGACACAGGTATGAGTGTGTTTGTTTATTCAAAATCACTGACAGTGTTCACATACATGTTCATTGTCAGAGGTACTTTGTAGAAATGTATCTGTCATTTCAACCATCCTTGTCTGTCAATTAAGACTGTTTAATGTAAATGGCTCAAAAACGTTTTTCAAAGGGATTTATAATCTATACAGGATATACAGTAAGAGCCTGTAACCCTTGATCCAAAATTTGGAGAGGAAAAAATAGAAGAAAAACATTGAGGAAGAACAAAAAAGACAGTAAAAAATGGAAAAAGGAGCATCAATAGAGCAACGGTGGAGTTATCCCTTGTTCAAGAAGAACTGACTGTACTTTGCAGAGCACACACTGTACAGAGTAGACAGAATTAACAATAGTAAAATTTGTGGTTATGTGGTTATAACCTGAAACCCCTCTGGGGTATGTCTTGTCGTGTGTGTTTTCTATCCAAATCATCTTATATTAAGGCAATACAATGTATTGTATTGAAATGTTTTTTTGTGTACTATATAATGTAACATAGTCCTTGTTACAAAACAAATTTATGTCAGGAAATACAAGCAGACAGGGCTATGGAAACTCTGGGACTCCAATGCCACTGTCCCCAAAGAAAAGATGTCATACTGTAGCCCTCTAGTGAATAAAAAGACGACAGGAGTACATTGCATGGTGGCTTTGCTCGTGGCCATACACCAGTAGAAGTTAGCATGTTGTGGTATTTTAGTTGTTTGAATTTAAAGTAACTCTAACCATAACCTTAACCCATCAGCAGGCTATAATGCTCACATACACAGACTGTAACCTGTTCTAACTTATCCAGTCTTCCAGGCCATTTAGCGGTAGTTTAAGTTGCGCCAGAAATTTCGGTTCTGGTGCCAGTGGCATCATATCACCAAAGTTAATGTGATGCATGAATATGTGAGCAAAACATGTGTACAAAATGTCATGGCAATGTTGTTGAGCTAGTTGGACCTAGTTTGGCCTCGACAAAAGTGACAAGCTGATAGACATTCTCCTCTTATTTCAAAGATTTCAATTGACCTTCTACTTGCAACCAACACATGGGGAATATCTTTGTACCTAATTGGTGGGATTGCTTGTTTGTTTTTATTGTTTTCAACTGAGCTAAATAACTGCAAACAATTTCACATACTTGAGTTTCCATACAGTAAAATGTATATTTTCCTACAATATTTCCCCAAATGCCAGGCTTTGCAGCTATCCTGTGCCTCCTCCTATTTGGACTACTTCTGCCAGCAGTATTAGTGTCAGGTGCAAGCACCACAGCCACGCCTGCTGGATCCACAACAACCTCTGCCACTACTCAGCCGCCCTCCTCTACACCTACAACCATGGCACCCACTACCACCCAATCCACACCTACCATGACCACCCAGTCCTCTACAACCCTCACACCAACAACAAGCTCCACTGCGGTCACTTCTTCCAACCCTGGAACCACAACAACAACTGCCATCCCAATGACGACCACTGGAAACACAGCATCCACCCAGTCTTCATCGTCTACCACCTCAACAACCTCAGCCACCCAGTCCTCTACGACAACCACCATCCAGTCCACCACCACTATCGGAGGTATAGGAAGCACCACCACTCAGTCACTCTCCACTACCACCTCTGGGGGATCAGTATCCACTACCACAATGTCCCCCACAACCACAATGTCCCCCACATCCTTATTCACCCCTGGAGGCACAGCAAGCAGCACCACCACAGAGTCATCCTCCACGACCACCTCTGGAGGCTCACCATCCACTACCACAATGCTCCCCACTACCACAATATACCCCACAACCACAATGTACCCCACATCAGCAATCACCCCTGGAGGCACAGCTAGCAGCGCGACCACCCAGTCATCCTCTGCTACCACCTCTGGGGGGGCAGTATCCACTACCACAATGTCCCCCACTACTACAATGTCCCCCACACCTGCAATCAGCCCTGGAGGCACAGGTACCACCCAGTCATCCTCCACTACCACCTCTGGAGGCCCAGCATCCACTACCACAATGTCCCCAACAACCATAATCACTTCTGGAGGCACAGCAAGCACTACCACAACCCAGTCATCCTCCACGACCACCTCTGGAGGCTCACCATCCACTACCACAATGCTCCCTACAACTACAATCACCTCCGGAGGCACAGCAAGCACTACCACCCAGTCATCCTCCACTATGACCTCTGGGGGGCCAGTATCCACTACCACAATGCTCCCCACTATTACAATGTCCCCCACACCTGCAATCACCCCTGGAGGCACAGTTACCACCCAGTCATCCTCCACTATGACCTCTGGGGGGCCAGTATCCACTACCACAATGTCCCCCACTACTACAATGTCTCCCACACCTGCAATCACCCCTGGAGGCACAGGTACCACCCAGTCATCCTCCACCACCACCTCTGGAGGCCCAGCATCCACTACCTCAATTCCCCCCACAACCACAATCACCTCTGGAGGCACAGCAAGCACCACCATCCATTCACCCTCCACCACCACCTCTGGAGGCTCATCATCTACTACCACCCAGACACCCACAACCACATTTACCTCCGGAGGGACAGCAAGCACCACCACCCATTCACCCTCCACCACCACCTCTGGAGGCTCATCATCTACTACCACAATGTCTCCCACAACCACATTTACCTCCGGAGGCCCATCAAGCACCACCACCCATTCACCCTCCACCACCACCTCTGGAGGCTCATCATCCACTACCACAATGTCCCCCACAACCATAATCACCTCCGGAGGCACAGCAAGCACCACCACAATGTCCCCTTCAACCACGACCACAACTGGAGGCACAGCTAGTGCCACCACCAGTCAGTCACCCTCCACCACCACTTCTGGAGGCTCACCATCCACTACCACAATGTCCCCCACACCCACAATCACCCCCGGAGGCACAGCAAGCACCACCACCGCTACCCAGTCATCCTCCACACCGACCTCTGCAGGCTCAGCATCCACTACCACCCAGACACCCACAACCATCAGCAATACTGCTTCAACTTCTATGATGTCCTCTAACTCAGTCAGTGCTACTAATTCAGGAACCACCTCTGCCTCCTCTACAGCTGGTGTAACAGCCACCACCCCCAGCACCTCAATGATGGCTTCAGGTGGGACCAGTTCATCTTCCTCCATGACTTCTACAAGTTCTGTAACCTCAATGATGGCCACCAACCAGTCATCCAACTCCACTGGTACGTTTTTTTGGAAGATGTTTCCATGAGCTTTTAATTCTGTTTTCCCATGTAAGCAAAATAAGTTTTTGCTATGATTTTTCCTTAACCTTAATTTTGACAACCATCTTTTTGTCACAGGTGGCATGCCTGGTATGAATGGAACCACAACATCAAATCAAGCCTCATGGAATATGGCAAGTCCACCTTTAGAGAGAAGTTTATTGCTGTATTTGCATATTTCACTTGAGTCACTTATCTTCATCATGTACCTCTCTTCTCTCTCAAACACAGATATACTGCCCCTCATTCATCTGTAATTACTCAAACTGCTACACAATGTATGCCAATCAGACTGCCACCTTGTGTGCTGCTAGTGCCAATTGTCAGGTAATAAAGCAAATTATATTGCCAAAAAAAAAAAATCTTAATAAAACCATTTGATGTGCTAGCTACGACATCGACAAATTCTAATTAAGTGTCTTAAAGGTAGGACATATTAACATTATTATTTAGTCATCTGTAGAAGCAACTGGACATTCAAAATATTGAGTGGTAAGTGTAATTACAGGGTAATAATCCTCTTTTACGTGCTTAGATGTTGTTATGATGGCCAGTGGCATTTGAAATGCAAATCAAATTGAAATCTATGTATTAATGTTTCATTCTATATGGTAACAGCTGATGAGACAGATGGACATGTCCTATAGTGCTAGCTGCAGCGCCTCTTGTGCTGATCGCTGTATGAACATCAGTCAGACCAACTGCTCTATGGAGTGCTGCAATTCTACTGGCTGCCTCAATGCCACTTTCACATCCATGATGATGACAACAACCACAGGTTAAACACACTTATCTTTCAAATCATTTAATCTTCCCTTTACATGACTGTATTCATCATCCTCATTGTCCTTACAAATGGCTATGTTTTATTTATTGTCATGAGTTGTGACTGCATGTTTACAGGCTAGCTAATTTAGTCTGAAGTTTGCAATTTGTTTAATATTTTCAGTCTTCTTTTTTCATGATTTTAGCAAGCACAACCACCACCACCACCACCACAACAACAACAACTGCACCAGGGACAACCACAACCCCAGCAGCCAGCACAATGGCTCCCACCACAAACAATGTAAGGATGAAAGGCTGCTTGTGTCAGCATGTACTGCCATGTTGCTGAATATTTATACAGTATATAATTTTGACCTATAAGGAATTTCTAGAGTATAAATAGTATATATATATATATATAGTACAGTATAAAACAACATAACTAGTGAGATTAACTAGATTGAGTAACATCCTCTTTACTATGTATGTATTGTTTTGTTTTTTCTTTAATTAAGGGAAACAAATGTCATCAAGGTCAATGCAGTGGTGCAACTTGCTACACTGCATTTACTGCTCCACACCAAATATGCGCCTCTTCAGAGCCACACTGTCAGGTAAAAACTGCAAAAAAAAAACTGCAAAAAAAAACAAACTGTTTTATTATTGATATGCACAAAAGCAAAAGAAAGAAAACTAATACAGTACAATCACCTGTAAATATAATTTATACAAAGTGGTATTTGGGACATTGTCACTGAAATTCTATAAATGCTGCAGTGTTATATAGCCTAGTGTTATCATAGTATTATTGGTATGACAGACATACAATAGGTGCAAAAGCCCCACCGTAGGACTTCCCACTGGATTTCTCATCTTGTAATATATTAAGTAATGTCACTCTAAATAAAAGTTCTCAGTGTTATCACAGATGAATAGGCAGACTATTCAGGGTTTTAAGCGCCATTTTAACTGAACTGCACTGTTCTCTGTTACTCAACTGTTCTCTTTGCAGCTTAAAAAAGAGACGGTAGAATCCGCTGTACAGTGGACAGCAGGTTGCACTGGCAACTGTTCGGGCCAAACCTGGTGCAAGGCCAATACAAATCCTCCATGTCATCTAGAGTGCTGCAACGCCACTATGACTTCCTGTCTGATGCTCAACGGTACACTGAATGTCCCCTCTTTTGCCACAAGAGGTCCTCATGTCCACACAGAGTTGATTGCTAGCTTACTGTGCCTGCTTGCCATCGCTTTAATGCTGCCGAGTATGAGCTAGCTCAGCTGCTGTGTGGGTCATTAGGTAACCAGTGCTTCATGGAACTTCCACTCACTCCAAATAACAAATAAAGCTTAGCTGTGCATAGGTTAACACTATGTAATTTACACCCATGTATCTCAGTGATATTATTTGTACTGTATATACCTATGGAATAATGTAAAGCATCAGCTATTATGTTGATATAATTTCTTGTTTCAGTAAAGCTTCTCAAATGTTTTATCTCTGTTTCAAGACCAAGTAAAGTGGCTTTGAACAGTATTTCTAAATGAAAGAACACATCAGCTCATCTCTTGTCTTCATAAGCAACAAAATAATCCAAACCAAACTTCCTTCTAAGTGATGTTTTAAGAAATTATATCTGATTTGTTAAACGTTTGTTTTAGCCATGACCTCGTCCAGAACTGTGATTGAATTCGGGTGCTGTCATCTTTTTAAAGTCAATCTTTATGCCTTCCCACATTCAACAGAGTGTAGACTAAAATTTGATTCTGAATGGGCGGGTGAGCCTAAACAACATCTGTTAGTGTAGATAAATGTTTTATGACCAAAAGCTCTCTGAGATTATCATCATTTTAAGCCATTGTAAGAGTAACGCAGCTATGACTCTACATGCACTTTATGAAACACAAAGGTTCCGAAACCTTCTGTGATGTGAAGGTTTGCTGAAGCATCTCTTTGAAATGTGTGATTTGGTACTTTTGGCTTCTTTTTTGTCTGATTTTGTGAATTGTGAATTGAATGTATGTGGTTTACAAAGTATATTTTTTGGTAAAAAGGTGTCATGTAAATGTTATAATGAAATCAGAGCTGTGTTTAATCTAGTTTTGTGTCCTGTGAAATAAGATTATAGTGCATAAAGCAACAAATATAATAAAATATGCTTAATGACTCCTAATTTGATTGAGTCTAATCTTTGCTATAGTGTGAGAGGTGGTATTTTGGTTTCACATTCAAAGAGCCTACAACAATTCCAGTAGGATTATTTTTATTGTATTATATTGATGTATATCCCTTTACCTTTTCAGAATGGCACATTTACTAGTTAAACATGAGGTAACCTAAGCACAGGATATTGTCTTGATGTCCATAAGGTCATCAGTCACATGGGGCATTATCTATTAGCTAGTAGGCTACTTTTACTTTTTCATTTAACTTTCGAATACAGGAGTTATGCCTAAATTTAAGGTTATTGTATGAGTAGCCTAGGCCTACTTATAAACAATCTGAATTTTCCACCACCAGACAGCTAATGTGAACAGATCTCATGCAGATATATTATATTCCTTGTCTTAAACAGTTTAAAGAATGCAGAAACATATTTTATGCTTATTTATGAGGTTCGTTTTAGATTTTTTTTTTAAAAATATGCACACAGTTTTTATGGCTGGTTATCTGGTAGGCCTATATAAGATTTTTTGAAACTCTTACATCAATGTCAGCCTCAGATATATAAAACTGATAAATTATAAAATGAAATGAAATACATAGAATGAAAATAAAAGATATCCTACTAACTGTGAACTACTGAACGACAAAACTGACCTATGAATGCTTATTATTAAACGGTAGATAGCCTAATGTTTGGTTTCCTCTCTAACAAAACACCGCTTTAGGTCCATTTAGCTAATGGTTCGTCAGAACTTGTGAAAAGCGTTGATATAACTTTGTAAACGTGGGGATTCGGGCCTATTGTGGGACATAATCCTCTTTGGATCATTGACCTGAGGCCTAATCCAAACCAAACGGAGCTGATGACAGCCCAGATGTGACGTCACCCCGGGGGCACGGAGCGATTCTGAATCAGTGCGTGGCAAACCGGGCCGGGCTGGGCCAGCAGCGGAGGACCGCGAGTGAAACATCTGGATCGAAAGGGAATAATGTCTGATTCCACGGGGCTCCTGGAGCGTCTCTCCTCCTGCTGCACACTTGGCTTTCGCTTTAGAGAGAAATAAATAGGCTGTTCCAAATTCCTGCGGGTCCTGGATCGAGAACAGCGTGGGGGCATAAAAGTGTCAAGCAGGAATCTGCCTTCACCATGGATCAGTCCGTCGCAATACAAGAAACTTTGGAGAGGGAGGAAAACTGCAGCATAGTATCCTTTTACGACTCGCATGGGCTTGTTTTTGATTATCACTGTTGAACGTGTAAGGTCACTGCACCCAACTAAGTTTGACTAACTCCTCTCCGTTGAAGAATCCACAGAGAGGCCTGTAAGATTCAAGCTGTGCCACTCGGTCGACATGGCGCTGTGGATAAAAACAATTGTGTTGCTCAGACCGTGTAGGAAATGGAAACAACGCATTTAAAACGTGTATTTCTCAGCAGTAAAAGCCGAGCAGGTTTTAGTCGGGTGTGACTTCTCAGGGATATGGTCCAAGTTTTGTAGTAAGATCTTTCCACCACAAGATGGCAACTTTGTTTCACCTGCAGCACCATGATAAGTGTCCAGTAGCCTAATTATTATGTTGGTAAAGTCAAAGTTTAGGAAAACCTTCTTTTTTTCATGCAGCAGAGTTGCACCCTCAAGTCTTATGTTGTTTTTGCCTGGATTACTATGTTAATATGGGAGTGGCATTTTAATATTGCTTCTGGTTGAAGTGGAATTTCAAGCAGTTGTTTTTTATTTTTATTTATTTTTATATTTTATCTATGTAAGTGTATCATATTCTATAAGCTAATTGGTTCCTGTGTAAAACATAGCCTACTTTTTTGTAAAGCTAAGAGCTGTCAGATAAAAGTAGAGTAAAAAAAAACAAAAAACTATACAGTATGTAATACAGTGAAATTTGTGTCAAAGGGCAATGCTCAAGGACAAGTAGGCTAGACTACATTGACAAAACATAGCCTATAGCCTAGTCCCAGGACATGTTCATTCTCTAGAAAACAAAGGAACACACCCAGCATTGCCCATTGTAGCCACAAATAGTTGAAATGAGTGTAAGGTGATTTCCAGGTGAAGTCTTCAGGAAATACATGAATATATTCCCATAATGCCCTTAACTAAGGTGCTAACATGCTGTCCAATGTGATGTCCTCTCTAATAATTTCACTGAAAGCAGGCTGCTGGGATTGGTGGAGTCTACTAAAGAACATGCGTAAGTTTGAACACAAAGGTTATTGCTGAATAACAGGCTACTTTAATCTCAATGTGTTTTTTTGGTTTTTTTTAGGGTGTCCATGCAGCTGCATCAGACATAGAATTAGTATTAACCTATATGATATAGCTATACAGTTTTATACAGTAAACATCCAGTCCCTATCCTTCGATGAAATATACAGTTGATTTTTTATATGTCACTGTCAATTGTGATCATTAAAACATCTGTTTTGTAGAATCTTTATTTATACACATCGAAGGATGGCCATTACTGCTGATGATGTGACACTGGAGGATATCATACCCATTTCCCTTGACTTTGCTGTTGTGGAGGGTGAGCAGCTTTAATATAGTATGTTTAATATATCGAAAGTAGACCGGCAGCAAGCTGCAGACAGGCTCTCCAAAGTAACTGTTGTTTTATGTGAATGCATGACTTGTCTGAATGTCCTGACATGCTTCTCCTGCTGCACTCTTTGCAGTTTCCTCACCAGAGGAACTTGCAGTTGTGGGTGAGTTGCCCTTATTTCCTTTGTAGCTCAAATGTAACACGTATTAAGATCCACCACAGTAAACTGAACATTGCATTTCTTTTTTTCTCCTTTCCTTTTTTTTTCATAATAACAAATTTATAAAGACATTTCTTAGGGCATGTTAATGTTATAAAAATGTTACCCACCTATCCCAACCATTATATCCATAACTAAATAATTCATACAACATGTAAAATCAATACACAAGTGCAGAAGACAGAAAGTAAAATAAATAAATAATTTGACTTTTTTTTTCTGTGTTCCTCATCTGATTCTAGGAGCTGATACCAGAGTGAGAGTAAGCTACCAGGAAGAAGCATTAGAGCTCAGACTTCCTTTTGGGTCTCACTCACGGCTCTTCCTCAGCGAGGTCAACAGGGCCTGGAGTGGTAGGTCAACCCTCAGAGACATGGGTGACATGCTTACATAACAGTGGAGTCATCGCCTTTTATTCAGGGTTCTCACAGTAATCCAACAAAGTTTAAAAAACTTTTAACAGGAGAAAATAAAGCCTTCAAAATAAATGGTTGGCATTTCACATGCATGACACTATGAAATGATAAGTAGCAGAATCAGAATCACTTTATTTATCATCTTCTGTTACAGACCTCCCAAAATGAAAATGTGAAATTTAATAAACATATGAGTTAGGAAAAAAACAAAGACCCCTAAAAATACATCAAATATGAAAAAAATAAAATAAATTATACAATTCCCCTCCCTTCAGAATATGTTTATACCCCAAAACTAACATGAGCTCTCATCTGCTGCTGTTCTAGACCACATATCATTGGGTTTAGTACGTCTATAGATTAAATCCTCGAATAAAGGAGTCATCTATCAGTGATATAGGTGTTGCTCTCAGTCTGTTTAGATAAAACCAGCTCAGTCAGTAGGCTACTCAGATGCCCTGAGGAACAACAACAAAACATTATAATTTCAACATTATACTACTGAAAATTAAAAATAAGAACACAGATAGATTTATTACATTCTGTTGACTGGTTCACGGCCTATAAATTAGGCTCTTCTTTCGGCTGTCACAATTGTATGATGACGAATGGTAGATAGAGAAAAAGGGAGCGGTAGGAGAAAGAGAGAGAGAGAAGGGGTGGAGCTTGGATGGCACACTCTGTGTTTAGTTTGCTTCTTTAGCAGTCAGAAGACGGACAAGATGCAAACAGTTTAAAACGGACATGGTACTTCCTCTTCATTACTTCTTTTGTAGTGCTTTTTTACTTTCTGCCTCCTGCTCTTCTGAATGGAAGAGGCCAGCTGTCAGGCCAACAAAGAGTCTGCTTTGTTAGGGATGTGTCACTTTTGTCACTGGCTCACTATTTTTGACAGTGGAAGCCCCACGTGAGCATGGACGAAGACTTAAATGTTGTTTGTGTAATATTTTTTTGCGCTACTCGTAAGAGAGGCTTTTAATCTGGTAAGGGTTACCAGTCAGTGATGGAAAAATTAGGACATGACCCGGCGCCAGTTCTTGTTAAAAGGAAGAGTGTGACAAAGGGTAAAGGTAAGGAGGTAAAAGTGACACTCTCACATTTAAAGAAGTCTAAGCATGGGGATTGTCTTAAAAAGTAAGAGTACAGACAAGACACATGTGTAAGAGCAAGAAGTAGATTGCATAACATAGCCTAGCCCTGTTTCTTCACAAGGGGAGTCGATTCTTTCTTACACCTTGAGTCTTACCTTTGCTGTTCGTCGTAACTAACTGTCATTCTCTTGCTCTTCCTATCTCTGTCTTCAGATGTTTGCAAGACTCCCACAGAGCTACCCAAGTTTGAGTGGATCAGCAAGTACCACAAAACCACTAGAGGCCAGGGAGTTGTCAAACAGGCCCTTGCTCCCCTCAGCACAACACTCACTAAACTCAATCAGCACCGAAAAACAGGTTTGTCATCTCCCTCCTATTTGTAGAAGTTCACAGCTGGCATTTGTGTCCAGTAGTTTTCATTTATTTGGAACAGGTCGGCCAGCATTCATGCAATGGGTTGACAGGTGACAGGAAGAGCAGTGGGGTCTTTATCTCGATTGCGCTTTCTCTCTCTCTCTCTCCCTCTTTTTTTTGTCAGTAGATAGGCTAACCTCATCTCAGATAAGTCTACATCAGAGGGTTGCATCATAAAACTATAGGCAGTTTTGCAAGTGTCACTTCCTTTGAATGCATTTGAGAGAGAAGACACATAGGCCTATCCATTCCACTCAGATGTCTCACTAGGTCATGACAGAGAGAGCCAGTAACATCTGGGCAACAGGCCCAACAGATCTCCAGGAAATACAGTTGACTTTATTAGTCACACCTGTAGGCTAATTGTAGATGCACCTTGTAAGGCGTTGAATAGGGGCATCGAAGATGCATTAAAGTTTAAACGCATAACATTTTCAAAGGATGGCCCAGTGCATGTTATAAAATGCAGAATTTGTATGCTTATTAGGTAAACTCAAATGTTTGTGTAATTTGTCCTAGGCTACTACATGTGGTGCATTTCATACAGGCTACTACATGATGTGGTACATTTCATACAGATTTCACGCATTTCATGAACATGATCCTGAACAGAGTGATTTCAAGATGATTTCCCTTTAGTGCCAGAGTTATTCCATGATTTGTGTATCCTATTGATGTGCACGAGCTTGAATTCCTAATGCAATAGGCTACCAATGTGGTGTGTGTGCCCTTTAGTAATATCCATGGCAGTTTGCAGTGTGCTGGTTGTTGTGTTGTCAGCCTCCTGTCTCTGCGGCAGGGGAAGGTAAACTCCTCCTACTATAACGCTAGCATGGGCAGGTCTGACACAGTCTGGACATTGCTCTTCTACACAGAATGCGTGGGAGCGGTGCGGGGAGATGTCTAAGGTGATGAGGGACTCTGGTATGCAAAGACTATTTCTTATATTTGTCGATTGTTTCTATTGTTTTTTTAATAGAAAAACTACACCGCATCAATCCGTGGCTTTCACTCTGCCCCAGTCTAGCAGGCTAGCTTCGTTGCTAATGCTAACCCGTAGTAATAGTAGGAGTCCTTATCCCAAAGAGGCTAACTTTAGCCGGACTAGCTCGAGGGCCAGATTTTTCGTTAAGGGGAATTATAATTGAAGAATTTGTGGTAGTTTCATAATGATATTATCGAGCTGTCCTCTGTGTAAGCTCATAGTGTCGTGGGGTTGAAACGCAGTTAAAGGCTGACGTCGGTCTGTGGCTGTAATTACCTCTGTAAGTGTTCATTATGTGCCAGAAAACCACCATCCTGTTGGAGGTTGGTGTAATGTTTTTACTGGCACGGGATTGTATCAGACATTGAGACACCGTTTGTGTTGTAGCTAACGTTACTACTTTGGCTATTGCCTGTTTGTTTCCACATAGACCGTCAGTCAGTTGCGGCTCATCCTCTTGGCTAACTAACTTTAGCTTCAAATCAGTTGTGTGTAAACTTTGCCGTGGCCGCCGCCTTTCACAGAGGTGAAGGTGCTGACTGGATGTTTTGCCCTCACCTGTGAGAAAGGGATTTGCTTTTTCTCCAGTGCCAGCGCGATACAAATGTAGTCTGTAACAAAAAGATTTGTTTCATTTAATTTGCAACTGTAAATAATATACAGTGGGCTAGTAGACAATCCAGAGAAATCACACAATCGTCCCCTACTGAGCTGTCAGTTGCTTATAGATCATGGAGGGAAGTTATGCAACTTTTGAACTTTGTGCAGTTGTGGTTAAAAGGCTTTGACTGTTTTAATACGGAAGACTGTGAGACCTTGGCATTGTTGCAGAATTATGATCAAGAGCAGATAAAGACTTTATGCAACTCCCTTCCCCTCCTTCCTGATGAAGGTTTTAGTTAAACTCATTAACTGGGTACAATCACAAAAGGAATTTAAAATATGTCTTGCAATAGCTGAGCTACTGATACGCAGCACCCTCATGGAGTAAGGACCACACCAAGATGCCATGATGATGCATTTGTTGCCTTCAGTTAACTGAATGACTAAACACCAACATTATAACTTTTCTGTCTTATTATGTTAATCAGTTCAGCCCTGTCATCAGTTTATCAAGAGGTCCCTTAAATCCACCAGGCGTTCAAAACATTTCATTGTGTGATCGATCACATCTTTGTGCTGGAATTAGAGAATGACTATGTTTGACTATGACTATGTTTTGCGTAAATGTTATCTTCACTGATCAGTAGAGTTACAGAATATGTTTTGTTTATTAGGATTTTTGTGATGATAACTACCATTGGTCTTTAAATCAAACTTTAAGATTCTTGTTTTGTAAGTTCACTTTATTTTTGTGACAAGGATCTCGGTATTATACACTTTTTATTCTGTTAGGTTTCTGCATGTTTACAGACACTGTGAGGCTCATTGAAGAAATTAAGAACTCATATGATCTTTTTCTTTATATCACTTTTGATCCTCTTGGTATCTTAATTTTAGGACCAACACCATAACCTGCAACAATCTATTAAATGGCACCGAACATCAATAGGCAGTGGTCTGTCTATTGAGCCCTTGCAGTCATTGGGTTAAGGCGATGAATACGACTACTTTTTTTCACATGCTAGCCTAACTCTTGAGTCAATTTACCGGTGACATGTTTTTGTCTTTGTGTGCAGAGGGAGATTTTCCCCTCCTTAAATGTAGCATTTATGTATTTCTAAAGTGCTAAAGTAATTTCACACTTTGCTGGAAGTTTCCTCAGTCACACAAAGAGCCAATTTTGTTTCCTTTTCACACAAACATCAACAGGACCCGGTTTTGAAATAAAACTTCAAGATCTGGATGGGGACTGTTTGACTGATGCTCATAGTTGAACTTGTCTAGCCTAAACTTTTTGTGGCTTTTGTTTCATTCAAATAGCTGAGCACTTCTAACACCTTTGTCTCTTCTCAGAATTAAGTATATAGGTCATAGTGAAGTCAAGGGTGTTGAGAACATTTCCTTTGTTAAAAAAAAAAGAAGGTGCAAATGTTGACTGTCAACTGTGGTAACAGAGATAAAAGCTACTTCACTAAGAGTTTTTTGCTGCGTTAGACAGAGCTGAGAAAAATATTACCCACTGAAAATTATACTGCTGCAGTTGGCCAAGCTTTGTCAGAGTTGTTTTGACTTTAATTCGAGGTTATATTACCTCTCTGGTTTATTCCCCTACTCCACTGACCCTGTTTGGGAAAGGGTTGTATAGTGTTAAAGTTGTTTAGCACCTTAGTCAGTAGTTGTTTTTTCATTTGTTATAGAAGTTTTTTTTAACTATAGTGTGGTGTTCATGTGCCCTTCTTTTTTAACTTGCATGTCAGAAGTATCTCTCTTAATTTCATTATACTTTTAATACAATTAAAATGAAGTCTTTCTTTTCTATTTTTATATTATTATAGTAGCTGTTCATATCCCTGCCTAGAAAGGATATGTCAGCCACCAGAGCACCAAACAGACCAGTGAACAAATCAATTACAGATGCTGCATGTGTTGCCACCTAAAGGGATGAGACTGTATTGTTTCCTGTTAACACTTAAGTAGTGCTGGTGATCAGGTGCACTCTTCATGCAGCCTGCCATAACTTTTGTAGAGTAGAGTTTAATTTCCTGCTCAAAGAACCTGGCTTTCCCTTTCAGAGGAGCCAGCTGTGTTCTCTGCCAAGCTGCGGAGGACAGGGGCCATGCTGTCTCATACTTCACACCCGCCTATTAAAGCCAGCTACTTGTGATGCAGTAACTGTAACCAACTGCAAAAGACAGCCTCAGTGAACAGAGCAGCAGAATAACTGAGCCCTGACTTGGCACATTTATGATTGACTCGTGTGTTACAGTGCATTTTTGTTTAAAAAATATTTTGTTTTCGCTTAACTTTATTCTCCATATCAATTATTAAAATGTTGAAATATGGGTTTGCTGAGGGCAAAGTAATTTCTCATTAGAGTTGGGCTGAACTGTCAATACCAAGGGCAGATTTTAGGATAATGTAGAATGGAAGAAGAACTCCATTGTAGCTGGCGAGACACAGGGCTTTGACTGACAACCTGCAAACAAGAGATTGTCATTAAAACTGCAGGTGGTTTGTTGGCATCACAGAGAGCTGTGATATAACGTCATAATTTCCCTTCATGCTCTATCATTGTGAACAATTTAAAAGACTTTTTCTTAATGAATCCTCCTTTTCTCCTCTGCTCTTTCCAAACAGAGAAATCAGCGGACATAAAGGGAAATTTAGAAAGGGAGAAAGGTTCCAACACTGGACCACAGAAGTCCAAATCGTCTTCAAACCCGGAGAGGTAAGGCCTTAATAATTAAAGATCAAACCAAAACGCCATCCAAAAATGCTTTGTATTCATGTTTGCTTGCTAGCAGTTGTCTTCGGCTGTCTTTACACTACAGGCCTTGATGCCCAATTCTGATTTGTTGCCTATCCGACTGTCTATTCTATCAGAAGTGACCCATATCTGATATCTGCTTTTACACCTGCTTTGCTTGTGTGAACCAACCCGCTGATGAGGAAATAAGCTAGTGAGACGGGAGATTTATTAGGTCACGTTAAAATTCCATTCCAGTTATAAACGAAGGTGAGTCTGGTGCTCAGAGTTTCTATTATCCAACACGTCACTGTTTACAAAGTGAACATCTAGTCTGTCCTTACAAAATAAAGTTAGTGTGGAGCGGACCTGTTGTGGGATATGCAGTGACAATGACGGTTGTGCGACCATCCAATCCTCCGTCGCTCACGTGAGGACGGGACGAAGCCTCTTGGACACATGTGCTCATTGTTTGTTTTTCCTCTCTTGATTTCTAATTGGCCTGTTTCAGTTTTTGCTGGTACGTCAACGTGTTATCTGGCATGTTTCTGGTGCGCATCTCTTTTTTCACACTCTCGCTTAACATCGGTCCATGTATGAATGTCTGTATATGAAAACAAGAACTAGTGAGGAAAAAAACAGATGCGCAGATACCACGGAAATGAAACGTGTCATAATTCCTGTAACAGTGACCACAGCTGGCCACAGCTGGCCACGGTAGTCCAGGTCAGTCCCATGTGTCAATCACAGGCTACAGAGGTTAATTAGCCTAATAGACAAACAGATAATAGATAAATGTTTAGACGACAGACGTATTGGCAGATATCCGATTTGTATCTGATTTAATTCCACATATGACGGTGGGCTGAATCTGATCTGACGATATCCGATTCCATGCGTATTTGTCCCGTTTACACATTCATGTTACAGATCCGATCTGTGCCACTTGAGAGGAAAAAAATCGAAATTGGGCCACTTGAACTTTGCAAGACAGCCTTCTTCTCTGCCTATTGGTGGTGCAGTCCTGCAGTGATGCATTAGACCACTAGAAAGTGGGAAAACACTGGCAGGAACAAGTGCCACATCGCACACGTGTCTGTGAACAGACACAACACAGGGACTTGCTCACAAATATGTTGCTCACGTTTGATAATGCTACCAAAACTCTACAAGGCTATCCTTGGATATATCTCAAGCATAAGTATTAAAGTATTCATTTTCAGGACTACCCAATGTAAAACCTAAAGCATTCAGTACCTGCTGCTGCACTGTGAACACAGCGGGAGTAAAAGATTTATCAAACAAGGCAGCCATGAAAACAGCACCTTGCACCGAGTTAAGAAATTTACTTAACAGAATTGCAAATGAAAGAAAGTGTAAGATCAAATTTGCTTCGCTTAAATGGCCTGTTTTTTTTTTTTTTGTTTTTTTTTGTTTTTTTTTTTAAAGTATATTTTTTGGCTTTTTGCCTTTATTTGATAGTGATGACAGTAGAGACAGACAGGAAATGGGGAGGCAGAGAGAGGGGGAATGACACGCAGGAAAGGCCTGCCCGACGCGGGATCCGAACCGGGGACGCCTGCGGCGAGGACTGCAGCCTCCACATGGGGCGGCCGCTCCACCCACCGCGCCACGCACCGCCCCGAAATGGCCTGTTTTTGTAACTTAACTGTAACTCATGACGACATGTCATCCTGACCGAAGCCAACTCATGTGTTAACTGTGTTCTACCAACATATTCTCCTTCTTTCTTAGTGATGCTTTACAGTATAAACCATGTTTAACTCATCCACAAACTATAAATCACTGCAAGGTGGCAGAAACATACGTTTCCTCATGACTGAGTAGGAAAGGTTAAAAGAATGGCTGTCACTGAAGTACATCCCTCCACTGGCAGCAGGTTTATGACGAGTGTTTAATTTATTTAAAGTTGTTATGGTCTGAATGAAATGCAAATTTTGTGCCGTTAAGGTGTTTAACCTGAAAGCCACTGCTGCCACTCGTGGGATGAATGTCTCCTTGTCTATTCCAAGGTGGAGTTTAGTTACAGTGTATTTCTGGCCCGAGCATATTACATTTCTCCCTCCCTCCTCTCAGCCTCGTTCCATATCGACAACATGGAAATGGAGCTTAACCGCATAGCCTGGGTTCCTGATCTTCTGTAAATTATGCTGTAAGTCAGGAGCAAGTGGAACATCTCTGCTATGCCGTAATTTTATTTCTAGCTTTTAGGAGAGGTATTATTAGACGCAGTTGGGTCAGAGAGTACCGTGGATGCAAACTGGCAACTAGGCACTGGCAGCTGAACAGAGAAAACAAACCCGCAGTTTATGATCATCCTGATACTGGTCCCCTATGAAACCACACCAGCATGACAAAATGATCTTGTTCCTATCTTGGTCTGTCTCCACTCACCCCACGCCTAACTGTTATGTTCTCTCTCTTCTCTTCTCTTCTCTCTGTTCTCTCTCTCTCCTCCGTTGTGCAGTCAGGGCATCTCCAGTCGAGAGGACCGGGATGACCTGGTGCGTTTGTCCAGCCACACCCCGTCTAACAAAGCCCAGATACTAGCCATGCCACAGTTCAACCTGCGTGACAACCTTATCAAGTGCGAGCTGCTGAAGAATGAGGACCTTTACACTTACCTGGAGAACTTCAGGTTTGTTACTTTCAACATCTTATTGTGACAATATCGCTGTGCAAATGTTTGTCAATGTACATTATGTAACATGCCCGAGCAGTGGAGGCAGATGGAGTGATCTTAATATATATGAAACATTAACATCATTGTAGTACATTAATGCTTGATTGGTATCCAATTTTAATTTCCCTTGATATTTTATTTGGGGCGTAGGTGCTCTCATACACTATTTAATCTAGGAGTGTGGTATGGTCTTTTGCTGAAACCTCGTGATGAACCTGACACATATTTTTAAGCCATGAATTTAGGAGATATGTCAAGGTTTTTGTATAATTTATTTATTCATTTATTTATGTCGATGTTTTTTTGTCTAGTTCAGTCTTTTTTTTTCAGCATTTTTGTAGAGTGGCACTGAAATAGCTCAAGATTTGTTGTAAAGATGATTAGTGCCAAAACAGTGTGAGCACACATTGTAACTGTGTGTGCAGTTTGGATCCTAGAGGTGTTATGTAAAAAGAATGAGTCAACATCTGTGGGTTTGTATTTTTCTGTGCTATGCTGTTTGCTAAAAAAAGGCACTACTGTTTCAGGGGGTGTCGAGAAATGCACCAACCTAGTGGCTTAACATACTGTTGGTTAAATTTTGGTCTGCAATTCTGAATCACCAGTTTTAGTGTAACCCTTCTTTGAGATGATTGGGGTGAGGGCATTCGCTCAATTCAGCATCGTAGATTAGTTATTATCCAGACGCTCTCTCTTGATATAAATCAAATCGTTTCTAATATTACAAGTGCTGCTCTCATCTCTGTGGAGTCTGTATGTTACTACTGGCTTCCCCCTGGGAGCTGTGCTTGTCTCCTGCACACCAGCCGTGGAGCTCAGGTTAATTGGGGACTCTGAATAGTCTGTGAGGTGTTAGACTGAACATGTTTGTGTTAGTCACATGACTGACTCACAGGCTCCTCAAGGTGTTCCCTTACCTTTTGCTCCAAGCATGCTGGGTAGGCTCCAGTCCTTGTATAACCCTGAGAAGAAATGAAGGGATTGTAACAAAGCTTGCACAGAATTTTCAAGTCTAAAACCTAATGAATATTTAACTTCTGCATTTGCAAATGACCTATACGCTGATTAGTCTACAAGTTTAAAATTGTTGCAGCAGATGCACAAAAAAGGTCAAATGGTGCTGCTGGCACACGTGAGTTGTCTGCTTTCGTATCATATTACACTACAGACTGAGAATGTGTCGAATAGCCATGCTGATGTGTCTGTTAAGGAAAAAAAGCTTAGGAAAGCAACAGAGTTTTTTTCTTTTTTCTTTTTAGTATTAAGGCAGCTTCAGCATCTTTCCCTGCAGCTGAGATCGGGGCCATTAGGCCAGTGAGTGTTACACATTGTGTTGCACAAAATAAAGAACTCTCTGCTGTTCCTGAGCACGAGCAGCTGGCTGGAGGTCAGAGGGCAGGGCCTGGCTATTGAATGGGCAGAATCTGGTTTTAGATCCGCACCTGCAGAATAAATTAAACTCGGTGGGGATATAAATCATCAGGGATGGGACCTCGCTCTCACCATCTCTCACAATCTAGGTGCCCTCCAGCAAGGCACTTGAGTTCCTCTGGGTCTGCTACCTGCCTTGTATTGAGTGTAGTGTGTGAGAATGAATGAATGAATTACTTTTTTATTATTGTGTCATGCATACTTTCTGTATGCCCAGCCCGCATGGGCTTATAAGACACCAAGAAAATGTGACCAGAGCACATCATCAATGCATCAAAGAAATAAAAAAACAAACAGGGGTTCACCATTATCCAAAAAAAGAAAAGGAAAACAATGCCAAGGTTCAAGGGAAATCATCAGAAATTATTAAACAAATGTTCCTGTCTTATTTTCCAGGCTTTAGAAATAAAACTAGCAGTCTTAAACACACTGAAATTAAACAACCACTCCAACTTCTGCTCATCAGAGCACCAAAATATTTCAGGGTTTTGTCCACAGAATACATTGGTTAAAAAGAGCAGTTGTCCTCTTTCAACCGACATTAATTGAAATAACAGGATGCGAGAGAGAGAGACAGAGTGCTGCAGTGAATCAGGAAGGCTTCAGCTTAGATATCGTGTCACTACCGGTATTTTAATGTCTCGGTAAAGTGTAAATAATAAAACACAGATTTCTGCTGGTCAGCACTTGTTCAGACTCCTGGTGACTTTCTATTCCCCTTCTCGTCTCTCCTCTATTCTGTCTCAGCGTCTTCCTCGGCACGTACAATGTGAACGGACAGACACCAAAGGAAAGCCTCAGTCCTTGGCTGAGCTGCACTCCCGACCCTCCTGACATGTACTGCGTGGGGTAAGTCAGATTCACCCTGCTGGAGAATAGCTGCACGCCACGGTTCTCCATTTAATCCCATTACACAGACGGACACGTACCGCTCAAGACTCTGACAGATGTATGCAGCCATTGATCCTGTTTTAAGTAGGAGAAACATGCCCACCCACAGATTCAGCACTGTGTGTCCACTAATCCTGCCTACGTTTCACTTTACTACTTTGCTGTTAAAGAGTGGGAACCAAACAAGTTTTTTGTTTTTTTTACCAGAAGTTTGTCTTTCCTCATAGTTTCCAGGAGCTCGACCTCAGCAAAGAGGCTTTCTTCTTCAATGACACCCCCAAAGAGCTGGAGTGGACAAAGGCGGTGTCCAAGGCTTTGCATCCAGATGCCAAGTATGCCTTAGTAAGGAAACCCTTTTTTTTTCCTTCTCTTATCTTGTTTCCTGGACCTGTGAGTTTTATCATCAAGTCCACTGTTTATGTCTACATCCACAATACTAACACTCATCATGTTACACGGATTATGTCACTGGATGTTTGATTCTCTTAGTCAGATCTATATTTTGACTTTTTTTTTTGTATTTTCTCTTCCCCTTATTCACTTTCACCTTCTTGTCTTTTCCCAGAGTGCTGACTTTAGATTATGGGGTTCCTTTTTTCATGGTTCCACTTTCTTTCAGTCATCCTAAGACTTACAGGATGTCACGGGGGCCAGTATAATGACGTGTCATTTCCTCATCTAATGTTGGTGCCCAGACTAAACCAAACTTGGCTGCTCTGAAAGTGGCACTGTACAGCTCAGCACTGTACAGCTCTGAAAGTGGCACTATACAGCTCAAATACACGTTTAAGCATTAATATCTGAACGTTATTTCTTGTAGGGCTGACAGGGAGGCTTATCAAACTATTCTGCTCCCTCCCACACACATTATAATTCTGGGATGTTCTTTCCTCCCTCTGTTCTCCCTGCGATAAGACAGTGGGTGTAACGTATTTAACTGTACGTACTGTTGTTTTTCCAAGCACTCACAGTGGAAAAACAGTTACGATGCTGATATAAGCAGCTAAAATCTGCATTAAATGTCCAAGTGTGCAGTTTCAGGAATTATAATATATTTTGACAAGGGAGTGATCAGTCGTTATAATTCAATCAAAATAGTCATGTTACGAATGCAGGTGAAAAGAAATAAAATGGGAATGTTCAATTGAATACTAATTTTGTTTGTGACGTGTTTTGTGGTTTTATTAGTGAAATAAATGATTAGCTGAATGAAGCCAAATCCATCTTTAGCTTCAGTGGTACAGTAGTTGACAGCATTGTGGTTCTTTCTCCATTTCACCCCTGACAAAATTATCCAGGACATGGTTATGTTACATTACTGTGCTGTGTATTTTCTCTTCTGCTGTATGAACTGATGTGTTTTGTTTATTTGTCCTCCACTACAGGTGAAGTTGGTTCGGCTTGTGGGCATCATGCTGATCTTCTATGTGAAAAAGGAACATGCAGAGTTCATCTCTGATGTGGAGGCTGAGACTGTGGGCACTGGCATCATGGGAAGAATGGTAAGGACCGATTCTGCAGGACTAAATTCTTTCATACACAGGTTTATCACATAGGTTTACAAGTATCATGTTAAGATTTTACATCACAAACAGGAACCAACGCAGCAAAGATAAAAAAACAAACAAAAAAAACAAGTGGACTCATGCAATGACTGTTGTTTGATTGACATAAAATAGCAGGCAAATAGAAGTAGATAACTAAAATAACTGCTGCAATGTTGAAAATTCAGGATTGGTGCCAGTAAATACATTTTAAACAAACTGGAATACTTACACAGAAAATGCAAAACCAGCATTGTAACTCTCACCCTTCCTGGTTCCTACTTTGGACTGTTGACTATTAGGGATGGGTATTGTTGAGATTTTAATGGTACTACTTCTTTTATTGATAGAACTTATTGATCCTGCATTTTAACAATACTCTTATTTGTTTTTTTGTGATTTAGCAAGACCAAAAATAAATTATAACAGAATTTCCATTGCTGGCTCTCCTCTCTCATATTATTTAAGTACCAAGACCGGAACTGCTTATTGATACTCCATCAGTCTTTAAAAAATGTAGCCCTGGAGCCTGCTTAGTACTGGGTTTTGGTACCCAACCCTATTAACTACTGAGCGTATGCATCCATTACTCTAAGTGCTATATTCAGCATATCCAATCTTATTCCTCACTGTTGCAGAACAAGTTATTCTTGTCTCATATCCAGCTACACTTCTCAGCAGCCTCTGAAGTGTAGAGCAGATGGCTGGCTGGTGACCACAGAGGACGCCGTCCTTTGCTTCTCTGTAATGAGAGACTGGTTAATGTTCTGCACCAAAAACCAGCTGAGATTCCAAGTGTCAAAGTCTTTGCATAATATTGGATCACTGTCAAGCAGAGGAGCATGTATAACCACATATTATCTAAATCTACTTTTTTTTTTCTCTTTTGAATCTCTTTGCCAGTACGATGTTCTTACCGAACTTTTCTCTCCTCTTTCAACCTCTCACTCATTCACAGGGAAACAAGGGGGCTGTTTCAATCCGTTTTCGCTTCCACAACTCTGATATATGTGTGGTCAACTCTCACCTAGCTGCCCACATTGAAGAATACGAGAGACGTAATCAAGACTACAAGGATATTTGCAGCCGTCTACAGTTTCGGCAGCTTGATCCTACCCAACCTCCACTCACTATCTTGAAGCACAAGTACGAACCATTCATATTTTTTCGATACACCAATCACACAGAGCACAAAGAGCTTACTTCAAATCAAGGCTTTTTACATGTTGCATTAATATATGATGCTTGTAGTTGCTCCGTTTTGCACATTCTCATTCATTCTGTGCTTCCTTCATTAGTGTGGTTTTATGGATTGGAGATCTCAACTACAGAATCACTGACCTTGATGTCGACAACGTGAAGGAGCTAATCAGCAAGAAGGACTTTGAAACACTGCACAGTTATGATCAGGTAATATCAAGAATGGTCCTCTCCTCTCGCTTTTTAAATAGTCCTTATTTATGGTTTTGTGTTTACAAATGCTGATGTGATGTCTACGCTGCATACGGTCCTCAGCTCAAGAGGCAGATCGATGAGGAGGCTGTGTTTCTTGGCTTTGTGGAGGGGGAGATTGATTTCCAGCCCACCTACAAATATGACACTGGCTCTGACAACTGGGATACAAGGTAATCTCACATATTATTAAGTCCTAACTGTGAAAAGCAGAAAGGAGCATATTTAGTCAGGAGATGATTCTTCAGTGATTCAGCTACACTCATGATTGAAATAAGCATAACTGGAAAAAGAGGAGTGAGTTAGTGCAATAATGAAACTCCCTCCCACATTATTTCACGTTTACTTAGCTCTCCCCAGAAATATTTCACTATTTTGATTGTTCCTCCTGTTTCCTGCATTGTTTAATTCTTTATGGATGCTTTCAAGAATTCAGATAAACATTTACAGGTCTTTGACCAGAAAACATCGTTGTACATGATCTACTAAGTTATAACCACTTTCCTTTGTTTCATTGTAGTATCCACAACATAATACTATACTGAGTGTACAACAGCAACATTATGAGGGGAATACAGGACAGAGAGAGTCCAGGGAGGAAAACTGATGTTGATATAATGCAAATAAAATGCAGGGGAATGTTGATTCATCATTTGGACTCTGCTCTGTAGTGTTTAAACAGCTTGCCTGACATGTTTTACCAGATAAACGGGAATGGGTTTCTAAACTTCAATTTGAACAGTACTATGAAGTCTTAATTTGTGCTGACGGAGTAAAGCTACCCATGTGTTTAGCCTGTTATTGAACATAACACAACTCACAGCTACTGACGCCCTAGATTGCTGTTGTGTTGTGGGTGTGTTTCTGATAAGAGAATTTCCCCTCAGAGATCATATCAATAACTTTGAAAAGTATGTATATATGCAGTGAATTGAGATATCATTTGGTTTTTCATAAAACAAGAGACATAACCAACATACTTGAGAATTAAATATTTGTTATTATTTCTTCATTCAGCGAAAAATGTCGGGCGCCTGCGTGGTGTGACCGTATCCTGTGGAGAGGGAAAAACGTTGTGCAAGAACATTATCACAGTCACATGGCTCTGAAGACGAGTGACCACAAACCAGTCAGTTCCCTGCTTGTCGTCGGGGTAAGAGAATCAGCGTCCTTAAGCATCTTCGTGTTTTCTTTTGGTTTCTTTTTTAAAGAAGCCTGCAAATTGGTTTGAAAACACAAAAAACTATATGAAAATTCAATAAAGATTGGAGTGTATCTGCTCATGTTATGTTATTGCAGTAGACAGTATTTACTGATTCACAGATAATAGATGTGCACGCTTCATTGCTTGCCTCTGACTTCCTCCTATATCTTCCTACAGATCAAGAGACTAAATGCTGAGGCCTATAAAAAGACCTTTGAAGAGATCGTACGCAATATTGACAAAATGGAGAATGAGTGTATTCCATCTGTATCCTTGTCTGAGCGCGAGGTAAAATTGCCTGTCACTGTCAGTTCTGTTATAGTGTCATGGGAGCTGTTAGACCTCTCTTATACATATACATTACATTGCCTTTTCATTATGTTACATTGATGAGTTCAGCATGTTAACCACCACTATTGAAGATGTGTATTGATCTTAGGCCAAATGCAGATATTAAAAATATATAGTTTTTAAATATATATAAAAGATGCAATTACATGATACAGAGATTTTTTATTATTTCGATCTTCTCATGAATCCTTCCTTCTTCTTCCAGTTCCACTTCAAGGATGTGAAGTTCATGCAGCACCAGGCGGCGACACTGAGCCTCTTTAATGATGGACAGGTCCCATGTCAGTTTGAGTTTATCCAGAAGCCAAATGAGCCCACATATTGCAAGCCCTGGCTCACAGCCAACCCCCCCAAAGGCTTCATCGCTCAGGGTGAGTAGCACAGTCGGGTCCATCCAGGAGCCACAGATTTCATCTTAATAAAGCATCAAGTACCCTGCTTAGAATGAGAGGTTTTGATTGACAGTGACATTCATCTTTATTTTACAAGATTACATTTTATTGCAGATTATGAAAGACTTATAAGTCAAATACAAATTGCATCCAACAGTTGAGTTGTCCCTTGTCTCCCCCAACATCTAGGTGCTTCTGTGGATATTGAGCTTGAGGTTTTTGTAAACCGCTCGACAGCACCTGAACTGAACTCTGGCAAGCAACAGATCGAAGACATCCTGGTGCTCCACCTTGAGCGCGGCAAGGACTACTTCATCTCTGTGACAGGAAACTACCTGCCCAGCTGCTATGGCACCTCCATCTATTCATTATGTCACTTGAAGGAGCCAATCCAGGACATGCCACAAGAGACACTTCATAAACTGGTTAGTGCTCCCAAATACAGAACAGGGAACAGTGTCCTTAAAATACCTCTTCTTGATTCAAGGGTGTTATAGCTGCAGTATATTTATTTTACGACTTTCCAGATTTGTAATTAAACGCAGTCTTCTTGTCCATTTTAACTATAGCCTCTTCTTTTTGTTTCCTTGACATTAGGCGGAGATGTCTAGAGATGAGAATGCGGCAAACACTGAAAAACCTCTAGACATTCCCAAAGAGCTCTGGATGATGGTGGATCACTTGTTCCGCAATGCAATCAAACAGGTCAGAAAACCTGATGGTGATGCTTCTGTTTTGGTGCTGTCATAAAAAAAAAACACTATACTCCTATTAAGTTCACATTTTGCAGTTTTCTTGTTGGCAGGTTCATTTTCTTAAAGTGAATTATGCAGCTTGGCAAACTCCCAAGTTTTTTGTCTTCTCTTAAAGGAAAGTTTTCTAGTTTTTCTTGAGGCTTCAAAGACACCATGACTCAGTAGTTTATGCCTGCCAGCCAAGTAGCTTATTAGACCCTCTGCAGTGATTTGGTGATGGAACTTTATCCTGATTTTATATAAAGGCCTTAATTCACGTAGTTTGAGCATGGGAATTTTAATTACATCAAAAGTTCATTGAAGCTCCACTTAAACTCAAACCATGACAACATTTTCTTCTGCCCAAGTGGTCTTGTTCATAGTTGAGCTACTTCAATTTATTGTTCTCTTTGACAGTATGTGTTGTTCTCTTTTTGCAGGAAGATATATTTCAGCAACCTGGGCTCCGGAGTGAATTTGCAGAAATAAGGGATTGCCTCGACACTGGCATGCCAGATTCACTTCGTATCCTTCAAAACAATTCCTATCATAACTTTATTGTCGAAAAATATTTAATTTCATTATGTATTTGGAAACGGTAACATGAATGTTGAACAAAGATTTTTGTTGTTGTGGCACTTGACCTTGGTTCACTGAGTTTACAGTCAAACAATGATGGTGGTGAAAGTGTTGACTTTAAACTTAGTGGCTTTAAGTGGATGCACGCTATAGAAATCATAATGCCCAGCCCCCTGCCCAATCTTTGAACAGTGCAGCAGGATAAAGGCACCACCACTTCTCATTATATCCATCTGACACTCTACTTGCTATTTGAGTTATTGCTGGGATGTAACAGTATATTTAATTCTTATTTTGCATCCATTACACGTCAGAACATGCTGAGTCTGCTGCAGGATTATGTCCTTAACTCTCTATTGACCCACAGCTGGCAGTAACCACTCAGTGGCAGAGGCTTTGCTTCTCTTCCTCGATGCCCTCCCAGAGCCTGTGGTTCCCTTCTCCTTTTACCAGCAGTGCCTAGAAAGTTGCTCCAATGCCAGTCAGTGTGAGAAAGTGAGTGAGACGGTCAGCAGTTAGTCATGATCAGTGAGTCTATACCAAGATTTGTTAAATTGACATAACATGACTTGTTTTGTCTGCAGGTTATCTCTATGCTACCTCAGTGCCATCGAAATGTGTTCAACTATTTAGCTGCCTTTCTCCGTGAGCTGTTGAAGAATTCTGCTAGCAATCGATTAGATGTCAACATCTTGGGTAAGAAAAGGAAGCCAGCTGTTCTTAAGTTTCCTTCATTTGTTATTATTAGCTGGTGCTTTGTGCTTTACTCAGCAGGTTGAGTAACTGGAGAGCGATATTTTTTATTACTTAATGCAGGCTGGTTCTGTAACAAAGAATAGATGCCCACTCAACCCACTGTTTGCCTATGAATTTAGACTTATTTGCAACATCTAGAATCCCCTGTTCATATTAAATAGCTCATCTTGTCTCTCACTGAGACATACAAAAACTGAAACTGCTAATAAAGATTAAGGAGATGAATCCTTTGTCATACAATGCAGTATGAATAAAATATTTTGTTTGTCTGTAGCCACCATTTTTGCCTCCTTGCTCCTGAGATCACCTACGAAGCAGGATCTTGCAGAGAAGAGGAAGACTCAGGAGTTCTTTCAGCACTTCCTCATCCAAGGCTCCTCCTAGATGGAGGACTTCTCCCTCTCGTCCTTCATGCTGAAGCTGAACACTAAAAAAATGTACAGTCCAGTATTTGAACTGAAATTACTTCTTATATTCATAGGATGCTCTTTGTATCGATATAGTATAATTGCCTAAAGTGACAGTTCTTATCTGATATTAGTTTGTTTAAAAGCAACGTTTGTGATCTGTTGATGGACAGAGTTTATTCTATTCATTCCTGAGTATCTGTAGAGACCTAATAATTTTTAATGTATGTATATTTTATTTAAAGATAATTTGTATTTTAATGTTTCTGAGCTCGACCACATTTTGTTTTATATATAAAATTGTTGCAAACAAGTTATGTGTCAGTGTTTTCTTTGTTTGTTTTTATTTTATTTTAATTATTCCAAGTCCATATCTCAAGCAAAGAAATGAACACTACATAAATGTTCAGGTTTCTCATGATGAGTCTATAAGAATGCACTTCTTATTGAATAAGAAATGTCACATACGAAGTTTAAGTAATATTATATGTTTAGGAAGAATAATGCTTTCATGTATTACTTTATTTTTTTGCTTTATTAATATTTAATTTCCCATAATTCATCACGAATGGCTGCGAGTCTGTGACGTTGTAGGGTATCCTACATCCTAGGGAGGGGAAAGGAAGAAAGTGCCAAACATCTAAAGCACAGAGATAAGGCTTAAATTTCAACACAGGTAAATATATTTTAATGTCATTTTCTACTAATAAGCCGTTTTATGCCTTGATAACACTGAGCTTGTTGGCTTCTGTTGGCTCGGAGAAGATGGTTAATATCAGCTGTCGACAACTGGCTAACGTTTCTAGCCAGCTAGCTCCCTAGCTTAGCCACCGAGCTAAAGTGTTGCTAGTTGACTAGCCTGCTACCTAACGTTCATTTTGCTAACTTAGCTCGGGCTTTGGCTAAAGACAAAAAAACTGACTGGTGTGGTGGTTCTGCTTTCAACCCGCACAACGTAAACAAATACTAAAGTGAATGTCAGTGCTATTTACAATACACGAACTATGAACACAAGGTTTGGTATATTAGCTTGCTAGCGATGGATGTCTGAGCCGAGGCTAGTAACGATGTGACAAAGCTGAGCTCTGTGGATATGTACACCCTCAGGTTAGTAGTCATCAACCAGCGTATACAGAGCCTGCTAACGGTGTTGTTTGGTCAAATCAGGTAAGCGTATTCTCTGTGAAACTGGTTATAGTTGGCAATTGGTGCGTTTTTTATTATTATTATCAGGCCACTCTGTTTATGAACCGCGCAGTATTGTGAACGTTAGCCACCAGTCGTGTCATGTGAAGAAAAAGTTAGCTGACATGGTCGTGTGAATGTGACATCTTTCATAAGTTATTCATAACGTATGATGAAAGTCACCATGGGCAGTTTTAATCGGCTGGAGATCACTCAACATGTCAGTTTGGTAGCTGAGTTTACAGTAGCTGCTGCTGTCTCGTGACTTCTGTCATTGCAATCAGAAACTTCTAGATCTCCATGTTTCCTCTAAACAGCACTGACACGCATATTTACGAGGCTGCATTGTGTTTTAAAATGCTGAAAGTGAATAACTTTATATTGGTTGTCGCGTGGATGTTTGCTTTAGAGATAGACCAATGATTCATAGGCATTTAGTGTTTAGTATTAGTGCTGCCAGAGCCCCGTTTGCAGACATGGCTCACGTTGTTGAGGCCAGTTGTTGGTGCGATGCAAGAGACCTGTGCTCTATGGAAATACTGTTACATTATGATGATTTAAGGCAACCAGCAGGCATGATTGGAGATGTTTAAAAGTCCTGTTCAATATTAATGGAGTCTGAAACCCTTCTATTTTCTTAAAAACCTTAATATCTTGGATTTTTTTTTAAAAGTATACATATGCCTCTATCAATGAAATATCCACAATCTATTGCTACATTTAAAAAAAAAATGAACTGCTGGATACAAGATGTCCTCTATATTCCTGAGAGTTCATTCTCAATGCTCTTGCACTGGAGGCTTCTGTGCTCTATGATACACTATTATAAGTTTTGTATAGGACCAAGATCGGCTTCTAACCTTTTTGTAATGACACAAGTCACGCCTATAGTATACCTAACACAGCTTTTAGCTGAGCACTGAGAAACATTTCACTTGCAGTGACCACAACTGAAACCAGTCCTGCCGTTTCAAACTCAGAATGTAACTTACATCATTCTGTGTCAAAAGTCAAACATTCAAGAGAAGTGAGAATGATCCAAATAAATTTTGAGGGCAGAGGGGAGTGTAAATTTTCCAACTTGGTGTTGCATTTTCAATAGACTGTCACTCCTCTGATGTGCTGCTACATTAAGGAAAGTCCAGTTCTCTCAGATTCTTTAGAACAGGTTGTCCTACTGCTCTAATTGTCAAACTAAACATGGATATTTGTTTTGGTACATTATCTGAAACATCTTCCCAAGGCATGACGTTCTTCATGCTCAGTGCAACACTTAGATTTCATTGATATGTCACACCTTCTATTCCTATTCTTTTCTTTCCTCAGTTAAGTCACAGTATGTTTTTCATTTATTTTTCAGGCTGTAACTTTAACGTTGAGAGTGTGCATTCCTCCTTGCCAAGGAAGGAGAGGCACCAGGGACCATGAGTGAGAATGGCCCTCATACGGAGGCGCCAATGTTCTTTGAGGTGGAGGTGGATCACCTGGAGCGGGATGACGAAGAAGAAGAAGATAAGATCCCCTTTGACAAAGACGATGATGACCTGATCGCTAAGCCTTCATCGTCCTCCGGTCGGGTGTACGACCGCACCACAGTACTCATCGAGCGGGACCCCATCCGGCTGGACGAGGAAGGCGAAGAGGAGGGTCACTGTGGAGGGGACGAAGATGGAGTCACTTTCTTAACTGAGGGAGAAGGTGACGGAGATGAGGAAGACGGCTCTCTGGCCTTTATGGCGGACCCTGATGCCATGTCACAAGGTTATGTGCACCACACCATTTCTGCAGACCAGATCCAGTTCACAATAAATCCAGGCTCCACTCCCATGCCACGCAACATAGAGGGGGCCACGCTCACCCTGCACTCTGAGTGCCCAGAAACCAAGCAGAGAGAGGTAAGCCTAGATCCTCCTCAAATGCAAAAGATATGTAGCTGCCGAACAGATGAAAAGATACCTTATTCTTTGAATGCTTGTTTTGAACACAGGTGGTGCTCACTGAGTTCAATGAACTGCTTCCTTGATTATTCAGTAGCAGTGCATATTGCATAAATTTGTTTTCACACACCAGTTACAGCATACAAATGGGTAGTATTTCAATAGGATGTGGTCAAGTAATACTGCTGAAGTAATGCCTTGTTTATTATTTATTTTGGTTATTGTTGAAGTGACTGTATGGCTTGATTTGTGGAAGCTCATCTAGTCATTCCAACTAATTGCTGAATAGCACAGTAACTGGTTTTAAGATTTTTCTGCCATATCTAATGGTCCTACAACCCGAGACTAGGGATGTCACGATTACTTGTTTTCACAATTAATTGCGGTATTAAACGCTACAATTAATGGATCGTAAAGATTCCTAAATACCGTCACTTTCCGAAAAAGATTATGTTGGAACCGTACCTGCAGATGTGCGCCAAAGTAGGAAGATGCACAGATACTGGTGCATTTATCTAACGTAACACTGAATTGGTAGGAATTTAAATGTTAGCGTGTCATTTGTAATAAAAAAAAAAGATTAAAATAAACTTAAACATTTGGTATAGATGACAATTAATGACTTAAATATTTCAAACACTTCCCCCGGGGGTTTAATAACTGGTCCTATATTACTGTAAGAGTTTAGTAATTATATTTTTTATATTTTGACTATATTTGATTTTACACATTCATAGTGTTATAATCGTAATAATCGTAATACCGTGATTATTTCTGACAATAATCGTACTAAGAAAATCTATAATCGTGACATCCCTACCCGAGACACATAATGTAAACACAAAGATGCATAATGTTTATGTATAGCGTGTGTGAGTGTGTGTATGCATGCGTTTGCTTTTGCTTTCTTTGTACATGCCCTTTCCTTCCTTTCTTTTTTTGCGAATTTGTATTATGACCACAGTAGTGGTCCACAGCCTTTGCATCCAGTGTTAGATCTTTGGCCACTTATAACCCAGTCTGCCTCCTGTCTATCTTCTGGTGGTACACTAGCCACACTTGGACACCTCTCTCAGTCTAATTAGTGGTGAGCAATAAAACCATCTGACACCAAGTGTGCTCTGGTGAAGCAGCTGGTCTTTGCTAAATGCAAGGCAGTGTGCTGAAGGAATGCAGGGAACAGTCAACACATTTCTTGAGCATGAAGAGATTTCTCTCTTTCTCTTTTTATTGAGGATCTATGAAGACTTTGTGGAGTGTAATCTCTTATGTCAGTGATCGAACACGACACAAATAGTAAACAATTCCAAAAAGATTGCAACAGCAGCAAAATGGTGCAACACTGTACTGTAGGTTCTGAGTCATAAGGAAAGGACAATTTCTCGTCAGAGATCACATCCCCTTTTTAGTGAGAATGATTTTAACATGAGATGGAGAGTGCTGTCTTTGTAGAGTAGGTCTGTAGGTATTTTTAACCCACCACCACCAGCAGCAATATCATATCTAAAGAAATGAAATGTGAAATGTGATACTTGTGTGGAGGTTGGTTTCCAGTGCTACAGTTTAACACCAAGCACTGTATTTGTATGATCTCTAGTCTATATAATGTTGAATTGTCTTGTTGTACTTGCATTGTTAGTTGGTAATGTTCAAAGTGCCTGCATTGTCGTCTGTGTTATTTGTTTTGATGCTATGACATAATGTGTTGTGACAGTTACCTCAGGCATAGAATGAATTTCCATGGGTGCCTTAAACTGAACCCTACTTCCCTATCCCTCAACAGAAGTGCACTCACATGTTATTTCTAATGCAGTCGTGCTGCTGAATATAAGCATACTGCAATGCAATGAAAGTAATGTTGTTGCTTGCATTCAATCTAGTGTGTACCACAAAGAAAAAAACAACCTGGCAACCCTCCCTTTGAAAACATGAAAAGAGTGTAGAACACCACAAGTGCCCACATCCTCTAACAACAAATGGACAGATCCATTCTTCTGATCAACAGGTATCAGAAAGAAATACTCTCATGTAACCATTTAATTTATAATGAAGTGGTATTTTCCACTATCTGTGTGGGGGCCGAGGGCATATAGTGCTCACACACAGTGATCAAACTGGTGGTGGAGAAGACTCACAAAGGTGTGGGAGATAAATACAGTACTGAGCTACAAGCTTAAGTAGGCTTCGCACAGTGGCTTTGCATGGATGTTTGCTTAACAAATGATCACTCCCACAGCCTGAAAATCAAAGTGAATGGCTTTAGACTACCCTTCGTTCAGATTAGTGTTTGTCAGTAAGGCTGAAAGGAAGTTTAATCAGCTTTATGTCACAGCACATGCAACAGCTATCCATGTTTTTTTTTTTCTTTTTACAGCCAATGTTACTTAGTGTGTCTGAACATGCGTTGTGAAATGAAGCATCGAGACTGCTGTGGGGTTTTTACTGATACATCAATTATTTTCCCTGCTGATAAAGGCATCACTCCATGCCCCATGAGGATTGTGGTGTTTTAAAGCTGTGAAAATACTGTGTCTAGATGATTTTCTGCTTATAATTGTGTCATTCTGAACAACAATGGGAGTTTTGCTGTTGTCTTTCAGTTGTCTTTAATTTCAGTAAATGTTGCCACAACAAGCTGAACAAAACTACTGTAAAACAATCGTGAAGGTTTCATAAACAGATATTAGGGGGCTGTGTATTACTTGTCACAATGACAGTCCAATTAAAATCAATTGTCAGCATAGTGAAGAACTAACTGGTGTAATGCACAGTAAGACACAAGACAAGATATCCCATGCAATGTGTGTAGAGCAGTCTTGACATTTTGGGGAAATAGTTGGAAGCATTATCATTGTGATTATTATCACTATTTTATCTCTAAGAGGATCAGTAAGTTAGAGATGTAAGGGGAGCTGAGAAAGGAGATTCTCCTGTGGAGTTGGTCAGCCACAAGCTTTCTCCATCTTGCTTTGTGTTCAGTATAGGGTAGCATTTCAAAGAACAGAATGGACTGCTTTTATCCACATTGCCCCAGGGCTTTGTGTGAGAAAAGAGCAGGAGACTGTCACATTGCAATGGAGATTGGTGCTGTAAAACAGAAATGTAGGGGATGAATTGCATTGCATTGGGGGGTTAGGCACCATCACTATCCTTTGTATTCACTTTCATGTGCTGACGGGTGGCTGAGTCATTGGATTGAAGTCGCCTCTGAAAGGTCGCACCAACTCAGACAGTCACTTCATCCCATGACAAGGCTGGTTTTTGCTGAGCTGAATTAACAAATGGTTTTTCCTGGCTTTAAACTCCAGAATAAAAATGATTTAGTTTGTTTATTATGGTGTGTTTTTTCCGAGCTTCCGAGTTATATCAAACAGTATAGCTGAATTCAGCGTACACAGTTATGGTAATGACCTTGTCTTCCTCTCCTTCCTCTATCAGGTGAAGCGTTACCAGTGCATGTTTGAGGGCTGCACAAGGACGTACAGTACGGCAGGAAACCTGCGGACGCACCAGAAGACTCACCGGGGCGAGTACACGTTTGTGTGTAATCAGCAGGGCTGTGGAAAGGCCTTCCTCACTTCTTACAGTCTCAAGATCCATGTCCGTGTTCATACCAAGGAGAAGCCGTTTGAGTGCGATGTGCAAGGCTGTGAGAAAGCCTTTAACACGTTATACAGGTGAGTCAGATTTGGTGTGTGTTTGTGTCCTCATGGAACTCTTTTTATGGTGCTGTGGGTATCATAAAGTAAGTTCAGATCATTATTACTGCAGGAGCTTTTAGTTTTATATCAGAACTGTCAGGTTGAATCATGATCAACCATCGGGGCAGATCCTGCCATAAAGTGAATGCTGCGAATTGCCCAACAAGTGTTGTCACAATACAAAAATATCTATGAATTATTTTCTTTAGAATTATATGTGAGAGCAGCAAATTTTCCTCTGATCACCGCTAATAGTTTTAGTGTGTTCCCTTTGGCCTGCATATCTGAAATTTAACTTTAATATCAAAAAGAGGAAATAAGTAAGGTCAGAGCAACTAAAAGTAAAACAACTGAAAGGGTCTATAAAAGGAACAGGGCCAAGGAAAAACAGAACATTGTCATCTCAGGCTGCTGTGTCCTTTTCAGTTTTCTCCCTCAAACTGCTACCTGTCGCCTAATTACAGATTGAATAGAAATAAATACCCAATACTCCACACACACAACCAGAGAACATTGCAATTTACTGCACCTTTGGGCTAATTCAAAACTTTGGTAAATGGATGAGTTTGGTATAGTGTGACTGTGCGTGCATGGATATAGTGTGTGCGTGCATGGAAATGGATGTGAGTTAATCTGAAGATAAGAAGCATCTTAATTGCTAAGTATCAAAAGAGCACATTTTCTGACTAAATTAGGCCCAATCCCAGTCAAGTGGTAACACGATGGATGTCTCGACCCCTTGATGAAGTGTGGCGTGTTGACAAATAAGCAGAGAGTGATGACTTCTATAACTAAAATACTCTGATCAAACTGCAGTAATGGTGATTGTATTGGGTCGCTGCTTTGACAAGTGCCAGACATGTTCTTTGATCAAAGCATTTTCATTATTTAAATTTTGCTGTGATCTCAACCAGTTCACACCAGAGCCCTGTGGTCTGTGTTGGTTCAGTTGCTATGGCAACATGTCTAGGGCTTGGTGGAGCTGTGCCACTGGCAACAACTGCAAGAAACCAATGCCGCACATGGGCAGGTTGTCTTTTTAATAATACTTTACTCTTGCCTCTTCCACCCAGATTCTCTGATACAATCATATATGTTTATATGTTTTTGATTAGATTCTGTTTCCATCTGAATGTGCAATCAATTGTATTTTTCTTTGTACACATTAAGAGCAGCAGCAATCAGCACATGCTGTTCTAAGCAGCTATGCTTGGTTTCTTTCCCCTGTGTGTCTCTCATTGTGGTTTAATGAAACAAATTTTATTGTCTCTGCAGACTAAAAGCACACCAGAGACTTCACACAGGCAAGACATTCAACTGTGAATCGGAGGGATGCACAAAGTACTTTACCACACTCAGCGACCTGAGGAAGCACATTCGCACACACACTGGGGAGAAGCCATTCCGGTGAGAATACAGTTGTTTTGTCATATTAAATCATTTTTTCTTGCAGTGTCTTCAACTGTGGGAGCCTGACTTTGGTTAGACATCAGCCCAAGTAGTGCTGAGATTCCCTTCCCATCCGCTGAACAAATATGTACTTAACTATGTCTATATGATGAGTCAAGGGTGCTTACTGTTCAAGCAGGGATATGGCTTTGTTATATATCAAATCATCTGTCTTGTTTATATGCACCTGGTCTTAAATTATTATGTCTGTTGTCTTCAGGTGTGACCATGATGGCTGTGGAAAAGCTTTCGCTGCAAGTCATCATCTAAAAACACATGTACGGACTCACACAGGTACACATTAGCAGTTTGTTTTATGTAACCTTTATTTATCCAGGGTAGTTTGAACAAGCATGTTTGTTTTTCAGCTATGTTTGATTTGCATCTGCATTGTTTCCCACACAGTTATATGAGTACTCTAATTGAAATTTTCCAGCAACCAAAACCATCTTTGTGTTTTGTATTTACCCTGTCCTCCAATACAAAGTGTAGACATTTAGATAAAAGAGCACCAATTATAAAGTGTGTGTTGATGTGCCCTAACTTCCCCAATAGGAAGTTCCCAGTTAGACAACTGAGACCAAGTTCTTTGCTCAAATGCTGGTTCAGGGAGGGGAAGTGTACCAAAGTGCCAGCTACTTAATCCTGTTCACGTGGTTACTAAAATGTCATGCCTTTTAGATATTGTTTAGTGTATGGGTGATTTGCCCAAACTGATGAAATAAAGTAATAAAGGATTAGATCAACCTATGTCCCCACCTGTCCAATAAAAGTTTTATTTCAGATGACGACAGAGGTGAAACATTAGACCGTGTGCTTCAGCTGTTTGACTTAGTTCCAGTTCTGTGCATGCTGTAAACAGAAGAAAATATGAATAAATAAACATTTAAATCAACAGTTAATTAGCGTTGTCTTCCTGACATGGAGACAGTAACTGGTTGTGAATCTTTATCGGTTTCCTCCAAAGAAGCAACCTTTATCTTAGCTGACTTGTTTCTGTCCGACAATAAAGATTAGCTCTCACCCTAAAGTGTCCATCTGTATTGTTCTCTCTCTTTCTCTGTAGGGGAGAAGCCATTCAACTGTCCCAGTGACGGCTGTGAGAAGACTTTTAGCAGCCAGTACAGTCTGAAGAGTCACATCCGGGGCCACGACAAAGGACAGTCCTTCAGCGTCACCCTCACCCATCCGCTCTCTGAAGTGAGTCACTGCACTGCTGTTTCCCAGTGTTCTCCATCTACAGCCCAAACAACATGACACTGTCATCATAAAATGTATTTTGTTAAAAACTTCAGATGTTTTTTACTTGTGCTATGATCTCACACATAATAGGAAGATCATGGTAGCCAAAGTAAAAGCTGCACCCATGCATGATGTGAACATTTTGGTGAGAGAGGTTCATACTGCACTGAATTAACAATGGTAAATGTTAATAATTTATTATGCAAAAGAAGTAGCCATCAGATCAAATAACTCCACATCTTAGGCACATCTCCAAAAGAACAGTCATCATCGTTATTTACTACTTTAATATTTGTGCCTAACTGTTCATTATAAAACCTTTTTTACACCAACATACCACTTGATCCCAGAGCAGTGTCAAGTTTAATTAACCTATTCATCTCTTAATTACAGGATGCAAATCACTCGCTGTGCCTCAGTGACTTGAGCCTCATCTCTACAGACTCTGAGCTACGAGAGAACATCCATAATGTAAGTCTGGCCTTTGCTTCAGCTTTGTCAAACAGATGTTGGATTGGAGATGAAGAGGAGCTGTCATTGTTGATCAAGTTTCTTTTTGGCATTTTAGCTCAGTTATTACTCTGTATCCACTGTAATAAGAATTGAGAAGAGTTTCTAGCTGGTAACTTCAAGTATTCATTTAACCTTTTATTAATTTCACTGTTATTACAGGCTCAAAATCTAGACCTCAACAATGTGACCCCAGTGAAAATCTTTGAGCTCATGTTCCAGAGTCCTGAAAACAGTGTCAGCCAAGATGATGCCCATCACAATGGTGAGAATATTTCAAAGCCTGTCGTCTTAAATTATATCAAAGGTGCTTGTTCTGAAGGAGTTTTCCCTTCCTTCCTCAGAGAGCCTTGCTGAACCCTTCTGCCTAGAGACCTCTGTCCAACCAGGAGTGACTGATGCCTCACCTATCATCTCTTTCTCTATCAACCCTACCTCCTCATCTTCCTGTTCCCACACAACTGCAGTCATGGAGGCTTCTTCCCAGCTCAGAGAGAGCTCTTCCTCTCAGGCCTGCACCTCTGTCTCTGTCACCGCTACTCTCACCTCTGCCCAGCCGCCCCCTTTCATGCAACTAACCCGGCCTCAGCAGATCTCCGACGTGCCTGCTCAGGCTTCTGTCCCAGCACCGAACCACGCCCCCTCCCAGCACTATGTGGCACTGCCACCCACATTCCTGCAGCCTGAAGGTACCACCCAGACCACTCCTCTACCACCACCGCTCGCTACTCCTCTTCCAGTGGCTCCAGCACTCACTGCCACAGACACAGGCGCTGCTTCTGTGTCTGTGGTTGCAGCCACTACAACAGATGCTCTGGCAGCTGTGGCTCAACCTGTGCCTTTGGCCAACAACCCTGTCCCCAACTCTGGCCCTGCTCTGGCTCCCACTCCCGCCACAATCACCATAGCACCCACCCAGAATCTGCTGCAGCCCAGCTTGGTCATGGCTGACCAGAACCTCCAGTGGATCCTCAGCAGTGCTGCCAGCAGCCAGCAGAACCCCGAGCAGGTACTGAGTAATGCCCCCACACACAGTTTGTACAAAAAAATAGTGACTTGGTTTGTTTGAAATATTGTTTGAATATTTGAAAATATCTGTTTTAAGAATTATATTTTAAAACACACATTCCCTTATACATTGGTAGAGCAAATTAGGGATTTCTGTCCTAATAAATATTTGTTGATAGAGGAAGAGGATTGGCAAAAAAAAAAGTGCTAAGCATGTCAGTAATGATACATAAGCTGCTAACTCATCATTAAACATAATAATCATATAGAATGGTATGGAAATCTGTGGCTTTTGAGATGGCACAGTAAGTGTAGCAATGGAATAACTTTTACTTGTATCACTTCTGTTTTTTATATAAACACATCGATCAAAGTGATTTATTTTATTCAGTAATGGATTTTGATGAGGCAACTTCATAAATGCTCTCCTGTTGAGCATCCCGTTTCAAATGTGGTGACCACTGTTTGTTTACAGTCACATCAAGGAGCTCCAAAAGTGGAAAAGGTTTTCTTCACCACAGCCATACCAGTGGGAGGAAATGCTGGTAAGTCAGTGTGTAGTAAAAAGTTATGTTTGTTTTTTTGTTTTTCCATTTTATGGACGTTGACCGTCCTCTTGTTTCAGCTTTGCTATTTTCCTTAGCCCCCTCCTCCAATCATATTCTGTACCATACAGTTTTTTGTGAGATCATACATCCTTAACTTTTTTTCCCATCAACTGATGAATTCCTCCTTATACTAAGCAGTCAGTAATTTCCTACCCCCTGTATTTTACACTAACTTTTTAATGAATGTGTTCTTCTGCAGGGAGGGCATTCAAAAAGTAAATTCTATCAATTTGCAAACTTTTGTTTAAATTGTTTTGCATTAAATGTATTTCTTTGGCTTGTTTCAGGTAACTCAGTCCAACAGATCGGCCTCAGCCTGCCAGTCATCATCATCAAACAGGAGGAATCCTGCCAGTGCCACTGTGCCTGCAGGGACTCTGCTAAAGAAAAGAGTGTAAAGAGTGCCTCCTCAACCGTTTCTGCCCCGGCAAAGCAGCAACCGCCAGAGCCCCCTCCTCCCCCTCCTCCCCCACCACCACCGCAGCCCGCAGAGCCTCCCCACCATCCAACCACCTCCTCTTCCTCGTGCTGTCTCCCTGAGTCTTCCTCCAAGGTGGGTGAGGCGAGCCTGGAGGCCCCCTCCTCTTCCTCTTCCTCCTCAGCTCAGACTTTCTCCACTATAGTGAGCAGCACTGCCTCTACCAACCCTCCCTCATCCGACGGGTTAGCCAATATGGATGTCTCGGACCTCTTCTCCCTGCAGAGCCCTGAGACAGCTGCCAACATTGAGGCTTTGCTGCTGGTTGCAGATGACTTCAACATGGCCACTGATGGCAATCCTTAGAAGAGCTGCCTTCTCAGTCTAGCACCATGTGTTTGTCTGTTGCACCCACTCATCCACAGGCATTGATTCCACCTACATCTCAAGTCACTCTCCTCGGTGACGCCTCGTCGTTCTCCCTATATAGTGTGTGCTTTGAACCCCTGTATCTGCAGTGCATTCTGTTCTGTATGGCATTGTGCAACATATATACACGGTCTATGAATACTTTCTCTGTTGAGACTCATTGCAGTAGCTGAGTTGTTAGAAACAGGATTAGTTTGCTTATTGAGATTTAGCAATGTTAATGCTAATTTACACAGGGAAAAGGCAGTAGGTCCTTTGTTAAAAAGCATAATCAAACTGTATATAATAACCTTTGATATCCACTCTGACCTGAATGAAATAAGTGAGTGTCCAAGCACTGATAAAGTTAAGAGTTCCATTTTCCTGGCTTGAAGGTATCACACCTGAGCAGGAAAACCAAACTTGTCTGTATATCCTTGTACTGTACCACAGGTCCTAATAACAAACACTTAAAGCTGATATGCAGCTGATCAGAATGCACTGTATATTCGAGGAATTTGCTATAATTTTACCAAGAGTTGCTCCCAGCTGGAATTTTGAGGGGTCACATGGCTGTCACACAAGATGAAGTGACTTCCTGAGTATTTTTGTTTTCGAGGAAGACTAGTGTAGTCGAGGAAATGTGATTCTTTTCTACTTTTTTTTTTTTTTTTGACAGTTATGTACTAATTGAGAGAAGAACCTGTGATCAGATTTGCCTATCTCTAAGTGAAATTAAGTCAATACATCGATGAGTTGCCTAACTTAAACTAATTTAAAATTGTACATGTTAATTTATTTAAATACTTGATTCTTTCATTATACTGGTAATACTATTATCTTCAAGATAGCAGAAAAAAATCTATTAATTTATTCCAATCACTTGTATTTTTAAGTTGAGTTGTTTTTGTTACTGAATTGCTTTCCTTTTAAGAACGTAATGGGTTTGCTAAAAGCAAGTTGGAGAAAAGAGGCACCTGTAGTAGACTGCACAGTGAATTAGTCTCTAGGATCTGCTTGTTTGCAAAAATTGTCCACAATGAAACAGTAATGAACTACTGTCAACATCCCACGTTGTATAGGGTTGTGGCCCTCTCAGGGATGCATCAAGTCATAACTGATCCTGATTCCCCTAATTTGTTACTCAGACATGTGTTTTCCTAACCCGACGCCCCACACTTGCAGTAGCCCTACGTTTTGCTGCACTCTCCCCTGTTTATTGCACACTAACTTGTAAAGTGAGTAATCTGCTTGTTAGCCGAGGTGCAGCACCACTACAGACTTTTTTTGTATACAACTGCTGTAAAGTAGCATTTAAAAGATGGTGTCCTGGCGACAGTGTGTATATAGTACATTTTAGTGTAAACATCTTTGAGAAACTTGTAGATTATTCTTGGATTTGTATTTTTGTATAGACTTTTGAATTACTAACTCTCAGAGTTTGGAGCTGATGTATACCCTCTATCCTTGCATTATTCCCCTCAGTCACATTCATGCAGAATAGTTTGAGTTTTGCTGTGTTAAAAACGAGTGGTACTATAAGCAGCTGGGCTTCTGTACAGTCCCTATAGTAACGAAATATATGTAACACATAGCCCCTTGCTCAGAGTGTAAAGTAACAGTATTGTTTCACATGGGACAAAATGCAATGATGATAAAGCGAAGGCATTATGCCCCATATACTAGAGTGTAGAGCTACTTGGCCTTACAACGTTAACTGTTATGAGCCTTCCTTGCCTTGACAGTCTCTGCTACAGACTTGCCATTGACATGTTGACATATTCATTGAGTCTCAAGCAATTACTTCCAGCAGGGGATCACACAGAGGCAAATCACTGAGACAGAGAAGCTAGATCTGCATTATTTTCCAGCTGTAATGTTTGTAAAGTCAGAAATGGATATGCAGCATTTTGAAAAATATCTATATCTATAATCAGCTACATAACAGATGCAGGTGATGCGATTCTATATTTTAGTTTCAGGTCGTAGGAACAAAACTGGTATCATTTGTTTTGTTTTGTTCTTTGGCTGTATAATTTGGAGAAGTGGAGATTTCCCACCATCCACAGGTGCCAAGAAGGCAGATGTTGTTCAACGCTCCAGTCACATCTTGTGCTCAAAACCATTCCACTTATGCAGTGTTTGATATTAGGAGTGTCTAAATCTGAAATTTTCTCCATTGGATTGTAAAATTCACGTCACCATTTCCCTGTCAAAGCGCTCGGTGAAATTACTGCCAGGAGTCAAGGTCATGCCATCAATATACATTCTTCTACATGCATACTGTCAATGAACACAACTATGCAATTTTAAGTGGCATTCACAAGTTTAAATACTGACTCCAAGACAGAAACGTGTTATTTATTCCTCCCTCTGTGACATGATAGTCTGCTACAACCTTATATGCACAAGTCCAGTGGCAAAAGTTGCCTTTCCAATGCATACACATAGAGCATGCTTCTTGAACTCCAGTATATTGTATTTCATATTTCACATTTGGAGTGGTGTGAATCTGGTCCTTGTAGTGTGTCCAAGTACTGTTCCAATGAATGTTGCACCACAGCTTTCCCTTTCTACATGCTATTTTGCCTCTGAGGTAACTGGTTAAAAACCAACTGGATTTGTTTGAAGGAGTGCTTAGTGAATGAATGATTCTGTTTTAAGAATTATTTTTGGTCAAATGTAAGCAGCTTTTCCTTTCTTTTTAACTTTTACACTTTATGGGTACATGTTTCATTTGGGCTTACCCCATCTATGTAGTCATCTCAGCCTCTCACATTTAAATTTGACGTGTGGATAATTTGTTGGCTCATTTCACCACTGAAAGTCGAACTTGCAGCTGAGGTTCACCTGAAAAAGGTCAACGTTGGCACGTCACTGATGGTGGCATATGTTTGGAAGCAGATCGTTTTGTTCACAAGTGTTTAGCCAGAGTGCTTTTTTGGAAATAGAGATCCAGAATTTCTGCCATCTCCAACATTTTTCCAAATGGCCAATATTTAGAAAAAAAAAACAAAAAGAAAAAAAAAGAAAGCGAAAAAGGGCGAGAGAGAGGAAACTATATGCTTCCAAAGTAATGTCTTGACACCCAAAGAGTGAGGAATTGTTAAGGATTTGTATTTTTTAAAAGAATGTATAATGTGAAAATGTTTGCTTATGCTTGTTTCGTATAAAGTAATATGATAAATAACTCTGAATTGAGAGCAATATAATACTAATAAAACCTTATCCTTGTCACTGATTTTTTTTGTTCTCCCCATTCAATTAAAAAAAAAAAACTGAGTTCATTATGATGAAATGCATTTAATAGGAGAAAGGAAAAAAAAGAAGCATGTTTTCCAGAGCACGTTGATCACTTCTGCAATGGTAAGGACACATCGTGGAGAGATTTTCTCTGTGAAACATCAAAATTAACTTTCAAATCTGCAGGAAGTCACAAGGGCCAACAAAAAATGATAAATAAAAATTCACCTTGAGAGCTTCGTTCAGCGCCTTGAGGTCATCCATCATTCCGCTACACAGGGTAACCCTCTCAGACAGGAGCGCCAGTCTGTCATTGAGCTCTGCCAGTTGCTTTGGACGAAAAAACACGTTGTTCACCACTTGATCTGGACAATACATCAGAGGCTCAAACCTATTCACACTGACCTGTTGGGCCGATGAAGCGCCATCATCACCCTCCCCAGCCACCGGATCTTCTCTACAGTCTGCAATTGTTTAACAAATCATAATTTTTTTTTAAAAAAACACTGATAATGAAACAACCTAAATTTAAATGTTTTGTTACCTGTGTCAGAGGACATGGCGTCCGACGTATTTATCCTGTAAACGCTGAATTTCCACAACCTGTGTCTTTGTTATTTAAATACAGGTCACACAGGTGTCATCAATTTGACATCAGTGATGATGGTGGTGGCAGGAACGAAACGAGGAGCATGCAACATTCAATTAGCCTGCATATTATGCAAAAGAAAATAGGCCTACAGAATTTAAAGAGTGATGGGTGACGTGTTAATTTTATTATAGCCATATAGCCTACGTGTCGTTTGTCAATACTTGGGTTGTTAAAACGCGAGTAGCCTACTTCCTGGAACATGACATTTTGGCAAGTTGATGAATTAAGTGAAATGTGTTTGCAGTGAATTTCAAAACAACAGAATGGCCTATATTGGCTAAATGAAATTAAATAAATAAAAAGATGTAGCCTAATTGGTTTGTCTGTAGCCTACCGAAGTTTCATAGGACTACAAATTGTTTTACAGCTCGGTAGTTAGGCCTAATAGCAAGAATGTTCCCGTACATGGATGTATTGTGAACTTACATGTTCTTATAATAGCGCCATTGTCCTGGCCCTTTAAGAAACGAGTCGTCATTGTTTGGAGGCGTAACCCGGAAGTCTTGTGTGATGCCATTCGGCGACAACACGCTCTTCGGCTCGTGAACCAACTCCTCAACGGTTGTAGCTCTGGTTTTATGAAGTCACTTAAAGTTTGTACTGTCGCCGTTGATTTACTGAGACCGAGAGCAGCTCACGGTTCAGCCGCGGTTCGTCGAGTCGTAGCAGACATGTGTAAGGAGCTGAAGACCAAAGTGCTGCGTTTACTGCCGCCGACCTCCAACGGGCCGACCATCCATCAGGAGGGCCACACAGGTGAGCTCAACAAGTGCACGTGGGTGTCCGTGGACTGTTTGTTTCCCAAACAGGTGAAAGTCAAATGTATTGATGAGGAGCTCCAGCTGCTGTAGAGAGATGGACACGGGCTGTTTGGCTGTAAACGTTGCAATGTGTTGCATCATATTCCCGATTTTCCTGTTCTGAATGACATGGACCTGCTGCCCCAGATTGTTTTTGAGAAGTTGAACCCTCCCTGTAACTATGAGAGCATCAGTCCACAAAGCCTTTACTTTCATCCCTTTAATGTTTCCATCTCATTTTGTTATCATCATGGGTGCTTATTTATGCTGTGTTGCTGATCCCCCATTGACCCTCCCTCTCTTCGAACTGCAGATGGTGCTGAAATCCTGCGATGCACGGTGAAGGCCCTGAAGGAGGGCAATGTCGTCGCCTTGCCCACAGACACCATATACGGTTTGGCCTGTCTGGCCCAGAACTCTGCAGCCATTAAGAAAATCTATGACATCAAAGGTCGAAATGGTCACAAACCCCTGGCGATCTGTGTTGGAGAAATTCAGGATATCTACAAGTAAGTTGCTGCTGTTTTGCCACCAGTACTTGGTGGATGGTGAACAGTGGTATTTATTTCCAATGGAGATGCAGTTTGATCAGCCTGCGCAGTTTTAAACAGTGATGACTGTCAGTCCAACAGAGGTGTGATGGCTGCAGTCATACACAGACAGAGATAACACATCCACACCAATTCAAGCAACAAGCACACAGGTCTATATGCATGATGAATTAATCTGCCAGGTAAATGAAACACACACAGGAGACTGATGGATGATGGGCAGATTCAAAATAATGACATCATTGCTTCGTAAATGGCAGGAAATAGTGAAAATGCGTGCAGCAGCTCAAATCGAAAATGGCTCATGTGTCACCAGGTACTGCAAGGTGAAGGTGAAAGAGGAGATGCTGAGTGACCTGCTGCCTGGTCCCGTCACGCTGGTGTTCGAAAGGTCTGAAACACTAAACGCAGATCTCAACCCCTTCACCTCGGTAAGTCCGCTCCTAGAGAGCGAAAGCGAAGTCACTGAAAAATGAAATGCCAAATGATTCCAAGTGAATTGTTGGTAAACGTCACTCATCCGCTGCATCCCTCAGCTCGTAGGTGTCCGTATCCCAGACCACAACTTTCTGCGGCGCCTTTGCCAGATGTGTGGGGAGCCACTGGCTCTAACTAGCGCCAACATCAGTTCACATACCAGCACTGTGGAAGTAGACGTAAGTGAAGAAATCTTTTTCCAGCATCTTAAATGATGTTTGAAGGATGTATCTCTGTGTTGTTGGTTTTTTAATTGCTTCTTTCTCTTTTGTCTCCTGAAGGAGTTTCAAGACCTGTGGCCCAGCCTAGCAGTGGTGGTGGATGGTGGGCCAATAAGAGACCAGAGCCGTGCCGGATCAACAGTAGTCGACTTGTCAGCACTTGGCAAATACAGCATCATTAGACCAGGCTGGTGAGTTCATGTTGTAACTGGGACCCAGTTCGCCATCGACTCCTGTAGTAGCTTATCTAAGAATCCTACTAATGGGGGCGGGACTAGATAAGCTTTTGCTTCTCCCGCTTTCCCTTTCGGCCATTTGTATTGTATTATTTGAACTAAGATGAAGTCTGATGATGATGATTTAAATTGACATGCCCGAAATAAACAAATTGATTGATAAGAATAACTTCAAACCACCTGGTGATACCGACAGAATAATTGAAATGATAATGTAGTGATGGATAGACCTCTGGGTGTCATCTGGTGATGGAGCAGACTGTTCCCGTTTACTCCACAACTCATGGAGTAAGTGGATGGACCATAATGGAGAACAGGCTTATTTCCTAGAAAGCTCCACGTGCATTGTGCACCTGCCAGTGTTTTTGGTTTACTGCTGTGCTTTGTACTGAGGCAACAGTGTCATGACAACATTGTCCACCGCTGGGAGGCTGTGCCAGCTGCAGCACCTGCTGTCATTGTGAATCTCCTCCTGGAAGCTAGTAAACAAAATGTGGGCAAACCTGTGCAGACAGAATATTTAACCAGTGACCACAGAACGTGATCAGGGGTGTTGCGCATTAATTAGTGGACTAAAACACGGCTGCAGTTTACTACACAATGTGGATTTGTGATGCCACTCTCCCTCGACCCCTCCCACCCTTAACCTGGATAAGAGTTTATACATTAAATGAGAAAATGACTGTAATTCTCTTTTTCAGTGCCCTTTCACATACGATTGATGTGCTGGAACACAAATACGGCCTGTCAGAGGACTCGGGAGAATGACCTTTGAGCTGTCCATACTCCACAAACAGACGCTAAGACACACAAATAGCTTTGACCTTGGGGCTTGGTCAGAAAAAGAGGACTCCTATCTCATATTCTCTCAGAAGAATTGATTGTTGCTCAGGAAAGACGAAACACCAGGAACAGCTCGAGTTTTCAGCCACTTGTGTCGTTCTGGCTGCTGCTTCGAGGTCTGATGTTACTTTTTCTTTTGAACATATTTTCTGCCTTACCCTGCATCTACTATTCTCAGATTCTGTTGGATTTTAAACTAAGTGTCACAGTTGTCTGACATTTGCACACAAAACAGAGAAAGCAATAGTATGGGATTTTTATTTTTTGCATTTATCAACGTAAAATTTTCTCTTAGACAGTTTATATTATCACTCTTTTGATAAGGGTTAGACATCATAGACCCTAAGTGAATCTTCCTGACAACAAAACATAAGTGATGAGAATTCTCTGTGAATTGCATCAAATATTTGTTATTAAATTATGAATCCCCTGTATTTATTTTGTCAGATAAACTGTATTAGCTTTGTACTGCAGTTGGTCAGAGTTACAAGAACTGTTATATTACATACTGCATGGACACGTTGGAAAGTACTGTAATGCATAGATTCACACATGAACCAAGTGGCAATGTGAAACTTATCTGTCCAAGTAGATGTTAAACCCAAATTCTCTTATGTAAACTCATTTTGATGGCATCTACAATGATGATTGAAGTTTTGGGGATTTTTTCTTCATAATAAATGAGGCCATTTGATGCATACATCAGTTTTTATTTTTTATGTGTCTGGATTTTACTCACTGTTGATACTAATTGGCATATGTGAAATCAAGACTCAAGATTGTGGTTGAAAAATAAATTAAGTCAAGCAAAGACAAATTATCCTCAGAGAAGCCTGAAATGTCTGAAAGTACATTTTTACTAGCATTGGACAGCAGGCTTTCATGAGCTCCACATCACACACATCCACACAGCAGAGCGTCCCAGTCAGTGGTAGGTTTTTATCCAAAACATCGAGCCCCAGCATTGAAACTTTTACTAAAGTGAAAGAGAGTAATGTGTACCCACAATAAACATGGCTTCTTTCCATATATGTGAATATAATGCAGTAATATTATAGCAGTACCTTAAGGCAAAGTTTAGTGTAACTGGCCCTGACTGGCCTGTCTGATTGGCTTTGTTATTTGCCACATGAAATGATTATGTGAATACTGAACCTTTGTTGGTTAGCACAGTGGAGAGTAGCAGTGCTTATCTTCATGCTACAATGTATACTCAAAGGGTGTTGATTTTACTCACCAACAGATTTACATTTCTTGGATTTTCTTGGATATGAAATTGTATGAAACCCCGTTAAAATGTACAACCGGAAATAATTATTTTAAGCAATAGTTTGATAAAGTGGGAAATGAATGTAAACAATAACATGTTGAGGATGGGGTCAGCTGTTAGCTTTAAGCTATAGGCAGATGTCCATAGCATCACATTTAATCAATTTTCTCAACTTTCCCAAAATCCTGAACCATTCCTCTGTTTTTCTGGGACTCGTGTTGTCATATGACATCTGAAATGAAACCACTCTTCACTTACATATTTAAGCCACGCACACTGCTTTTAAAAACACCAATTCTTCACCATATTAATGAGCTATCTGAACCTGAGCGAAGGAAACATCAACATTTAGTGTCTCAGTCTGTTTCAATGAAAAACCATAAAAGTGTCACTATTGCTATTATGACCAGTTCTATTCATCTTCAGAGAAGGAAATGAGGATTCACATGGTGACACGTATTTATGAATATGTCAGGCAGTAGTTGTTCTGATAGTAGGAGTGTTGGAGCTTGTCAGTGATGAGCGACAGACCTAATAGCATTTCAGAGTGTCAGTAAAAGTTGGAAGGAATAGCAGACTGACTCTTTAATGCTGCTTTATGAGGAAATCCCACTGCACAGTTCTGTTGAGGTGAGCATGTGAGCAGGAATGTGCACACACACTTGCAGGAACTCTCACATTTGGTTTAGTTGAAAGGTATAAGGATGTCCTTAAGCGCTCAAATCTACACTCATCAGTCTCTACATTCACTCCCTCTTATGCGTACACACACATCCACAAGAGCATGCTGTTTAAAGGGATAGTTCAACATTTTGGCAAATTCGCCTGTTGCCATAATAGTCATAGGAGTAGGTTCATTACCTTAAAGGGATAGTAGCATTTTTTTTAAAGTGGGGTTGTATGATCTACAAATAGCCCCTAAGTACTTTAATTGCAGTAGAAGACTCTCTGCACTCCTCCGTTAGCAACGCCAGCCCTCAGCCCTGCCCAGAGATTTACAACATACATTGTTGTGAATGGACCCAAAGAAACGGGCTATTTTCGCAGCCTAAAAGAGGTTTTATGTGAAAAAAATACACAGTTCCGTTGTTCGCTATAATATAATTTTTTCCAGCCCTTCAAAGTGCAGGAAAAACGCAGTTTTTATTTGGACCTAACCAACTCACGTATCCCTCCGCCCAGGGTTAGCGCCCGCCGATCAGCAGTTGGTTAGGTCCAAATAGAAACTGTGTTTTTCCTGCACTTTGAGGGGCTGGAAAAAATTATATTATAGTGAACAATGGAACGGTGTATTTTTTTTTCAGGTAAAACCTCTTTTAGGCCACGAAAATAGGCCGTTTATTTGGGTCCATTCACAACAATGTATGTTGTAAATCTGTGGGCAGGGCTATGGGCTGGCGTTGCTAACAGGAGGAGTGTAGAGAGTCTGCTACTGCAATTAAAGTACTTAGGGGATATTTGTAGATCATACAACCCCACTTTAAAAAAATGCTACTATCCCTTTAAATTATCGGTGCATGTTGTTTTCAGATATGCGGGGCAGAGACGTGAGCTGCTCAGCGAACACAATGGTGAAGGGTACAGGTCCCCTTAACTTCATCACATACACAATCAAACAATGTCAAAACGCTCTCCTGGAGAAGTTGTGACCTGCACATTCACTACGCAATGAAATAATCTCAAAACAACATGCACCAATAATTAATGAACCTACTCCTATGACTATAGGTATTATGGCAATAGGCGAATTTGCCAAAATGTTTAACTATCTCTAATTTGAACAGAGCTCACATGAGCCACTGCTCCTTCTCTTTGTTGAAGTCCTCGGCCCAGCGGCGGGTCAGCTCCAGGTAGTGATCAGGTCCATGGGGCTGATAGTCCAAGTAGACCCGGGTCACTGTTTTTTTAGGCATCGCCCTCTCTATCTGCGTCCCCTCATGCCATTCGTTAAAAGACGTGATGGTGACCATCTCAGGCCTCACATTGAGCGCCGCCTGCAGGGCCGTCTCATAGTAACGGCCGTTCACTCTGTTGCGCGTGTTGTGGTTGTTCCACGGCCGGATGCTGGTGTCGATGTAACCGGGGCCCACGCTGGGGATGAAGAGGAGATTGTTGCCATCACAAAAAGCTTTGATGGCCTTCCAGTTCTGATGAGAGGAGCCAAAGGAGAAGCCGTTGGAGGCAAAGTAAGTGTACATGCCGTCAAAACCACCTGCGAGGATGTCGTGCTTGTGGCGTTCCTCCACAATCAGGGCGATGAACATGGAGTCATAAGCTGAACCGCGCACGCTGTGGGAGCCAGTGGGAGTCAGAAATTCGGACCAGGACTCTGGGGGAGTCAGGTAGGAGTCATATATGTAAAACAGTGGAAGACTCTTCCCTGTGCTGGAGGTGAACTTGTAGAAGGCTCCATGGTCTCCATACCTTTAAAAAGAGAACACGGTGAGTTATTTTTATATTGTCACACCCACAGAACTATATTTCAAACCCTGGTGAAGATTCAAAAGTTTCTGCAGATACCAAATTTTCTTGGGCCAGATTTTGAGAAACATCCAACTCAGCAACTTTTATTCTTTACTAGGATCCCCATTAGCTGATGCAGAGCATGAGCTACTCTTATTGGGCTCTACATAAAAACACTGACATGAAGTTGGGGGGGGGGGCACAACATTATATCATAAGAATTATCCTCCGAACATGTTACTTTACATTTTCTTATTCATTTACGCTAGTTCCATATACACACATTCATACATACATATGCTGTGTAGTGTATTATCCACCTGAACTTTTTGCTCTAATATCTTATATCATCACCATGTATTATGTTCTTCTGCCTTTTTTGGAACTGAAGGAAAGTGTAAGTTGGTGCTCTGCTTCATGGACACGTTTTGCTCAGAACGAAGGCAGATGTTATAAGAGAGACAGACGCGCATACATTTACAGATATATTAAGATGTTGGATTAAGTGTTTAGTAACAGTAATAGATGAGACATGAGTGACCCTTGTGAGATGCACCCTAGGTGAATGTGTTTTTTGTTGTTCACAGAGAGAGCCTTAAGCTGATGTTTAGCCTCGTCCGGAGGATGAACCCAAGGTCGTAAAATTATATATATGCTAGATCCTGTCTTGTGTTCATGAACACAAAACATGAACTGTGTATGTTTAACAGATACAGGTATTGTTTGGATTTACAGGAAATATGGAATGCTTCTGTTAATGTTGAACAGTTAATGCCTAATATGGTAAGTTATATCCTTATGTTGGGAGAAGGTGGAGTTTTGGAGTTAGAAAGCATAAAAAGATTGTGGTTTTGAGCCATAGGGAGAGAGATCTCACATTGGCACCACATTGGAGATGCTCCAGGATTCGGCATTTTTTGTGATACATGTGAAATTCCAAGCACTACTGAGGCAAAATATAAATATAATAAAAATGTTATTATTTTTTGAGTAATCATTTTTTACAGAAAAAAAAATTACACAACAACTGTGTCATTTAGAGAAGGGGTGGGGGGAGGTATCTTTGATAGGTTTGGCCTTTTCATTTTGGATGTAGAACAAGCCCAGTGCTAAAGGTTGCGCAGGAAAAAAAAAAAAAAAGCATTTGCTTCAAAAGCTCATCCATAAGTCATGACAGTGGCTTTATATAATCAGAAATGCTTACTTACAGTATTTCAGTTTTGTGACTACTGCTCTCTAAAGTATGCATGAAATGTTAATGGCTCTTTCTTTAAGTTGACAGTGATGGAGAGGTGCAGCCAGACGAGGGGCCTACCTGTCAATGATGTACTTGATGTTGTCGTGCACGCTCTGATCGTTGCGCCCTCTGTATGGTTGGATGTGAAATGCAACCTTTGGAAAACATGCAGAAAGACACGTGACTCATTGGCTTCAATTCATCCTATTAACATATGAATAAAAAGAAGATGATCTCATCTCAGCAAGTCTTGACAATGACAGCAGTTGAAATATCAGCAATCAACACAACAACAAATCAAATCCAAATAGCCAGGAAGGAAACTGCTCAATTTAATGCGTATTATTATGTTATGGTATATTAAATTAAAGGTTGAAAAAAAAAGAGTTTCACCATTTCAGTTTTGCAAAACAAGTTAGTCATGCACCACGTTGACCTTATGTGGCCCTAAAGCCTTACATGACATCAGCTCTCTCTGCCCTACTGCTGCATTACAGACTATATTTGTTTACAGGCTTTCTAAAAAACCTTTTGAGTAACAGAGTGCAACACTGACTTAGTGCAACCATCTTACACTGATCCGTTTGGATAGGAAGCAGGTGTAAGGAACCATGTTCTCACTCCATTTCAGTTTCCCGACAAATTCTGTCACACTGTAGAGGTTTTTCACCCTGAGCGGTGCCTCTCAGGAGACCTTTGTAACACTCAGATAATGGCTCTGTAAGAAACAGGTATTTGCAAATGATGGAGGAAAGCAGCAGAGGAACAAGGGACCTGAAGTGACATGTACACACACACACACACAAAAAAAAAAGTTGAATATTATAAAAGGCTTAGGCCGGAGAATTCACTGACTTTGAATAATGCATGATCAGAGTGAAACACTTTTCTTCTCCAGCACTGGACAACCACTGGGAACAATGTGGGGGAAATTTGCCTTTTAGGATGATGGAGGCCAACAGCAACTAAATGAATATAAGATATCATCAGCTGAACTAACACAAGGTTGACTGAGCCTACAGTGAATGGTGTCTAAAGCTAGTGTAAAGTCTGCTACTAGTGCAGTATTTCTTTTACTTCCCAACACATTTAATCTGTGTTCACTGTTGTATTTGCATACTAATTGTCAGCTGAAAAGCTTTGGTGTTTGTGTGCAGAGGTTTTCTGTGGAAAAAAGCTCTGTTGGCAGCACACAGTGTTATTATGGCAGTGGCTGCAAATGTAGCGATGGACTAAGTGATGTTTGGGAAAGACCATAGCACTACTAATTGTTTTAAACTGCACATGTCTCTGACTGATCTGTCAGCTGGAGGGAGGGAAACAGAATCATTCATGGCACTAATGACGGCGCAAAGTGCTTTTATGGGAAACAGAATGCACATTTTGATGGTGTACGATGCATTTTGTTTCCGAAATATCAATTTCAATAAAGATGAAGAAAGAAAGATCCTGGCCATCTGAAATCAATGTTTATGAAGCCATAACTCTCTGTGCATGGTGCCCAGTATTGTGAGCTCAAACATGAAGCTGTTTTGAAAAGCTGTGGGGTATTAGATGATATCAAGCCACAAAATAATCATGGACAGATGTGTAGGGGGGGGAGCAGTGATGCTGTCCTGTTCACTGCAGCAGAGTGCAGGCAACTGGAAAACTCAGCTCTTCTGCAAACACTCACACTGGCCCATTACTCGGTGGTAATTTAGAAGTAAATGAGACAGGAGTCTACGCATTTTAATACCTCATAAACATTGACAGCACGAGCCGCCTGGAACGACCCCTGCATGATTTATGCCGAGCGGATTGGAATTTAGTGCCACGTCATGCAGAAAGAACGAAAGGACAAATGTGAGAAAACATAAAGATAAAGGTCCACAACTTGATAACAATTAGATTCTTTTCAACAAAACTGAGCATATTCCTTTTTTTTTTTTTTTTTTTTAAGATTGTTTGGTTCAGAGCCAGTGCATGCACACACCAATCCGAGGTCGTAAAAGACTTTAACGAAGTAAATCGATGCATCTGGAAACAAGAACGTGTGGCTGATGCCATCATTGGGCACCCATGGACCGTGTTCCCCTGTGTACATGCAACCACATGGCCTACTTACTAGATACATCTTTTACATCCCCCCAGGGTGCAGATTGTTCAGAGGCAATCTGAGTCATGGGACCCATGATGCACATTTCCCCTCTGTTCCTTCCCTCTTGCACCCAGCTTGCGACCCCCCACCCCTCCACCCCTCCACCCTGTCCCCACCAAACCGCCCCCACCCTCCCCTGGGCTAGAAGGACTATTTCAGCTCCTCTTCAAGCTGAGGTCAAGCAGCAGCACTGCTGTGGAGGCTCCATGTGATCTGCTCTCCAAACCAACAGCCATACACAATACACCATGCACGAGCTGTGTGTGGGTGCTGCTGAAACGCTGTTCAACTTATATAAGAAGAAAAAAAAGTACATTGCTTTCTTTGGTGGTGTAACACAAAGAGAGATTTTTTAGCAGCGTGTTTGTGGGATAGCCAGGATTTGTTTTTAGCTCCGCTCTCGTTTCCATTCACCTGCGTTTGTACTAGTGGATATGCAGCTTGGCCAAATATGCAATTTAGTGTATGTGTCTTATTTAAAGATACAGTACACATACGCCTGTATACAAGAATTCAACCAGGAAAAATTGGCACAAATGTCCTGCGGTCCTATCACTTTAGTTTTGTGTTTTTGTTCAAATGTTGTTTCATTGTTTTACTTGTCCTATGACAAGCTCTAAAATATTATAGAGCTTTATCCATTCTGATGTGACCAGGGGTTATTATCTTACCTGATCCAACATATAAGTCTTTTAAGACAATGTGCTTGTAGGTCATTGTAGCTCAAAGAACAACAATTGGAGGATCTTGATCTTGTAGAATAAGTGGATAAAATGTTGGTGGAGGTCAGCAGTCCTCGACAACTCCAGGTTGTGTGTAAACTCACTAAGCTGTATAGTTTTGAGCAATCTGATTTGATTTTAAGATTCCTTTTTTACCAGTGCAACTACAAATGGTGAATTGATGAGTCCAGCAACTATTTGTGATAGTCAATTCATCCTTTAAGCGATTTTTCAAATAAAATTGAACTTCAAAATTTGTAAAATTCCTCTAGATCTATAGGTTCTATGCCCAGTGAGACAATTTGACGCTTTATAAAACTAAAAATCTCAGATTTGGACTGTAATGTCAAAACATTTTCACTATATTTCTTAACAGGTATTTTTCATACAGCAGACAGCCACATTGTGTCCACGTCTATGATGGTGGTACATCACACACCAGACACCTATCAGCAAATGTAGGTCCATAAAGCTATACATTAAACCACCACTCAGCTGCTTGGTTAGGATGTGCACCCGCCTCACTGTCTCTCTTGACTTCAGATAGGACACAAATCCACAAAACTGATGGAGACAAAAAAACACACATAGAAAGGTACCCACACCTTTTTTTTCATCTTTTGAGTGTGTTTTAGGCAAGTTGGTTCATTCTTTGGTGTTTTCTGCCTTGCTTTTATCTATAACACTATTTTTGTGAAATTAAACCCTGTCCACAGGCCTGATGTTTCAAAGCAACACTGTTCATTTGCTCTCACTTAAGCTCCTCTCACATTAGCTGGTAGCCTCTTTGCTTCTACAAACAGATATGTGTGTTTCCTGAATCCGGATCTGATACATTTTTGGCTGCTGGCACGGCTCCTGTGGGACCATCTGTCGCCGTACTTCTCACTTGGGCTTCCCTCCCTTCCTTTTAGCCTGCCTTTCAGTCCAAAAGAGCAAAGACATTATTTAATGTTGTTGTTTTTCTTAAAAAAAAAAAAAAAAAAAAAAAGGGATTAGTAGTTTCAAATGATCAGAGCCAAAGTTCTTTACCTTGTCAGCGTTTTTCCAAAATTATGCAAGAAGAAGCACTTCAAAGATAAATGTCCTTCTGTGCGGAGGGAGTGGGAGGAGTTCATCAAAAACAAGGAGAACTGGAAGAGGATGCTTAGAGATCCTGCTCTGTGCATACAATATCATTCAACAGCTTTCGCACCTCTGCTCTTTTAAAACGCTTTCATAAAGACAAAAACATGAGCAGTTCCTTCTTATTTCAATGATGCACCAAAAATGTTTTTACACACACACATCCCCCACACTTTGTCTGAAAATGCCATGCTAGCTGGGTTACTGATGACAACTAAGCATGGCATTAAATTCAGTCTATTAGCTTCTCTCCTGACAGCATTATGTGTAAAACCTCATCAGCTCAGCGTTGCATGGCTAATCCCGTTGTTCTTGTTATGCCCTCGCATAGATACATTATATCTTTCCCCGCAGCCGAAAGGCAGAATAAACAAAAGTGATATCAAATGTGACAGGCCGGCCTAACAAACCTACTGCCTCTCATCATCAGACTTGTTTTTATTGAGGACGAGGTCAATATGTGTCACACTGCTGCTGGAAAATAAATGAGCTTTTATCTTCACATCAGGACACAAACTCTGGAAAGATAACGAACTGCGTGATAACAATAACCCTTCCAGTTACTTTATTTGGAATAAACTTTGGTGACAACTTTGGCCAGATGTAAATACAGCTTTTCTCTCTGTAGCTTTAGAGTCATTTCAATCCTATACTTAAAGCAGAAGTAAGCGGAATATTTGTGTTAATATAAGTCTAAAATAGTAATATCTTCCGACAGCAATCACTTACATAGAGTGTTTGGACCGAAACACAGGTCTCTCAGTCACTCTGCTCTGCTCTGAGCTGAGGAGAAAACTTTTCTTGTATCCTACAAGTTTTATCCAATGAGGAGAGAGAACGGCATGCAGGGCTGTGTGTGCAGCCAAGGGATGTGCGTGAATGTGGTGACGTAGGGATGAGGACCAATAGATCCATGACGAGGGCGGGGGCTGCTAACTCCATCGGCTGACAAGAAGTTATGGTGCGTTCAAGGCAACCTGTAACTCATGTTTTTCCGACCTGTGAAGTCGTACCAGTTCGATTTGGTATGAGTTCATGGGTCGGAAGTTACGAGTGGCCGTTATAGTGACTTTCACTGGTAAAACAGGTCAGAAAAACACGAGTGGGTTGCCTGGAACGCTACAAAGTCGTAAGTCGTAACGTGAAGCTGTAATTTATGGTTTCAAAAGCCTGCCTGGAACGCAGCATTAGCCAAAACGACCAGATCACTTACTTCTGCTTTAAGAGTACATTTGTGTCCTGCTGATGTCAGCACAGATACGTGAAGCTCATCCTGGAGGAGACCTTATCTTTTGAAAAATTTGACAAACTGTGTATCATCTCTCAAATACATGAACATGTATGCTTCCTGAACAAAGACTTAAAAAATAAAATCCTCAATATGTCCTCATTATACCTGTTTATTTCCGACACATTAGTCATTACCGCCCACTGCAATTTGCTACGTTCCCAAAAATGTTCTGTTGTTTGTTGAAAAAATCATAATAACTTACGTAAAGCCCCACATTAACTACCGGTATGTACTTTATTTTTCCCCTTCAGCAAAGACCGGTAAAGGCCTTATCTTGTTCCTGCCGCCCAGGCATGACGTCTGTCTGATTTTTCTGTACTTAAATATGTAGTGTGTTGTGCAAATGCTGTTGGTGCATTATTAATGGCACCTGCTTTGACATGAGAAAACTCTTACAAGCTGGTCTTTCTTTTATACCATTTCAAATTCAGTCATACAGAGAGAATGGGTGCCTGAGTAGTTTTTCATTGGCACATAGGCACAAGCTTGGAGAGATCTAACAAAAAAGAACAAACAGATCTCAATCTCTGATGATTGTGTCAATCAAAAACAGCAATGTCCTCAAAGATAGCTTCAGTTTCTCTATTGACATGAATTGTATGATATCATGTGCAAGGATCCCTTGTAAAAGTTTAATAAGCATACAATACGGTGACAGGAGACAGGAGAGGGGCCAATATGGATGGTAGTTATTTTCTCCATCGCACCATTTTCCGACCTAATTGGCATGTGGTCATGTGGTTTTGCTACTCCCCCACTTCTCCATCCTGCTGATGTGCTCCCAAGCTCATTGAGTCCTAACTGAACAACTGATCCAGCAGCAGAAGCATCTCTTTGACCCGGTTTTTCGCTCTAATGCCGGGGATGTCACTGCGGCGGCAAACATCCGTAGTCAAATCCCTGAGCAGCAGAGACAGCTTTACAGGAGACACGGTGAAACAAGTTGAGCTTCAACAGCTCTCGACCACACTCTCCACTGGTGAAAAGGAAGCTGTGGCTGTCCTGAGCAAGCATGATGGATGGTTTGACATTAGCATCCTTAGCGGTCTTAACCTTGCTATTCACCTCTGAAGCATCAATAATCCTTTTTTAGCATTCTGTTACTGTTCCACTGATGAAATGAATAGATAAGAAGATAATGTGCTGACAATCACATTATACTCTTTTAACAGCTAGGAATTATATTCAGAAATACAGCCATGGGGATCCCTCCATTAAATTACATTTTACTTCCACGAGATGTTAGTTTTACACAGTTAAAGCCCCTGTACGGAGCTTTTCACTGGATACGCAAAAGTCTCTGGTTTCTGCTGATGTGTCTCTGTTACCTACAACAGCAAATGAGCCCGTCTGTGTGAAGATACGCTATTTCTAAGTAGTCTAATTACATCTGGAAGCCATGGTCGGGTCGGACCACAGACGAAACGATACGCTGCTAAAAAAAAAAAGAAGCAAGTCCTGTCTACTTTCCAACGTTTCCAAAACAATTCTACACGCGCCAGCCAGACAAACGTCTTCATGACAGTGGGAAATGCAGTCTTCATTCCAGCAAAACACCACCACTTTCGTCCACAGGGGCCGCCAAAATCAACTAAATGAAAAGTCTGTACAGGGGCTTTAAGCTACTGGAATACAATATAGCAATTGTAACCTGAAAACACAGGTTGTTGTTCTTCAAGCCCTTTAAGTACAGTCATGCACAAAACTACCCCTAAGTTTTTCATGGTGATTTATTTGCACCTTGTTCATTTGCGCAACAATAGTTTGTTTTGCAGAGTTCCTAGATTGCTTTGCAGATATAGAATTGGGAAACTGGAGCTTTCAAATTGTGTATTATTTGTCATGTGACTTTCTCTTCATAGAAATAGTCCTGGTGTGAATACACAAAAAAAGCTACAGATGATATTGTGCTGAATATCTAGTGATCGTCAGTTCTGGTAAAGACAAAATAACCCATTACCTGTTAGAAATATTCTTAATTGTATGATTTGTTGTTGTTGTTGTTGTTTTATCTAGGCAGTAAAATTAATTGATTATGGAATTAAAATCCCAATATGGCTGAGTGCAATATCCAAATTAGGGTTAGCTGTAATATTAGATAAAAGGAAAACATGTCACAACAGTCCATAAATTAAGCATTATGGTGCTGTGATGCCCCGGTCTACAAATCATATTCTCTTGGCACAAGACCAAGCAAAAATACTATCATCATCATTTTTTTCAATGGACATAAAAATGGAAATCAACTCATTGAAAGATCAACACTCATTTCCTGGGACTACTTGTTGTACGTTGTGAAAACTGAGCTGAACATCATGCCTGAAAATAGATGAAAATAGATTTGATTCACTGCTCTCTTCTAGTGCCATGGACTCTTTCCTGGCTTTATTTCAGGTTTTACACACACGCACACGCACACACAAAATGTGCTGATGCCTTTTTACCTTCAGATTGTGCCTGTATGCAGCATCCAGTACAGCTGGTACCAAATCCTCAGCGGGTTCCCCGTTGTCATCAGCCAGACCAGGAGGATACCAGGACAGGACCAGAACCCCTGGATACACACCAAAACACAAGTCTGAGGCACTGTTTAATACCTCTGAGAGCACCATTATCTGCTGTGAACCAGTGTCCAAAATGCATATGAACCTCTAAAAAATGTTAAGTTATGCATTGTTGGAATGATGTATGGATTTCATGTTGATTGCAAGAAATGCTGACAATCCTGTAGGGAGAAAAGGGGTGCTGAAAACTTTTGCTTTCATTAATCTGCAGTGACATTTTCATGCAGCCATTTGCACAGTCTTACACGCTCATGTGAGACCACTGGATGAAGCTGTGCTTTTACTAAAAAGCACTAAACTGCTTCTCTGGTAAATGATAGGACTGTTGTTGCCCCTTGGGCACAGAGATATGCAAAAAAGCTCTGTGGTTCTTTTGCAGATCTTTCTTGTCATAAATGTTGTGCAATTCAATAAATCATCCACAGCCATTTACAGCTGATAGTTTCTATCTGAATGCCTATCTGCCCATCATCCATATCCTGCATCTGATTGATGAGAATGCGTCTGTCATTTGAGACTATTTATTATGTCTCGTTTTAGTGGCAATCTCTCTCTGCATAGGTCGAGTTTGTGTCAGTTCATAAATCCAGGTAGAGAAGTGCTTGTTCATGCTCTGATGCAGGCTGAGAAATGGCGTCACGGGGTTAGGTGCCACAGTGGTGGCTGGCACCAGAGAGGATCTGGCACATTGGATGTGCACTCAGAGCTAATTCATTAAAGTCATGCTTGTTTGCTGCAGAGCTGTGGGCACTATTAGATTACAAAACTCAACTATGTGTGTATAAAAATTATGGCCACTGCTATTCGTTTTATTTAGGAGCTTTTGAAGTGGTAGGGGATCAATCATCAAGCCAAAATAACTATTTAGACTTGAGCTGGCTGTGGTGTCTAATTAAATGGAGTGTTTTAACTAAAGACTGTGCATCTGTCCTCCCGTGATCCATCTGTCAGTGCGGTGAGGTTTCAGAGGGTTGGATGGTCTGGTCATCATTCCGCATGGTGTAAAATAACCCACTGAGCCGCAGGACACAAACATCAGGGCCTATCATGTGTTGGCTGCTGACGGCTGGACACACGGGTCTGTTACTCGACACCAGACGACAGGACTCTGTCTGCTGTCTTTTAGGGGAGCCATGCTAGTTTTTGAAAAGACTAACAACATATTGTACCTATTAATATTTTATGACACATCCAAAAAAGAACTGGACATAGTCTGGGAGAGACATTAGAGCTGAGTGATAATTTAATACCTCATACTGCCTCTTTTCTCTTTCTTGCAACTACAGCACACACTCAGTTTAAACTTAAGACCACTTTTAATTAACTACTGTAGTTAATTCCCCCTTTTAAATTTCAAGCTCAGTTATTTTGCTACTATTCAATTAGCCTATGCTACCTGACAGGAAATGTGTTATTTATCTGAAAAATACAAAAATATGACCATTTATTAAAACTTAGTTCAAGTTTTTATCGCAAGTTTTCAACATTGGTTGTGAAAATAAATATACCTCAGTATTGATTTTAACTTTATGACCCAGCTCTAGGGGGCAAGCTGTTAGGAAACCTTAGACTGTGTTTTACTTGACTGTCTACATTTTCAATCTGCATAATTCTGACCTAAAAGTTGATCTCTAGATACCCGAAGCTTCAAAAAAGTCATGAAGTTTCTGTTTGTGCTGCAGGGGAAAGCGCAGCAGCAGCAGCAGATACTGTACTGTATACTGGGACTCTGAGTTGACCATGTGGAGCTGTCCAGTGGATGTGTGGTGCTGAAAATGTTTACTGCCCCTCAAGCGAAAAAGGAGGCAGCGTGGCGCTTATAGAGGCCAGGATTCCGTACAACTGCTGAGCAGGAGGGGAAAAAAAACTCACAACACTCAGCTCTTCTCTCTCCAAGAAAACTGTGAGTGCCTCTCTGAACTGTTACCTGCTGCAGAGGCTCCGATCTGCTCCATGTGGGACTCCAACACGTCCGGGTCCCTGGAGCTGTAGGGGTTGAGTTCTGGATAGAAACTGGAGCCGATGTCCTCAGGCGGCATGTGTCTCCCTCTCGGGTAGCTTGACGCGATTTTGGGGTCCCAGTGTGGCACCAAGATGTGATCCCAGTGAATGTACTTACCGTCCATATGTGGGGTGCCGTACCAAATGTAGTAGAAAATATGAACATCATAAAATATAGTCCCCTCGGGGCCGGAGTTGGACAAAACTACTTTGGTGTTGCTTCCAGCCGGACGGGCTTGACCCGGGGACGTGGTGGCGGCATCGCGGGGCACGGAGCGCCGGTCCACCCTCCCGCCTATCATCGGCAGGAGCTCCAAGCCCGGAGCCAGGTCCGAGAAACCGTCACTGGGCTTCAGGGTCCTCAGTCCCATCATGGTCCCAAAGATGAATAATGTGAAGAGAAACAGAGCTATGCACGCTTTCCTCCGCAGCCGGGCCATGTCTGGCTGGACGGTGGCACAAGCTGCAAACTGCGTGAACGTGGACGAGACGCGCAAAATAAAAAACCTTTATGTCCTGGATTGTGTTTTCCTCCCTGCAGCGGAGACTTCACCTCACAACCTGCGAGCCTGCTCTTCTTCACAGAGCCTACATGATTCCTGTCCGGTCGCAGCAAACTACTTGGAGCAGTTCGCTGTGGGATTTGGAACTTTATTCTGCAGCTTCATGTTTTGCATTCTGCTGAGCTGTCTCCTGGAGAGGAACTGTCCTCAACGCTGAAGAAATAGTCGCCTATACGGATTATTCCCGACCGGTGATGTTGACGTGTTAACACCGATTCTGCACCGACAGCTGTCTTAACGCCTCCGAGCTGGTGGATCCTGTCCCGCCCAGGAACTCATCCATCCCTCCTCACACCGGGCAGATGACGGGTCGGGATGCGGAGTGATGCTCCTTGGTAATGTCAGAGGGATTTTCCAGCCTCAGTGGTTGGCTGGTGGGTAGGTTACTCCTTTAAAAAGCGCGTTTTGGAAATGCAAAGAGGCGGGACTGCTCTGATCTCTGATCTCCCTGTGGATCAGTGGCTGCACATCATTGCGCAGACAGAGATGTAACGTTTAAAGATAAATAATAATAATAAACATAAAAATCAACTAGCCTACTGCAGATCAACGTGAATCAAAGATCAAGATTCAGTTTCTAAGATGATGATCCTGTCATGATGTCAGAAGACATCGCCCGGGCCGGACTTACCACAGAGGCTGGGAGAGTCTGACACACAATAAAGTGTCCGAATATTTACCGAAGTTGATCGCCTGACTCTTTGCCCTGTGCTGTGAGTTTGGAGATATACTGACATCTAGTGGTCATTTCATAGAACAGTAGGGCAACTTTGCTTTCAGGTACCCGGACACCGGAACGCATGGACCGTTTGACGAAATAGCCAATTGTAACGCTGCAAGTTTAACGGGCAAGGAAGAGGAAGATATTAATAATAGGCTATCATAATTTTACCCGTTCTGAAAACCAATCAATTATGATTTCCCTCCATATAAGAAGCAGATTAGCCTATATGGATTAATCTTATTCAATTTTGAGAAGAGTGAACGAGCTTGAAGTTCTATTAGGCTGTTAATTCTTATAAAATAAAATAAAAATAAAACGTTAAAAACTCTTCATAAAGGCTAGAAGCAGATGTAGAGTTGAGTAGACAGCCATCTTTACAGCCCATTAGCTTGTTGCATCTTGGCTTCAGTCCCACTGACTGAGAGCCAAACACCTTGGCTTCCGGCCAACATAATGTGGCAGCGCTGGAGAGTCACTGACCCTCCACTGGAGATGATCTGACTCGCTGACACTTCATTACATTGTTTTTCTTGCCCACTAAGCATTTTAATCAGAGCACAGACCGATGAGCAGATAACCCCCATGCCACTTAAATCCATCTAAATAACTGACTTTCTCGGAGTTTGTAGACACAAAATGAAGCCTGTCATTAGAGTCGAATTAGTGGTCGAGCTTTTTCAGAGTGTTTTAAACATCTTTATTAACCATTTTAAAGATGAATAAAGAAAATACTCAGATTTAAGGGTTAAGAATGAAATTCTGCCTATGTGATTTACGAGGTGTTTGATGATTTAGTGACCACAATGAAGCATTTTGTCGATGTGAAGAAGATTTTGCTCAAGTAGGCTACCGACCTTATTCATAACTTTTTCGTAATTTTCCTTCTTTATCGCATCAGATTTATTCGTTAAAAATACGCCTGTTAAAGTAGTCTGTTAACGAGTCATTTCAAATAAATGGTTTTGCATTAGGAATATTATCATAGGCTATGTGAATAATGTTGCAGAGCACAAAACTTCCACAGAAATAAACCCTGCTTATAAATCTTTCATTATGTATCATAATAAAATATATTAAAAATCATTATTAATCATTATTATCAAAGACAAATTATTCATTGATCAAACATGGTCACAATGACATGAATATAGGCTATTTTTCGTTATTGATATAGTTTTTCACTGGTGTAATCAGAATAATTAATCAACATGTGTTATTTCTCTATTATATATTTAATCTGATCGTAGATCCTTCTCCAACCAGAAAGCTTCGTTTATTTCAAGTCTTTTGTGTCATAAAATCACCCACTTTTTTTCCTCTAAGGCATATGGAGAATATCCTTCTCTTCATCTGAGACGTTATTAGTTCCCTGGTCTTATTTATTTAATGGTGTCAGTTCTGTAAAGCCCCACATGGGCTGCGCAAACAGTTGTGCGGGTCCACAAGAGGTCGTAGTGGTAGTTGAGATGAAATCGACAGGTCACCTCTGAAACATCCATCAGGCGGTTTGTCGGTGAACAGAGTTAAAGATCAACACAAAAATACTATAGACTCAATTCTTTTTTTCAGATCATTTTCAAGTTAAAACTCCACAGATTAACGAATCATTCTGTTTCTGCCTTACATTTGAAGGTCGACCAATGAGGTCAAATTCATTCATCAAACAAATTAAGAATAGCCTATTAAATTTATTATAGGCTGTAATCTTTTACTTTTAAATTCTATTTTTCTAACAATAAATAACTCGTGTATTTTGTTGTCTTATGCTGCCATGTTTGTAAACACGATCATTATTATTTAGCCTTATATTAGATTGAAAAAAATCATCATTAGCCTATATAAAATAATAGGCCACAGCTATGTTTCTTTGTTATTTCAGATCTACAACATGAATTGAGTATTTCACTGTGGGTTCTGTTAGAGGATCACTTCCCTCTGTCTTTGATTCATCCATCATCCCACAAGGACACGAGTCAACATTTTAACATGATGTGATCAATCACTATTGATCCGTGAATTGGTTTGGCCAGCCTGGTTTGTTTTCACGCTGCCCACCTTGTGTGTGTCCTATGTGTGAGTGTGTTTTAAACCGGTTTTAATCACGCTTTAGTTCAAGTCCGCTTTCATTTTCCCCTTAAAGCTCCAACCCATCAGCTCTGCAGGTTTGACTCAGTTCAGACGTTGCTCCTCTGCTGCGTGCAAAGAAAAGAAAAAAGAAGAGAAAACCCTTCCCCCTCCATGTTTCATCTGGATTACCATTACAAACCTTTCTTTGGCATGTTAGGACAGCAGCTAACCAACTCACTCATCACAAGGAAACGAATGCACATGAGATGGCATGCATGCAATGCATATAGAATAAATCTCGTCCAGTTTGATTGATTAATTAAAAAAGGAAAAGTGGTTGTTTGAAATCAGACAAAACCAGGTTTCACTTCCTTCTTCCATTCTCAAACCAATCTATGAAGATACAGTAGCCTAAGCATGTTTATAATAGGCTATTTAAAAAGATCTGTCACAGAATAACTTGAAGGTCAGTCTTGTCCATTTTTAGTGTATTAATTCAAACCTTAATAAGATAGGCTACAACACTGGTCATTAATTAAATATCTTAGAAGTGAATTGGTATGATTAACAGTACTTGCACATCACTGAATAAACACAACAGATGCTTTAATGTAAATATTATTTAAAATATTTTAATGATATATCCTCATAGGTGATTGGTCAGTTTCCATCTTTGGGCCTTTCCATCACACAATATGCAATCTAATCCTTGGGGACTATAATTGTGAATCACGTGGACATGACCGAGAGTGTGGGGGGTTTTGTTAGATTGGAAATGGTCATTTGTATTGACCAGCAGAGCTGACCACTGCAGGAGCGAGGAAAAAAACGCGTTTTCAGTAAACAAAGACGGACGCGGCAGCAGCGGCTGAAACACTGGGAGTAAACTGGCCCTCAGACATGGCAGAAGGTATGTTAGAAGCTTCTTTTTGGGGGAGTTATCTCTGTGAATGATTGAAGTGCTCTGTGAAGAGGCTGGCTTTTCCTTGCATTGTGTTTGAGATTTTGTTGGGGGGGAAGATTCTTCAGCAAAAAATTCTGCCCGGTGACCCCCCACCCCTCATTGTTTAGGGGGAATAGGTTGCCAGCCCTCTTTTGTTTACCCCCCTCTCCCGCTTTCCCTCTCGCTGCGCAGCCTCTGCTTTTCACAGCATTTTGCATGAAAGTGGCAATCTGTGAGGATTACCCAGTTTGAGGGTTAAAAAAAAAGGATACTGTAGCTTGGGTGCTAATTTTGACTCAAGGCAGAACTGAAGATATGGGCTCTGTTTCTAACCAGGAATTCCCAGGTTGAGTAACTTAACAAGTTTCTTTTTTTCTTTAAACTTTCTTTTAAACAGGTTAATTGAGTCGTTTTCTGCGGTGGACTGTCTCTCTGATTGTAATGGCACATTTTCCAGTATTGTTCACGCACGTGATCTGCAATCCGTGTTTATCAAAGCATTAAACGCTCTTTAGAAATACTGACATCACGCAGCCTGCAAGATCACTTATTTTACGCAAACTCGTGGCACAAGACTGCGGCTCACTTTCTTTTATTTAGTTATGAAAGTGGCGAGAATTGAAACCTTAAACTAAGCCGGAACAACAACCGAGGCTTGTTTCGTCTCTTTTCATTTTATCGATCCGTATTGATCAGTGATGCAACAATGCAAGGGAACGAGAAGATAACTTTTAAAAAAAATGTTTATACACACGGGTTTTGTACTTTGCTGAAATGTTTCACTAGCTATTTTAAGAAGGAGACAACTTGCATTTTTTTTTCTTTTTTTTTTTAAATTGTATTTCAGGAGTGTGTAAAACCGAGGAGGATGAGGGACCGAGCACTGAGGAAGATTCACAGTCTGTCCACGGGCTCGGCGTGTGTAAATGGTTCAACGTCCGCATGGGTTTCGGGTTCCTGTCCATGACCAACCGAGAGGGAGTGCCACTGGACGAGCCGGTCGATGTGTTCGTCCATCAGGTAGGACCTGCATCTCTACTCGGTTTGGGGGGTTGGAAGTGTTAACTAACGAAACAACACCGGCGTTTCCACTATACTGCACCCGGGGGGGGAAAAAAACATAGTCCGGTGTGGAAATGTGCTTTTCCAGCCGGGAGCCACATCACCACACCTGTTTCCAATCTGGTTTAATTAATTGAGGATTTTTAATCTCCCTTCTCATTGGCTAAAATGTGATATGGCTAGGAAATATGCTGGGGAATGTGAAATAAAGTGAAATGTAGCAGAGTTTTCGACGTGTAGGCTATCCTTAACCCGTTTAATCCCAAATTTTTCCCTGCAAAATAAGTGCATACATTTCACTCCTTGGACCTCCCTAACACATAATATGTATGTTTTTTTTCATTTCATGTTGGTTTTGTTAGTGAAAATTTAGGTTTTATACTCGGCAACAATTGTTGCCGGTGGGAAACTGCATAGTCTAAAATTTCACAAATTCTATAATTTGACCTATTTACACATATAAAAAATTAAAACTGACACTAACATGTGAAACATATTTTAACAAGGCATGTACAAATGTGCATCCTAGAGGAACTTCTGCTTGTTTACCTTGACCAAGGACTACACCTGGGCCCTGTCCTATAGGCTACTTTTAGGCGGGTGTGTGTGGACTCCACAATAGGGCTCCATGTAAAACATGCACACTGTGGGTGAAACAAGGCTCCACAACTTGTACTCAAACCAGATTGGTTTGCCCCTGATAAACTGACTGCTGTCATGCTTGCCATAATACTATTATTACCACTACTTCTACTACTACTACTAATAGTAATAATAATAATAAAATCCATTTGTGAGCAGAATCCCATGAAAAGTCAGCAACTCATCCATGCTCCAATCAAGTGCCTTCCTTTGGTTTGCATTGAATAGGCATTTGGCATTTCAACAGTGAGCTCCCTCAGAGAAGGATACATCAGCAGAACAAATCAACAGGGTCCGGGTTTAGTTTGTATAGCCTACTGCAGTTGGACCGTCACAAAATCTGGTATATTGGATGTGGCTGGTAACCATGTCACAACACACACACACACACAACACACATCACTTTGGGGTCTTTTTAGGTCTAGAAGATCCAAGACCTCTGATATTTTTAAGCTGTGTAGAAAAAAACACAAGATTAATAGAATAAACAGCTAAAACCTTTGACATCTCGCATAATGCTATGTGACTATGTGTTATGCTAGCGGCAACAATTGTTGCCGTGCTTACATCTACTCTCCTTATGATCAAAATATGCATGCAGGCATATAATTCTCATTACATATCAGTAGTAGACCCTTTAAAGAATATATGTACAAAAAATGTCAGTTATATCTGTTAATTAAAGTATTTTATTTACTTCCTCATGTACACGTTTGAGGCAGACATCTCCCCCAAGAGGTGCAAGCAGGAAGTAAAGAGGCCTGGTCATGTGACCTTTTGCACTATTTACATGAAATTGATACAATTTAGAGTAAACAGCATATAATTTCATTTTAAAACTTGCATTAGATGCCCAAAGCTAAAACAGCAGTTTTAGAGCTTCCAGAAGTTAGAAGAAATGACTGGCAACAATTGTTGCCGGTGGGATTAAACGGGTTAAGCTTCGATACCTGATGAAGCCATGGTTGTAATGCGGTGGTGGGTGTTTGTTCCTCAGGGGAGGACGTGTTGCTGTGTGGGCTTCCCTCGTGGTCTTTTCAAAAGGACACTGGAGGAGAATGCGAAAGTGTGGTTAAACCTTTACACATTATTAGACCGAGATCGATGCTTTTAACAGGATAGGATACATAGTCCTATGGATATTATGGGCTGCAAAGAAAACTCGTCCTCATGGGTGAATTTTCATGTTTGGCCATTCCTCAGTGGCAAGTTCAACTAAGTGGAGGCTTTTAAAACAATTGACTAAATATTTGGGGTATTATATCTCAGTGGAAATCACAACAGAACCAGGATAACTGGGGACTCTTTTGTGGTTAAGTTATTCATTTTAACACATCTGGCATGCGAGGAATGTGAAATTGTAATGTTTTTTGGACAGATGTGGATGTCCTCTTTTAGCTGAACATTTCTTTCTTTACTTGAGGTTTTATTGTTTCTTTCTCAGGCTAAATAAATGAAAGAAAGCTTCTCATTTCACCCAGGTTTAACCAAAACCCTCACCCACCTTGTAAAAGTGGTGAAATGGGAGGTATGGATAAGGAGGCGGGGGTGCGTTTCCCTCCAACTTCTCATGTGAGTGAGCGCCTCCGCTGCTTGTCTGATAAGATAAAGGCTTAGCATGTGAATGAGAGGAGACCCCACTAGCTGCTCATTCACCTCTAGGTTCCTGTCATAAAGTGATTAGAGGCTCTTTGCTGTCTGCTCAATCTCCTCTGTGTGTGTGGTGGTGTGTTTTATACCAGCTTTTAAGAGCACAGGGGATCTACGCTTTTACTTGAGGTCAATTTCCTTGTCCACACACCACCATGCCGTGGCCTCCAGCTGTGGAGATATTTCCCTAACAAAGTGTATTTTCCTCAATTAAAGATTTTACTTATTTGGGGAAAGTCTGTCATCCACAATTAGTTCTCAGCTGCATGTTCTTTGACTCAAGCAGCTGTTTGTTGTTTCTGTATGCGTTTTCCGCTCCTGATGATACATACAGAGATATTTATTTGTTCTGAGGAAGAGTTGTAACTGAATTATAGTTTGAGTGTACACAGGAAGTTGGTGCTTGATGAGTCATTTTGAAAACCAAAATGTGAGTTCAACCGGGAATGGAAACTTACAGTTTGGTGCAGACAGATCACAAGGATATTACAATGAAGTATTGGTGTCACCACAGGTTTAATGCCAGTTGCCATCATATGCTGCTTCAATAGTGTGCCATACCTTGCAGGTCACAAAAACAAGTTACCCCAGTGAAGTTGTAACCTAAGCAACAACCTCACTGTGGCTGATCTCATGCTACAAGAAAACCAATGACTGGTTTCTTTCTGTGTCATTGGAAAAGTAAGACACAAGTGTGTCAGTGATAGATGTGTAGGGGTTATGGCAACGTAAAAGGCTTTAGCCCTAAAATTAGTGGCCGCGTGTCAAGGAAAATTAACTCCCAGGGTCCACTGGCCTTTGTGCAGGTGGACAATAGAGCCATGCATCCGAATGAAGCACCCCTTGGCCGTGACCGAGCCCCTCTTTGTCTCAGCAGTAGTCCTGCTATTGTCCTTCACTTCTCTGATGTCTTTCTCCATCTCACTGGTCTCCTAGACAGAGTTTACATTAGACCCCCCCTGATGATGCCTCAGCATCAGGTCACACATCCAAGTATAAAGGCTCCTATGTACTCCTATGTACCTGCGTGTTTCTGTGCCTGAGTGTTTCTGTGCCTGAGTGTGTGTGCACTAATAACCTGATGTGGGCATGTGGCTGGTGAGGGTCCGTTAGGGGGTGGGGAAGGTCACACATGGGAGAGGAAGTGGGTTAACGGTCACCAGGGCAGAGAGGCCTGATGGGATTGGGGCTCTGTGGACGTCGTCCATGTTGCCACTCAAATGTCATGGCTCACCAATTGTGCATCCTCTCACGCTCAGGACTTTGTAGCAGATGCTCGGCTGTGAGCGAACGTCGCCGGATTAGAGACGCTTGGGCTTTTGTTTGTTTTTGTTTCTTGTTTAATTGCAGAAGGCGTTGTTAGTTCGCAGCTCGCTACAACCACAGGCTCTGCTTGTAGTGATTCAACAACATTAATTTTGAGTTCTGAAGAGTGCCAACTGGTTGATTATTAACCTGAAGCGGTGTCTGGGAGATTTGCTTCTTGTATCTTTTGAAATGATAACCTGTACTTAAGACTTTTCCTGTTGGGTTTTACTTAAAACAGACCCTTTGAGTTTGAAAATGGGATTAAGTTCTATCACAACAAACCTGCTACATCACAGATATTTCTTCCTATAAACACCCTGTTGCGGTTGAAGATGATGGTGACAATTTAATCTCTCAGCAAGGGAATTTTAGAGAGGAGTTTCCCATGTTGTGTTTATCAGTCTCGAGGTTTTATCCTCAAAACCACAAGAACCTCCCTTTCCTTCACCTCTCTTTTTTCTTTGGCAAATGGAAACTCCTTTTGTCGAGACACTACAATCAAGAGGGACCTTCTCAAAGGTCACTTCAGGTGAACATTTAGTGGGCCGAGGTTATTGTTTACTCTCAAAAATGTTTGACCCACCAATTCCATTGTTGCTCCATTGTTGATTAATTAATCCTCTCCAGTGTTGCTGTTCATGAAACATGTTTCTTCAACAAAAAGAGACATCCCATATTCAAACACTCGTATCAAAGGAAGATATCAATCATTTGTGCTTACCCTTAACTTTTATCTTCCATGTCTTTCTGCCAAACAACTATCCAAGGAATGTCACCCTGACCCCCAACCCCCCAGAGAAGCCATACTGCCTTCTCACCCCACCCCCACCCCCAGCATTAACCCCTGCATCCTGCAGTTTAGGGTTAGTGGTCAGTGTGTTAGTTGTGCTATTTGATGTGAGTGGGAAGAGGGATGGGGGGTGGGGACAGCAGTGTGGAATGCTGTTCCTCCAAAAGGGTGGGGGCGGGGGGTGGGTTGAAGGTTATCCTCATCAGGTTTACCACCCAAACACAGGGAAAAGACAAAAGCAGCATTTAGGCAACGTGGCCTTTTTTAAATGCAGAGCAGTGTGTAAACATACCGCTCAATATCAGCAAGCTTGGTAGGGCTTGTTAAATTTATCAGGTGAGACATAACGATCACCTTAAAATGCCAGACACCTGATAACACCTATCATGGTTGTGTGTGGCGGTGGCAGGGGGTTCTCTAGGGTCAAATGCGGTGTTTCATTTACCTTGGAAGTCAGAGGTGGGAATGATTTCACATCCGAGTCGATCGAGTTCTAGTTGTTGCTTCTTGTTGTTGGTATTGTTGGAAATACAGCAGATGATGATGTGTTACTCTGTATTTTGTGCATACACACACCATAGCACCATGACCACAGATAGAAGTTTGACAATGCTGTGTGTGTCTGTCACTGATTTTAAGAAGATACAAAGATGACAAAGGTGTAGATAAGCAGTATATTAGTATAATGTTTACTTGTGTTGATGCTAAGAGCAGACATCTTAGATTCAGATGCTGGGGTCTGCAAGATCTTTATTTTTCGGGTCAGAAATCTGACTCCAGAGGACACTCGGGTTGAAATATTCACCTGGTTCCTTCAAAGTACCGATTTCCAAGTTGAATTGGAACACACTAAAAGTTATTTGCTTGTAAGTGACTTGACTCGTTCTGTTGTATGAGGAAATGCAGGATGTTAGATACCACATAACAGGAGACCCCAAACCATCAAATAAAATTCTTTTGGTGCTGAATGCTATTACTGCTTTCCCTTTCAGAGCAAATTGCACATGGAAGGTTTCCGCAGCCTAAAGGAGGGCGAGGCAGTTGAGTTTACCTTCAAGAAGTCATCGAAAGGACTGGAGTCTCAGCGAGTTACAGGACCAGGTGGCATCCACTGTCTGGGCAGTGAGCGAAGACCCAAAGGCAAGAAGGTCCAGAAGCGACGTTCAAAGGGAGATAGGTAAGCTGGCAGGAGACAAGAGGAAATCCAGTTTTATTCTTGAGACATTGAAGTGTCAGATAAACTTTAAAACAGTAGTAAACTGGATAATATTATTTGCTTCCATGATATATTGGTCACAGAGTACCCCTCGTTATTTTGTCTTTTCTGCTATATTGGATAAAAGCCTGTGAATACCAGAAGGCATTTGGGAGAAATTCAAGCTTGAGAGCTCTAATATAATGAAAACCCAAATCCAAGGCTGCTATTCCTTAATCAGTTCAGCAAAACTCATTGTACACACTGAAACGCATCAAGTCTAAAATTAAAATAAAAGCAAAAGCTAAGTATTTTCCATAAACTGCTTCTGCTCTGTGAAATCAATTGGCTCCAAACATCTTTACCTTTGTGTTTTTAGTTTTGTGATGATGCATTATTCAAATAATTCAATTGGTTTTCAAATGGTTTGTTTTCTTAAGGAGTAGCAACACACACATTAGAAAACATTATCTGTCCACAAAAAAAATCAAAATCATCAAACTGGGACTGACTGGACAGGAACAAATAATAAAATAAAATAAAAATACTACTGCTCAACAAACAGCCATTGTTGTGTCCACTTTGGATCAGCTATACAATGGTGTTTTTAGTTTCTCCCCATTTTCCTTCCTCTTCCTCAACCCCCACCTCAAGCCCCAAGGGTCGCACCAGCAGGCTTGATGTGTGACCTGGATCAATAACTGTTTAAATCTGCTGGCCCCAAGTGAATTCACACCCAATGACTCTCCCTCTATGCCTAAACCTTCTCTACCAATGTGATTTGTATCTCCAAACCCAAACTAATAATGCCAAAATCACAATTCAAATAACAGAAACATAAATCTATAAATGTTTTGGGCTGGTTGATATACCAGAATGTTCTTCTTTCTACTTGAGATGAATATCTTTGATGGTGTTTTAAAACCAACAATTGAAAAAGTTGCAATTCAGTTCAGAACCACTTTCATGAGTTCACATACTATGGAGGTTACCAAAACTGAACAACCAATTTGCAAATATACAGTATCTTAAATCCTGGATGGTTTCTTCTGAAAGGTTCAATGCAAAGGGAACAATGTCCTTCCAAGAAAAAGAAGAAGGAAGGCTCAAAGGGGGCCTTGATTTTTTGGGTCCTTCTTTGAATGTCAATATAGCATGGGGTTAGAGGTGTATCAACTTCAACCCCCCTGTCAGTTGTGATTAGAGCCAAAGAGTAGTCAGTGTGAGAACAGAGATCATTACTGCCTCAAAGAGTCCTGGGAGGCCTGCTGTGGTTCAATAACTCTCTCTAGACCACACTGATCCATGGATAAGATATTGTTACCCTCTAGCATATTTCATTATGCAACACTGGATGGTGATTCATGGAGTTGTGTATAATTGATTGATCATACTTATAACCAATAGATGGATATCTTTAGGACCATAGTAGACAGTATCATGTTTGATGCCTTGAGTGAGATGCTATTTTTCAGTTCACATTTCATAGACCACCTCTGTGAGTGAGTGTGTGTGTATATATGACTGAGGCAGAGGAAAAAGCTCCTGTCCATTTAATTGATAACAGATGCAAGAGCCTGGGCAAGGGGGTGAAAGGTCACTGTTGTCATGACAACAACGTATGAGTAAATGCAAGAGGGCTGGGGGCTGGGATTGGGGGTTAGAGGACTGAGGAGAGGGTGGGGGGGTCAGGGTTCAGAGGTCATTACTGCAGCTTTTTTAGACAAAGGGGCCACTTCCCCTTTCCTCCTCTTGGCTCCTGATGGATGCTGATGTAGGGAGCTTCTGTGATGTAACAGTATAGACCTCGACACCACCCCTATGGCCACCCGCTACAAAGCTGCTCTGACCCCTTGGAAGCCGCCCTGTCAAAGCCTCATCTGCTGCTACAGTGGTGGCAGGGGGTCCACAGTGGCACACACTGACCGCCCCACGCCCACCACCCATCTGTCTTCCGCCCCTGCACGCGTGGCCATTCTATAGAATATGTTCGAACGGAGGTGGCCTTGGACACCCCCAATGGCTCCATCTGACCCCTCATGGTGTTCGTTTCTAAAGTTCAATGCTGATGAAACGGATGTCTCATACAATAGAGTCCAATGGGAAGCTTGTGGCAGTGACAAACTGACAAATAGGGCAAGCTGTTCACGATATCTGACATAATACCTGCCACAGAAAAATAGGAGCCTTGCCACTCCAATATTGTAGCTCTGAAGACTGCTTGAATTATTGAATTGTCAGAATCTCCTTCTTGCTACTAAGAAAATGTAGTATTGAAGTGAAAGAAGTAATAGGTTCTGTTCACAATTTTTGGCCATTTAAAAAAACATCATCAACAACATAACAGTATTTTAAGATGTTCAGCCATGGTGTGCTCTTCACAGAGTAACAGTGTGACCTGGAATGCCCTTGGTTACACCCAGTGAAATGTTGCCATCTAGTGGCAAACGGGTGGAAGAAAATCCCATGCCCACTCATACATTGGTTTTGTAAAAAAAATGCATGCACATACAGCATGCACAAAGTGTGACACCAGAAAGCTGTTTTCACATCCATCACCCATAATCTGTTATTAAAAGCCCATTGACAAAGTTATAGACGAGCCCTAAGAGGTATAAAATAGAACAGTATTTGGAAACTGAAGAACCTGTTTATGAATGCTGACTACTATGTGTTATAGAATTTACTTGAAAATTATTTATATCAACTCAAATGTTGTTGATTGATAATCAAAGCTTTAACCTATTTAAAAATGTTTGCTATTGCAGGTGCTACAACTGCGGAGGCCTGGACCACCATGCCAAAGAGTGCAAGTTACCACCCCAGCCCAAGAAGTGCCATTTCTGCCAGAGCATCGACCACATGGTTGCCAACTGCCCAATCAAAGCACAACAGTCCTCACCAGGATCTCAGGGAAAACCATCCTCCTTGAAAGGAGATGAGGAGGAGGAGCACAGCCAATCGGCACTGCCCCCCGAGACCTCCGATTAATTGACGAATTGGGCAACACTGACACCGGGGAAGCACAGAGGCCAATCAAACTGCTTTGATGGTGGGATGGGACACACACTACCCCCTTCCACCTGTTGAAGCTGCTTTTGGAACTACCTCAGGTTTTAAAAAAAATGCTCATGAAGAATGTTGCTGAAGGTTTTTTGTTTGTTTTCATTTGGTGTAACACTCAGGAATACTGCTGTATTATTGCACTCAGGATGCTACTAAATGTTTGAATCACTGCTGTTTGTTGAGGGTTTTGAGATTGTAGTGATTAATGCCATATAACAGATTATCATGGTAGGTTTTTGTAGAATCTGGGTTTTTTTTTTTTTTTTTTTGATTCTTACTGCAGTGTTTCATTTACCTCGGGTTAGGTTCATTTACTGTGCCTCTGCTGTGGGCATTATACCTCTTATTTTTGCATTATACTCAGTGTGTTTAGTATGGAGCTACACTTTTGCTGCCTTACCAGTTAGTCTTCTTCCTGACTGTTACACCTCACTATCCGACAGGGCAGAGACGTGACAGTTAGTACCTCTGTAATGAATGTTAGCTTGCATATCGCATGGGGAATGGGAGGGTTGATGAAAACACATGGGATGGGTTTTAGGGTATAGCTATAGGCAATGTATTGGCATCTGCCAATATTGCAATTGACCATCCAGTTTTCCTGGGGCCAAATGAATGTCAGACCAGAAGTGGTCTCCAGCTTTTGGTTTGGAGTTATTTTAGTTGTAATTTTTTTTCTTTTCTTTTTTTTTATCCAGCGTTTTGCTGGCCATGTAAAGGTGCACGATCTACCTCAATGCATCATGTTTGGTCTGCTACTAACACTGTCACCCTAACTGCTGATGGTAAACCAGATATTCTCAGATTTCATCTCTGGAGATTGTGATATGGATTGGGATTAAATCAAATCCGTTTTGCACTACAGTGTTTGCGCAGCATTAGCCATTAGTTGTGATATGACTCTTTGAAGAGTAACTTCACACTCCCTGAAAAGCGTCTGTTTTGGTTTAACTTTTTATCTGGCTGAAGTGAGATGTTCTCCAGGATCTCCTGACATTTTTCTCAGCTATTTAAAAAAAAAAAGGATTTGTTGTCTGCTCCATTTCTAACATTGGAAGGGTTTATGGGAAGCATACTTTCTTGAGCTTTTCAACAATCCAACAAGCATTTCTGATGGTGAATGCTGACCACTGGGATCTCAGGAACCTAAATTAACTCAGGTGTGGTCAGTTGTTCTGTTGATATAGTGTGGTACTGTAGCTCCACGCTACATCAGAATTGCTCAAAGAGCAGAAAAACATGTTTCTATTTGGTAAAGAAAGCAAGATTATTGGACTGGATGCAGTTACAAGTTGAAGGCAAAACGTTGCTTTTCGGGGTGATGTTTAATTACTCTTTAACCTCTTTGGGAATTGGAAGCATTACCTTTGTGAACTTTTTATTTACACTATATTCTCATTTTACTGGCTGCTGTGTAAAAGACTGCTGCTTTTTTCCATGACCTTAACAAGGATTTGATGGAATTCCAACCAACGTAATACTAAACACAATACATGTACAACGTAATTTCAAATAAGATACTTGACCTGGACTGAGTTACTGAGGCGTCCAGCTAGCTCTCCTCTTGATACTTGAATAAAACGAGGCAGAATCATACATGATGTTGCCAGTGGGAAGGCTGGTGTTTTTGTTTATAACCATGTGATCCATTTCTAGGTAGTTATTTAAGACATTACCTCCCCATAGCCCTTCGTAGGGTAATAGTTCAGGGACACCAAGCCTGCACGGAGGAGCATGTAGAACTAGCTAGCTAATCAGCATTTTACTCCCATTTTACAGGAGAAGCTGACAAGACTTTTACACTCAATTAATATATATGTAAAATTATTCTAAAGCCTTTTTTTAAAAAAAGAAAAAAAAATCATACTACGTATTTATTTTTCATCCAAGAGTGCTGCAGCCTCTCCTGCTCCTGTCGAAGCCTCTCAGCAATTAATGTTTGATCAGACATCAGAAAACTGCCAAACGTCATTCAAAGCTACGTATGATTTGAGAATATATTTGGTTACACTTTTTTTTTTAAATCGAGGTACTCGTATTACTTTGTACATGTGTGCTTGATAAATCATTTTCCTTAATAATCCAATGCAGTATAAATACAGTGATATTGCAATATAGAGTACATACTGTACAGGTACATAGTATTATGAGAATTTCTTTATTTCCTTTGTCTTTTGTGTTTATTTTTTTAACTTTCTTTTTTTGTGCACAATGAGCCTTTCACAAGAGAGACACATTGTTATTCCTATCTATGCCAAAACCAATGCAATGTTACTCTGCACTAATCATGTGTAAGATGCATTCATTTCTTTTTTTGTATTCCTTTTAATCTCCTTTTAATGTGTTAAATATTTTTATATTATATGTTTTTAGACTTTCATATATCATCTACAGTAAGTTACCGGGAGACAAAAACAGTACCTCCACTCTTAGTCTCATCTCAGGAAATACCAATCTGAAAACTCAGGGAATACTTCAGATTGATTGGAAAGAGTCGATGAGTGTTTATTCAAGACCTAATTGGCAATTGCTCACCCACATGATGTGAAATGATGATATAATATGATATGAAGAACTACTATTATTGTATTTTTTCCTCTATAATTGTTGTAGATGGGGATGTAGTAGATTATTGTTAAAGGGACTGGGGCTGGTAGTATATAATATATGGGGTTTTCTCATCTCAACACATGGCTGATACTTGGTGTTTCAGACTATCAATGCTTATGACAAAAAGAATGTGTCATGGATGAATTAACACTCAAATCCTACTTTATACTCTACTTTTGGGCTGTGTTTATATACTCTACGTTTTCCAATTGTAAAGGTTACATAAGGAAACACTGTTCTGATAATTACACTCAGGATATAAAAGGACAGAAAGATTGTTGATGTAAGTGCTCTGATTAGGTGGACTCATCTTGTTTATTTTCTGAAATTTTACGCTGAATTAACCATTTACGATTACAATGCTAACATGGCTAACTTCAACACTTTCCTTCCTCTGCATTTAAAAGAGGCACACAAAGAATCAGTTTGTGAATTTTTTTTGTATTGCTTCTCAATACCTCATCCGTCAAGGTCTAATCGGTGACTCTGACACCCACTATTTAGACAAAGGTTAAAACAAAAGTGTTGTATTATAATGTTTGCAATGTTCTGCTGAACTTTGTAATGTTTTCAAAGTATCATTTGGAAACTTAAGTCTATTACAGACATTCTGATTGCAACAAACCTGTCTGACCCCTCAGTGGTGTGTTATTGTGAATTGAGTGTTGGGTATTAGGTGAGTTAGATATATCTTGAAAATCCAAGGACCTATTAGGCCATGTGCTCAGGGTAACATGTGAAGTGCACCAAAGCACTCTGCATCATAGTTTGCTTGGTGTGGTACATTTTGTTTGTGACCATCAGCCATTTATTTTGTGGTGTTGTATCTTGTCAGGTAAATGGCTCGGGCTACCTCCGAAAAATGTGCATTTATTACTGATGAATGTATCAGTGCTGACTGCCATGAACTTACAATTATCTTGATCTCAGGCAATTTAATGGCTAGTTTGTCAATGATGAGCAGCATGTAGGCTTTTCAAAGTATTACTGTGATTATGTTTCTATATGTAAAGATCTGCTCCATTTCCTAATAAATATGTCAATATCCATGTGTGTTTTCCATGTAACCTGTTCTGATACTAATTCACAATCCTATCACTTGATTTCTGACTGGCCTGACTACATTTGCTTAGTTGTCTGGAAAGAAATATCCAGATCCTTAAGTAGCAATAACACAGATATAGAAATACTCCATTACAACTAAAATACTTGAATTCAAGAGGTTTCTTGATAAAGCACAGTAATTAAGCTCCTATCAAATGTAAAATGACACATTATACAAATATTTCTGCTTGACATTAACTAATAACCACTTACTTTATGTCTATCAAATCAAAGGCAATTACTAAAAAGTCAATCGTTATGTGTGTACAGCCATGGTCACACGTTTTGAGAATGAATGGTTTTCACAAAGTTTGCTGTTTCAGTGTTTTGTTTTTTTTCTTTTTGGCAGATGTTCCCATGGGATATGTATAAGTAGCCTATTCTTGTAGAAGTGGCTTCTTGCTGCACTTTTTGATGCCCCACCATCCGCCAAAAGTCTTTGCCTCACTGTGTTTGCAGATGCGCTAACACCTGCTGCCATTCCTGAGCAAGCACTGCACTGGTGGTGCCCCGATCCTGAAGCTGAATCACCTTTAGGAGACTGTCCTAGCTCTGTTGGACTTTCCTGGGCACCCTGAAGCCTTCTTCACAACAATTGATCGTCTTTCCTCGAGTTAATTTACATGGCAAGGAGGGACTTTGCAAGTAATTGCATTTAATCTGATCCCTCTTCATAGCATCCTAATATAATTGCCATATAAACTGAGGCAACAGACTGAAAATAAAAATGTGTCACTCTCAAAACTTTTGGCCACAACTGTATTAGAGTATTACAGCAAACAGATTCTGATTCTGGTTTTATGTAGGGTGCAAGAAGGTTTTCAGTTTTGACTCAAAACAAAGCACCAAATTGTGAGAGTTCATGAAGTGAAATACCACCAAACACAATCAATTCCTCTTTTCTTCGTACCTGGTCAAACGCCACAGCCAGTTATTAGTGGTGAAGTGTCGCCTTCGTCCACCGGGGGCGCTGTTCTCTGTTTATATTTTCAATGACACAAGCTCCAACATGGCCGCACAGTGACAGCAACGCTAACCAAACTTACGGCTCACAAAACAGATATTAAAGAACAGCGGTGCACTTAGGTGTTATATTTTAGGTCCGCTGCAGTGTCGTGATGTGGCTGCCACTTCACAGAGTCTATTTAAGAAGCCAGACAAGCTGCGGGAGAAGTTTAGCCGCTGCTCTTTTAAAACTATCAAGGCACAGGGACAATGCTAGCGTGTCTCACTTCAGTCATTCCGCTGGACTTTCTGCACCAACATGCAAGGCACTTGTGTACAGAAAACACGGAGACCCTTCTCAAGTCGTCCAGTAAGAGCTCCCGTTTCAATAAAGAATTCATGTTTTGTTGGTTGCATGTAGATAAATCAGGTCATGTGGCTCAACGCTGCTGTTTAACGGGGTTTAGGTGATTAAACATGCCTGATTCTGTCGTGTCATCCAGTAGTCTTCATTCTTTCGGTGTTTCCTCTCGTAAAACTTGTTTGAAAACACTTGTCTCGAAGCATAAATCTCACCATTATGCCGCTCACCTGTCCATGTACATTTTACGTCTTCTTTGTTATTGGCTAATCACCGTCCTCTGGGGCCCGAGGACGTAAACATCCGCTGGACACTGGTAGGAGAAAAAAGTGCGTTCAAATGGGGTTTACATGAGAAAAACTTCAAAGATGGAGTCTACTGGTGTTGGCGTAAGATTGGCAAAACTGCCTGACTTCCGTTAAACAGTTTGCTATTCATCTTTCAGATAGGCCTACTAGTTGATTACAAAACACAAGATCATATTGAATCTTTGTTTTGTCTCAGACCTAGTGGTGAGCTTTTTTTTTTCTTTTTTTTTTCACACAGTAAAGACAAAATTGCAAATCCTTGCATTTGAGAGGCCGAACCAGCAAATTGGGCTTGCTATGAACCAAAGTAGACAGAACTTAAAACTAATTTTCTGGTTGCCAGGTTGGAGAATTTAGATCTGCCCCCTGTAGGCGCCAAAGATGTCCTTGTTAAAATTCTGGCGGCACCAATCAACCCTGCTGATATCAATATGATTCAAGGTAATCTCTCAGACCAAAGCCTGATTTAAAAGCAAAGAAAGAGAACAATACATTAATTTCTTGTTGTGCTTGAAGATCTGTTGTCTATCTAACGGGGTCGTTTCAGGAACTTACTCCATCCTGCCTGACCTCCCAGCTGTCGGGGGCAATGAAGGTGTGGCCCAGGTCGTAGAGGTGGGCAGCCAGGTCAAGTCCCTCAAAACAGGAGACTGGGTCATCCCGAAAGAGTCCAGTCTAGGTAATTTACACCTTTATTACATGGCTGAGACCACAGGGTCACAACTGTATCTCCCCAGTATTAAATTTGTACCTTTGTGTGAGCAGGGACATGGAGGACAGAGGCGGTGCTCGCTGAGGATGATGTCATTTCGCTACCGAATGACATTCCTTTGTTGTCTGCTGCCACTCTGGGGGTAAACCCCTGCACTGCCTTCAGGATGCTCTTGGACTTTGAAGATCTAAAGCCAGGTAAACAGGTCCACACACTGGGACATTATATCATATTACATTATATTATTTTCAATTTCACAGGATCCCCTGCCTGGCACACCCCACACCCCCGAACCCTAATCCCTCCATACCGCCACACTGCATCTGCTGACCCTGTTGCATCCCCCTGTCAGAGGCAGAACTAGCTTTTATTGCCATTATCATATAATTGTCCTTTGTTTTTTGCACAAATATTGCTTAAGGGTTGGACTATGGCTTTATTGTGGTCATATAAGATTTTAGTATCATACTAAGTTTTTCTTTTATGATGTTCTTAACATGGTTTTTATTTACTACTCTAAGTTTTCTCCTTCTATTTCTATTTATTACATTAATTATGACGTCTTGGTATGTAATTTTATTGCACAAGCACTGACCAGACTGATTTTATGTATCATGTATGTCCTGTATGTGGATGATGTAAGTGATGTCTCCCTGTCCATGAAATGTAGGCAACCAAGAGGCACAATGGGCCCAAAACAAATTTCTCCTATGGGACAAATAAAGTTACCTTACCTTACCTTACCTAATCTTACCTTACCTTATCTTATCGTGCGGTAGGTGTTCATGTTCCATCTGAGATGTGGATTAAATTATTAGACAGATGAAACCTTGACCCGCTGCTTGTGAAAAGTCAGTCAATACCACTAGCCTACTGCTACTAACTTTAAATATTCAGAAGGACAGTTTTTCTGTGTTTCACCAAAGCACAAAAGACTTTCAGAATTAGCCAGTATTCAGTAAATGTAAAGCCACTGTGTTGATAAAGTTTATGGGTTGGTGTCTGCAGCATGAACTTGCATAAGGGGGGGATTCTGTGCATGGTAGGTGTGATGAGATGATGATGAGAACATGTTTATTTAAAACTGAGTAAAAACATGCGGTGAAGTAGCCTAGTTTTATCCATCAGGTGACAGTGTCTGTCCATGTATTTTCCAGGGGACACAGTGATCCAGAACGCTGCCAACAGTGGAGTGGGCCAGGCTGTCATACAGATTGCCGCTGCACAAGGAATAAACACTATCAACGTAATCAGAGACAGGTTGACTCAGTCATACTTCACTCAATCTGAAATAACTGATTTTTTGTGTGTGTTTTTTTTAAGTATATTTTTGGGGTCTTTTTTGCCTTTAATTGACAGGAGAGTTGAGAGAGACAGGAAATGGGAAGCAGAGAGGGGGGGTGACAAGCAGGATAGGGCCGCTCGACGTGGGATTCGAACCAGGGCCGTCTGCAGTGAGGACTATAGCCTCAATACATGGGGCGAGTGCTCTACCAACTGAGCTAAACACCACCCCGACATACCTGTTTTATAACTACGTTGTGTAAATAAATGGGTGTAATGACACTTCAGCTCTTCTTCCTGTTCCTCACTAAGTTTCTTAAATCCTTTCTGGGGACCGTACTAACACTATGAGTGACTATGGATACTTTTTTTGTGTGCTGGAATTTATGAGTGTAATGAACTTCCTCATTGTGCCTTCCCTTTCACAGGCCAGAGTTCACACAGCTCAGTGATAGGTTGAAGGCTATCGGTGCGACCCATGTGATCAAAGAGGAGGCACTGAGGCGTCCTGAGATTAAGGAACTGTTCAAGGTCTGTGGCTCTAAAGACAGCTCTTAATATAGGGCCCTGTGGTTTCGCCTGACAGTGCATAAATATGTCCTAATATGTTCTGTTTTTTTCTAGACTTGTTCGAAACCAAAACTAGCTTTAAATGGAGTTGGAGGCAAGAGTGCAACAGAACTGCTCCGTCATCTACAGTGAGGATGATGAATATTTTTTTTTAGAACATGATCAAATAATTTAACACAGAATAGAGAATCTGAAAATAAAATACCATATATTTTTTAATGATTTTCAGGGTTGGTGGCTCTATGGTGACATATGGAGGAATGGCCAAACAGCCAGTTACTGTCCCTGTGGTAAGATGAATCCTCCTATGTCCTAGGATACACATACTGTACATCTCCGAAAGACATTATTAGCTGAGCTCTTTTTAATGACTTTAAACTTGATCTATTTTCTTTTATTTTACTTTTTTATTCTTCTTTGCTCCTGTTTTTAACTGTGTTTTCTGTTCTTTGTTTTTATGCTGTTCCTTTTTTCTTTTTTTAATGTTTTGTCTTTATGTAAAGCACATTTAGTTGCCTTGGTATGAAATGTGCTATATAAATAAAGATGCCTTGCCTTGCCTTGCCTATTATAAATCTAATCCCAACACTTACTACACTTGTTCTCTCCAGAGTGCTCTGATTTTTAAGGACGTAAAGGTTCGGGGATTTTGGGTCACACAGTGGAAGAGAGATCACTTAAACGGTGAGTCCTTATGGAGTGACCTCTTTCACGCACTAAGATAACGAAATGAGTCCTTTAAAAAAAAAAAAAAAAAAAACTTCAATTGAAATTCCGCAAACTTTCTCCTCAGATGAAAGGGCGCTAAGAGCCATGCTGGACGAGCTGTGCTCCCTCATCAAGAAGGGAAAGCTGACAGCTCCTGCCTGCACCGAGGTGGCACTCCAAGACTTCAGTAAAGCCCTTGATGCATCGATGCAGCCGTTCACTTCAGCTAAACAGGTCCTAATTATGTGACCTGGCTGGACTTACCCGCCAACTGAAACGTAACTGTGACTGAACACTGGATTCCAGACGTGTTAATCATATTTGCTGCTAAGGCGTGTACATTTATATTATTAAATGTGTCTTCACAGCAAGCTCAAAGTCTGGTATCTGCCATGTTCTGCAATCATCTCCTCAGTTTACTGGCAGTAATCAAAAACTCATTAAATCTTTATATAGATTTATGAGATAGAATAATCATAGAACTTTATTTGTTGTGTTTTGTAACAGATTATATTGCATTTAACTGACAGTGATGAGTGAGTACAATTAATATAAACAGATTTATTGTTGTGGAAATGCTGATATCACTAATGCATTGATCTGCTCTGTTGAAACAACAGTCATACAAGTCAGAGTGAATACAGCAGAGTCTGACCGGAAAGCTTGAGGGTGAGAACACGTGACTGACGTCTGGATTCGAGCCAGTCAGTACAACAAGGCTGCACACAGGGATTGCCAAAGCTACAAGATGTATTGTATCTAGTAAATGAATTACAGACATTTGTAAGATTTACAACATAAAGGCATATCAATCTGTCATTCATTGTCAACTAGTCGTTAGAAAAATATTTACATGACTGCAATATACAAAATGCTTGATTTTGAATCTCCTTTTTTTCCATTCAATCACTTCCTGAAGCTTCAAAAATACATTTTAACATTACCGATTGGTTAACACCAGACTTATTGCCACGGATAAGAGCGGCAGCAGCCCAGCCTGAATGGCAGCAGCCCCTTCTTTTTGCAGACACGCGTCATACTTGCCAAAGTCTACCTCTCTGGCTGCACACACGTGGTCCACGCGGCAGTCACCGTCACACTCTGTCAGGTCGTAGCTGACAGAGTTGAACTCATAGTACTTCTGCAGGTAGCACTGGTTTTTAGCAATGCTCTCCAGAACCTGGTGCATGGAAGCTGGGGAGGCGTCCGGTACCCTGAAGCTCTCTGTGAGGCGGTATTCTTTCTCCCAGCGTTCACGAGCCGCATTCGCGTGTGTCAGGTTCAGGTAATAGGTCACCACATCCTGAGTGTGTTCAAACAAGCATTGTTACAAAGGTTTTATTGGTTTTAATACGTGCATTGCAGCTTACAACGGTTCCTGAACATATTTGAACGGAAATCACACATTGACTTACTTTGACCAGAAGCGTTTGGGTGTCGTATTCAAAGACACGAATCCCCGGGTTGTTTGCTCCGTCCACAACTCCAGGAAGTGATGTTTTCCATGGTGTGACTCCTGGGCTGAGAAACATCGCACTGATGGGAGAGTCTGGAGAAAGAGAGAGGAATCACTGCTGATTTCCCATATATTACAAATGTAAGCGTGGCACCAGGTCATGTAATCTATCGGCAGTAGTAGTAGTGGTATAGGGCAGTGGTTCCCAAACGGTGTGCCGCGGCACACTGGTGTGCCGTGAGGCAAGTCCAGGTGTGCCGTGGGATTTTGTGACAACCATACATTATTATTGCAATATACAACTACACAAAAAATAATTATTTTTAATTTACTATCAGTACTTTGTATGCGCTCATTTCATAATACAGAGGCAAACTCTATACCTAAAAACAATTCTCAAAAAAAAAATCCTCAAAGAGAACCCCATATTTCGCACAATATGTTTCAATGCTGATCAATCTGTAGGACCATGGACGGTTATTGTGACCTGTCTGGTTTAAATGGTTGTATTGCTGCTTTGATGAAGCCTAATTTGATAAAGTTTCAAATTAATCTTTGAAATATTTCGTTAATAAATATGTGAGTAATGTAGCCTAGTTTTCTTTGTCACATTTTATTTGGCATTATTAAATAATTATGCACATTTACAGATATTTTACATGATATAAGTGATAACACGTGTTATGAAGGCTATTTTGAACAATAGGTGTGCCTTGAGATTTTTACTTGTCCTTTGGTGTGCCTTGGCCACAAAAGGTTTGGGAACCACTGGTATAGGGAGTATCATCATGTTACTTTACCGTCTGAATTGTAGAACATGCGGAAGCTATCCGTGTGGTGGTGGCCAAAGAACTGTCCAAGGATGACAGAATGATGCTTCTGAATTAAATCCAAGTATCTCCGGTTGAATGTGGGAGTAAACCACGGCTTGCTTCTCTTCTTCTCAAAGAAACCTGGGGGCACGTGGCCAATGATGTACACCTGGTAAAGAAACCATTGCACAGTTGGTTGAAAATGGCTCATTTTCACTCTCTGAGCTCTGCTTTTTCAATTGATCAGCTTGTATGCACGGCAAAGGGTTAAACTGGGCCAGACCAACTAGGGAGAGCTCAATGCCAGACAGTGTTTCTGAAAGTGAATCTCTTTCACAACTCCTTTTGCTTATGACTAATATAGCGTAAGCCATTCAAATGAAAGTTTTCCCTCTTTTTACCCTGCAACTGCATGGAAAAGAGGGAAGAATTTCTCACTGTTTTTTTGTGATCTGTAAGACTACTGCCAGCAATGCATAAAAAGTAGAACTGCAGATAGCAGAAGTCCCTAAAGCATGGTGGGACTGACTCTTTTTCAGTGTAAGCCCTGCTGCAGAGCACTGATGGACATGATGCCTCGCCTTTTCTTTGTTGTTTGCAGCCTCAGTCAGAACGCCATCAGCCCAACTAAACTGGCCTGCTGGGTCGACCATGTCCACGGTCAGCTTGTTCTGGTCATAGTAGAGGTTAGTGTTGAGGACCAGCATCCTGTAACCTGTTCGACCCAGCAGCTTTTCGGTGTAGTATCCACCTGCACAGGAGAAACAATGCAGAAAGCAAATGGCGTGTGTTTTCAATTGTATCATTTGTGAACTTGTTACATTGATTCTTACGGGAGCAACTGTGCATCAAAATATCAAACAAAGCTCTCTTCACCTTTTATGAATGTCAGTTGGGACTCTGGCTCCAACCAGTCCTGCCACATTGCTGCTGTTTGGTTATAGATGTAGTTTGGGCCTGCAGGAAGCTGGCTCTTAGGGTGGTAGTCATGGTTCCCCAAGGCAGAGTACACTTTAGTGTCTGAGGAAGCAAATGAAGAAATGGCATTAAGAATATTAGCTAATCAATACTAAAATGCTAAAAATGAATGATGATGATACATGTGATCCCTCGTCACACTTACGTGGAAAGACCTGTTGTATGATGTGAGTGAGGTTGCTGATGATATGCAGTACTGCCTCCTCTCCCAGGTCCTCATTGGGTACATGTGGCGTGTCATCTCTGCAATGCAAAACACTGGTTATTTACAGTCGACTTCTCCTTTTTGGTTTAAAGAATAAATTCTGTAAGAGATAGTGACGGGGGTGATCAACCAAACTATACCGAAGAAGTACCAAAGTACCATAGAAATATAGGCTCAAGTGGTTCTCTATGAACCACACATAGTATGCTGAGCTCTCTGTGGGCCTCTCCTCGTGCATGATGTCTCGTAAAAGACATGAACACAACGATTATGAAGCTGGACTTGGGACTTAACACAAGACCATTTTTCCAAACACAAAAATAGACACATGGCTCATTACCCTGTCCACACGATGAAATCCGGGTCTGGCAGGATTTCCTTCATAGCATACACAGAGGAGTTGATGAGATGCCATGGTGAGTCACAGACATAGTCCCCATATCTCCCCGCATTGGCTGCGGGTCGTTTACCGCTCGACTCGCACACCAGCTCGGGGTTGTCGGTCAGCTTGTATGTGGGGTCCCAGTGCAGATCCGTGATGTGCCAGAAGCTCCCTGGATGGAGAGACAAAAAAAAAAAGAACATGCATATGGCACAGATGAAGTTAGTGCAGCTTTAGGACATTTTAAGCATTTTTAAGAAACAAGTATTTTTGGAGACTTGACCTACCTGACAGCGCCTGGATCTCTCTGAAAAGCAGACAAGACAGGAGCAGCCTGACCGCAGACATCATGTTGAAGAACATCCGACACAAGTCAAGTTCACGTTTCAGTGGTACGTCTATAAAGGGCAAAGCAAGATAAGATACAGAAGCTCATGACGCATCTTTGCTCTGGTGGTTGTCCATTACCTGTTCTGACTGCAGGGGACACTTCATTTAGTTCCCTATAGGCTGGTAGCCTACTCATAAAGTTTTAACAGCCGACTAAGTAGATACCCTGACATTGTTTACATAGGCCTACACATGGTGTAGTATGGAGAAGTTATATTTTTCTGAACTAAAAAAAAAGTGATGTGGCTACTCTGGTCAAACGGTTTTTGGCTGCAGGCCCGGAGCACACCTAATGTGGTATAAACTGATAGATAATGAAAGCTATTTATCTAGGCTGTGAATCGAAGATTACCGTAAAAGGCATCAGAGGCAGTAATCTGAGTAGGCTACTTTCTCTGTGGACTATTTTTATGTAGGCTCAGTATAAAACTAATAGGCCTTAGAATTGCTCTAAATAGTTGGTGGGCTCTAATCTTCCGGTGGACCGCACACCACGCTTGTTTATTTTCTTTCCTCGGCGGTATGGTTAAGATGAAGATGCCACTGTTGTTGCATTTTTTTAATGCAGGTCAAAGGCTTGAGGTGCCTTCAAGTCATGCTCGTACTTCCTGCGGCTGCGGTTATTATTACTGAGCAATTTTACAATAAATATAACATTTTCGGACGATTAACTTGTCAAAACTTGGTGATATTGTGTTTACCATGTTTTACCAAACATTACCCGGTACTCTCTGGAGTCTGGATAACATTAACACAGCCGTTGTCTCAGACGTCTTAATATTTCCCACAGTGCTTGAAGGCTGCAAAACTCCCCGCCTTGTCTGTTTGTAAAGGTGTGTGTTTACGCCCCGAGCTTTATCTGTCAGGCACACTCACACTCTAATGCTGTGCACCGCCCTCAATGAGCTACATGATCCAATTTCCATCCAAAATAGACGCTAATGATGTGTATAGGAACATAGTAGAGAGTTGTACTCACCAATCATTGCGACAAATGTGGCCTTTAGAGGGCCATGATGGTCTGACAGACAAAGACCAGGGCGGAAATACAACCAGCACTGAAAATTTCGCGGGACTTCCGTTGTGCGCATGCGCTGTACATTGAGTTTGACGCGGGACTTCCACTCAAGGAAGACGTCTGGAAACCTGCGTGCTGCTGTTGTGCCGTCTCTACAGTGTCAATAATATCACAGTTTTGATATTATTAAGTTAAATTAAAGACAAAGCGCCAACATGTGGAACCAGGGTGAGTTTAATGTCCATTCTGCTTTGTTAATAAAGTTGTCGGGCTGTCTGCAGCTCACATTAGCTTGAATACTAACGAACTCCTCTTTGTTGTTGTCTGGGATGTTAGTTAACGTTAGCAGAGTTGTGTTTGGTGTAAATGGGAAACACGACGAGTAAGCACCGAGTTAATTAAACTGTCACTGTCTTTTCTGTGTCTCTCATTAGGGTACAATGAGTCCAGTATGGGCGGAGGTTACACTCAGTCTCCAGGAGGCTTTGCTTCACCGTCTCTGTCCCAGGGAGGAGAGAAGAAACAGGTCTGTAACGTTACCTAGGACTGCACAACTACATCAATAATCCACTGGCAGCTTGAAGCACATCTTATTTACCAACCTGTTACACAATTAGTTCATATTTCACTGCTACACATAAGTGCACATATTCCTGGGAGCTGATGTAAACACTGTATGACACTTCTTGGATGGTGAGGCACAGCAGTCAACCTCTGTGCCATCTATCCATGCTGTAAACAGTGATTTTAGCTACAACATCTCCCTACCAGGAGACGTTGCTTGGAAGCTCATCGATTTAAAGTTAATACTTTATTTTTGAAATATTTTTTTCATCAGTTAGCTAACATTGGTCCAAAGATGATCGACTATGAGACAATGAGCTCTTTGTCCCCTGGATCTGTTTCCATAGGCCTGTTCAGTAATCCACATATGGGTCCAGCCAGGTCATATTAATAGGTAATATTACAGGGAATTATTGTCATACATAGCTGTGAAAACATTAATAAAAATGTAAAATGTTGTCCTAATGTAATTGTTTGATTCTCCCAATTTTGTGCCTATCATGACTATAAAATGCTATTAGATTAAAGTCTATGTGGTTATGAAGATTTAAAATGGAGAACCCTGCAGAAACCCTGTGTGTGTTTTTCTTTTCTTTTCAGAGAGCCCGTGCCACACAAATAATCCCCTGCACAGTGTCTCAGCTGATGTCTGCCTCCCAGGCAGATGAGGCCTTCAAAGTAGGAGATGTGGAAGTTGCCCAGGTAAGATGAGGCAACGTGAGCACTGTATGGTGGTGAACCAATGTAAATATTTTAATCAGTTGCTGTATATTTATGTACTATTTTCTATTTTTTGTCTTCTAAATAGGGGCATGGCTAAAACTGGGAAATTGGTCAAAGTTGCTGTTAGAAATACCCTGAGGCCCAGTTGACATCTTTATATTGGATGTTTTATTTAGTGTTTGTTTTTTTGTTTTTTTCATTTTTAAGATAGAAAATACATTTTAACTGTAAGATGTGAATGAGCAACTGTTAGAAAATGTATTTTTGTTTGAGATATGACATTAATTGCCATTGCCAAAATAGTTTTTTGACTAATCATTAAGTCAAGTGAGAGAAAAGCAGGTTTTCATAATTTTTTATATATGCATGAAATTCTTCAGAGAGGGTTTTGTCATTATTATATGGTAATGAACTAAATTCAGTTAAAAAACAAACTTTCTTGTCCATCACAAGTGACAGAAAATTGCCAATTCAGTTTTTTCCCCCAGTGCTTTCTGGATTTATCAAGAAAAGAAACTGGCAGACTAATCAGTGATAAACATATTATGTATATATTCATTCATTGGCTACCTCTCCAGCTGTCAGAGTGTATTTCTGTTTTTTTCATGAGCTTCTCATTTCACCACTAAATGACTGTGTATGCAATCTAGGATACAATCCGTAGTATGCAGAGTTCCACCTAATGGTATGGATTCAACCTCTTAACCACCTACTGCCTAATTAATCTCTGTTATACTGTATGTAAATAATTATCTTAGCTTAGCTTTATTATGTGTATTGGAGGATGCATAGTTTTATACTCCAATTCCTGAATAGCTCCACCTACCACCATAGACGTCATTTACACTGGGGACCCACCACCACTTTTTGTCACGAACAATTTTGTCCCCACCACCAAATTAACTTAACATTAACCTGATGAAAAATTAAGAAAAAACATTGGTACAAATAAACTATGACAGAATAGGCAGCCCAAACAGTGCACGGCGCATAACTTCCTATACGCCGGAGCCAACTCGCAACAAGTGTAGCTTCGATTACAGTAGTTCTCAAACTCTTTCTGTCATTTCCTGCTTTGGACAAAGAGGGAATTTCAAGCCGCACCAGGGGGACGCCGGGGGTCGATTGAACGATAAGACAGCAGCCCACAGATATATGCTTAATGTTTGGGGTGCAACAAAGTCACTGTTAACAACATCAACATTTAATCTCTGGAGTGCATTATGGTCCTTGTCCCCATCACTTTTAAAGTAAACTGACGCCCTTGCCTACCACCACAGCGCTGACTGGAATCATTCTCATCATGCTATGGGGGGAAAATGCCGCCTTCTTTGTATTTCTTCTTTGCATCACTAAGCAAAATGGTGTTAAGAGGAACTTGTTTCAGATAAACATTTGCATGTACAGAGATAGCTATTTGTTAGAAAAAAAGAAGAAAAAAAAAAGTTTGTGCAGCATTTCATAGAAAAGAGGGAACCTTGGACCCACAACATGCATCATTCAGATAATACCCAAGAAAAAAGAACGAAACTAACACCTCTTTTGCGCCACATGTGCTAAAACAATGCAGCATATTACAACTTGCAGTTAAAGCAGAAGTAAGTGATATATTTGTGTTAATATAAGTCTTAAATAGTTATATCTTCCGACAGCAATCACTTACATAGAGTGTTTGGTCTGAAACACGGGTCTGTCAGTCACTCTGCTCTGCTCTGAGCGGAGGAGAAAACATTTATCGTATCCTACAGTTTTTATCCAATGAGGAGAGAGAACGGCATGCAGGGCTGTGTGTGCAGCCAAGGAACGCCGTGAATGTGGTGACGTAGCGACGAGGACTGTTATGGTGCGTTCAAGGCAACTCGTATTTTTCCGACCTGTGAAGTGGTACCAGTTCGATCTGGTACGAGTTCACGGGTCGGAAGTTACGAGTGGCCGTTATAGTGACTTTCACCGGTAAAACAGGTCGGAAAAACACGAGTGGGTTGCCTGGAACGCTACAAAGTCATAAGTTGTGACTTGAAGCTGTAATTTACGATTTCAAAAGCCTGCCTGGAACGCAGCATTAGCCAAAACGACCAGACCACTTACTTCTGCTTTAATATGTAGCTGTTTGGTTTTACTTGGTTTGGTAATGGCTCGTGTTTTCTGTCATAGGTTACTATTGTGGGTGTCATCAGGAGCACAGACAAATCCATGACCAACATTCAGTACAAGGTGGATGACATGACAGGTGCCCCCATGGACGTGAAGCAGTGGGTGGACACAGAGGTCAGTGTGTCTCGGTTTCGAAACTCCTCTGTTCTACTGAACTTCAGTCACATGTGGGAGATGCATATAAACCATCAGTAAAACAAGACCTCAGGTGGTCAACCACATGACACAATATGTTGTATGCGGTCATGATGTTATTTAAAGGTATGGAAAAATCATTACTGTCTGGCTAATGATGAGTTTTACTTCCCATCTTAAGTTTATTAGCCAGGTGAGGAAGTTAAGAGTGCGGCTATAGTGTAAATTACATCACAAATGCAACAGAAATATGTATCAGAAGCATATATAGCGATGAAAACTAGCTTTTTTAGTTAACTCGGGTGCATTTACATTTGTTTTTTACAATGTTTTATTAATGTACACTGTCCCTTGTCAAATAAATGAAACTAAAACTGATATAAGCAGGTTACCTGTGTCATTGTGAGTTACAAATGTTACTGGTTATCATTGAAAACCTGAACCCTCATCAGGATTTCCAATCAGACATTTTAGAAGTCAAGCACTTTCACTATTAATCTGTGGTTGTTGTCTGTTTAGGACCCCGGTATGGACAGCACTGTCCTGCCCCCAGGCACGTACGTCAAAGTGTCCGGCAATCTGCGCTCCTTTCAGGTGAGTTTAATGTCCTGAAATCCTCTTGGAGACAAACTTTATGATCCCTTGTGAGGAGATAATGACCGTATGAAATCTAAATGGCTGGCACATCTAAGCCTGAGAAAATTGTCCTCAAAGTTTATGCTGTGAAAATGTTACATATACATATACTGTGAAGAATTTAAATTAGAAGGGGTGTTGCACACTGACCAATGTGGTTTTTGCTTAGTTTTCTCAACAGTTAATACCCCGAACTTTTCTCTCCCACTAGTTCCTCTGTGAATTCAGTTTTTCTCTCTCTGTTCTTTTTCTTTTTTGATGATTGACTGGGGGTGTGGGTGTTTGTCTTCCTGTCTCAGAACCACAGGTCGGTTGTTGCATTCAGCGTGAGGCCCCTAGAGGATATGAACGAAATCACCTCGCATATGTTGGAGGTGGTCCAAGCGCACATGGCGCTCGGCAAACCACAGAGCACGGTGAGACATCTTCGACGTAAACCTCAAAAAGCTTTTGTTGCTGGTTGCAACACGAACAAAGAGGTATTCAGATTAGGTTATAGTGCTGAGAAACCTGAAAGTGTATCGGTCAGAGGAGGCCTCCTGCTCTGATAGATGAAGGGAGTCTTTTTTATTGTCAAAGTGACTGACAAGAGGACCCCAACCCAGTGGAGATGCCAAGTTGTCTTTTAAATCGAAATAAATCTCAGCCAGTAATTAAAAAAAAAAGATCACTCTACCATTGTTTCATTATTTGAATGAGGCTGAGTCACTATCGCTTACAAAATGACATCAATGCGGAGTTGAGTCACTGCAGTCATGGGGTAACAGTTAGTGTGACATAAAACCGCTGTGATTCCTACATTTTATTTTAAAAGAATTGACTGCATGGTTTCAACACATACCTCACAGTTCTCTTTTTCCCTGTAAAAGGAACAGTCACATCACATTTCTTAATATCTGTATCTACGTGACCTTTATGGTATTAACAGGAACTGCGGTGTCCACACATTTAAGTATTGTTTCGCTTTCAGATGGGGACTGGAGGAGGAATGAGCAGTAACGTCACCTCCGTGTCACGACCGGGCATGGCCAGTGTGGGAGCGGTGACGGGGAGCTATGCAGGTGCCACCGACATGGTTAACAATGGGTTGAGTGGAAACCAGAATCAGGTGAGCCTCAGTGAAGCAACTGATACAGAAATCACTGATCTAAGATAAAAGCCTTTTAACCACACAGATTGATGTCTCATACTTCATCCCTTCCTATCATAACTATGAACGTGACGTGATTTCACAAGCAGAAGATAGTCAAACTGAGAGATGTTTTAATATTTGTGGTTTGATGACACGTTTTAACGTAATTGTCCGTCCTTCAAGGTGCTGAGTTTGATAAGAGGCTGTCCAGACCAACAGGGCATCAGCATTCAGGACCTAAAGCAGAGACTCAGTGGCATGAGTATGAATATTATAAAGTAAGAGAAGAGTTTAATATTATTATTATCCACCATTTGTTTTCTTTGAATTGCGAAGGAATATTCTGTCTTTGTTACAAACATTTGACTGTCTGTTGTATGAGAAAATAGTCCTCACTTTTGTCTTTGTGCTCCAACAGGCAAGCAGTGGAGTTTCTAAGCAATGAAGGACACATCTTTTCCACCATTGACGAAGACCACTTCAAATCAACAGACAACGATGATTAGGCACTTGACCAGTGGAGATACTTCTTTGAAATTAAGCTGACGGAATAACCAGTGAACGTTTTATAACTCAAAGGTGTTGACTAAATCACAACCTAGCTGAAACATTCAGTGTCTCAGAACTAAATGTAAACCTATATGTCCTCTGTTGAGCTGAAAAGTAGATGTTTGTTTGATGAGACGTTGGTTCACACATCCTGAGGTTGCTTCTGCTGTTTTGCAAGTCCCAAAACTGTTGCAGCTTAAGCTGTTGTTGGCAGATAAAACTATTTCTCTGTATTCCCTATTGTTCACTGTAAAGCATTTTGTTATTTTAAAATTTGGAAGCATAACTTCTGGGGTTGTTTTCGTCATTGTAACTTACTTTTGACAGAATTAAAAGATGATTCAAAATACAGTGTGGTCATCCAATGGTGACTTCTTTGTTCCACAATGGTCAACACTGGCTTTCTAAATGATAGTTCTCTGACCAAATTAAGTTAACTAATATCTGTACAGTTCAATTTTCTACATGTTGCATTAACCTTTAATTTTGAATAACTCCCCTCAATCATCACACAGCCCAATGATAACCAAGCCATTTTTATTCAAGTGTAAATAAAGCAGTAATTCATTACCATTCACATTTATTCACATATCCAGCCAGGCAGTAACTGTTAAATTTGTGTGCTTTGATGTTTCTTTACTTGACTGAGTCCATCTGTGTTACACCTGTTAACAAGAATCAACACAATTTGAATAAACCCAATAGGCCTGAGTACATGCTTATCTTTTTTCGAGTGTGGTTATGATACAAATCCTGCACAAGTGACTACACAAAGTGGGCTTGTATATTATACTGGAAGCTTTTTAAATGGAATGGCCCCTTAATCAAGTTTCAAAACCTACATTCATGTTTCAGGGATCATATTTCTAGTTTGTGGTGTAGCCTATGTAACTGAACATCATGAAGTCCATCTAATGAAATAAATAAACACACAGGATTTGACACAATGTGCAGCACCTTCTTGTTCTCTCAGGTCAATAGTTTGATGTGGTGCGTGACAGTTTCTGTAACTGCTTGCAATAGTGCATGACCACGTGAGAAGCAGCACGGTAGTCTTTGATGCTACTGTGGTTAACTGCTGTCTCTGAAAAAGGACTGAATATTAGCAGGTGTTGTTTAGAGTTTGCATATATGCAAAAGGAGTTTGACATATACATTAAATGCTTATACAAACAGCAGATTAGTTCCCATGCAAAGCTTATCATATGTACTTTTTATCTGGGTTTAACAGGTGTTGATTCAGCACTGGCAATTTGGGGCAGTTTTATGAATACTTGCCTTGTACTGCAAAAAACTGGTTATGTTTCATTCTAGAATGAACCATAATTATTTAGTATTGCACATTATAATTCTGTTATATAGCTACAGTACAAGCTAGAGACCCCAAATTACCAAAGCGTTAAATCAACACTTAACAAGTTTGAACAAGCTGCACAAAGGCACAATATCACATTTCAACAAAAAGATAGACATTATTAAGTCAAAGTTTGAGTGGTATGATAAATGTAGAAAAGCAGTAAAAACCTTGAAGAGGATGAAGTGGGTTGAGTTGGTGCTCTTTGCTGTACCATCACCAAAAAGCTCCTCTGGGTGCTTTGAATCTTTGAAACATTCTCACAGGTCCTTGAATATGTAGTACACTGTCATAAGTTTGTCATTAAATATAAAATATTAAACTGAAATATCCAACATAAACAATAATATCCAAACCATTAAAACCAAGTAGATGCAATACAAAATTAAGTTATATAATGACACATATAACAATATTTGGGATTAAATGAGCATGGCCTGGTCTGACTGTCATATCTCTGACAGCATGGAATGACTGAAAATAGTTGCAGTACAACATAGTTCCCCTAGTTTTTTCACATACTGTAAATGCAGTCTCCACAGGATTTTTAGTAGAACATGGCATTCTCCTGTGCTGTCTTCATCAGTGTTGTAAAAGAATCATCCACTGTTTCATAGTCATGGTCACTGTCCACATCTGCTTCAACATCACTCACCGACACTGGAGGGGGGGGGGGGGGCAAACAGTGAATCAGTTAGTGTTATTCTGTATTTTGCAGTACAATCTTTCTTTCCAATGAAAAGAAAAAAAATGACAACAATGAATCGATAAACTAAAAGCATGATAGCTCAATCCTTAGATGTCTCTAATAAAGATTTGAGCGGGATATCAACACTGAGTCTGTCCCACAAACACTCAACTGGCACCTAATGTCAGATACTTAAAACAGCATCTGCTTGAGTGACACTGGGTTAGAACTACAGCCCCCTCTGGTTTTTTTTTTCTTTTGGGGTGGGTCTTTTTGGCTTAAATTGACAGGAAAGTTGAGAGAGACAGGAAATGGTGAGGCAGAGAGAGGGGGAATGGAGTCGGCTGCAGCGAGGACTTTAGCCTGCCTGTCATATGGGGCGCCTGCTCCACTCAGTGAGCTACACAGCCCCCCAGTCCCCTCTGTTTTAAGAAGTTAACTTGCCTAAAATGAAACTATTATAGCCTACTTGTTACCTCTAGTATTTTCACCTTCAAACTTAACACACAGCCTTGAGGTTGATTGCTACACTATGAAATGGGGAAGTAGGAAACTTGGTTTTCGTCGTAGATGACATCAGTCTAAACGGAGAAGTAGCACCACATGTAACCTCTAAGTGTAACTAGTAAGGCCAAGCTCTGTGTAAAACAGTCTGAAGAAAGGGCTCCACCTTTTATTATGGAATCCTCCATTTTCACGTAAGTGTTCGGCAGAGCTTTGCCTGTTGTTGCTTCAACTGCTGAGGTCTTTCGTGGAATAACTGGTGGCGCCTCACCACTGACAATATCCTGCAGAGTAAGAGGAAGTAAAAAAAAACAAAAAAAACTCTGTTTTATTTCATGCATGAGATCTTTTTGACAGCAGAAAAGTGGAAGTTTCATGGCTTTGTATAGTTTCTGATCGGTGTGAGATTTCCTGAGAGAAGACGTGAGAAAAACTATCTGTCACAATCATACTGAGTAGCCTATAGCAGCTTTGTCAGACATGACACCCAAATCACAAGAGATTCTTAACAGCAAAAGTCATACTTACTGGGGGTGGGGGAGCTGGGGGCCGTTTTTTATCTAAAGTTAAACAGGCCATCTCCTTGGCTGGTACACTCTTATTCTGCTTGGACTTGCCTGCCTTGGTTTTCTTTGAGGCTTTTGAGGGTTTTTTGGGAGCGCTAGAAATGGACAGATTTCTCTTTGGTGGTCGAGGAGGGGGAGCCTCATCCCCGTTCCCCTGTTTGTGAAATTCATAAAAAAATGTGTCGGTCACTTCGGTAATCCTATCCACACAGCACTTGAAAGGTTGATCGCTGGGCCATGGCAGGGGATCCGTGGTGAAAGAGACAGACATAATGAGCCACTGGGTTGGGATCTCAAAGCAGTGCTCTGGTCTGTGCAGGAAGCTGGCCTGGATGGTGGGCTCCAACATAGCCCCCTCTATTCTGAAACATGATAACCCAACGAGTGGATCAGTTTCCAGTTCAGTGTCACGGCTCACCACTTTAACATCCATTGGCAATCTAATGTCCTTCCCCAAGTCCTTCAGTTTGTACTTTTTGTTATCAGAGAGTACTTCCACAAAGTGACCCTGCATGTACAGAGGCAGTAAAATCTCCTCCCTTTCCTTTTCCTGTTGGGCATCCTTTTCATCATCATCATCGTCGTCATCATCATCCCCGTCACCATCCTCTTGAAGACGTCGACACAAAAGAGCCTCAACAGACTCCACCTGTGCATTGCCGCTTTGGCAAGGCAACTCCATCCTTTCACAGCGAACGACCTCGAGCCTTTCCCCGACACTGAGACCAGGCAGGCCTTCCTCCTCCACCTCCTCGCAGTTCCTTGTAACACTGAGCGTCAAGCCTGGGGTCTTTTCTGAAGCAACGTACAGCTCATAGACGGAATTAAACTCTCTCGGTCGTCTCCGAAGTCGTCCACCATATTGCTGAGACACCAGAAAGTACTGCTTTGCCTTCCTGCTCTTCAAGCTTGATAACAAAACCATGGGTGTTGTCCCTTTCTTGTGGAAAACCAGGTGCTCGTTTTTGCTAAGTTCTCCAAGCCAGTTGCACTTGAACGGAGGGCGAGTCTCTGGACCTTCCAGTATCTCTACTACTACAGGGAAATGTTCATCTGGCTGGGAGAGGACCTCTGTCAGACTGAGCGGTGTCACAAAATTGACATCTTTGCACACTTCAGTCACATCGACCACATCCACCTCCAAACTTGACGGGAATTTCAGCACATTCTTCCTTACTGTACAAAAAAAAGTGCAAGAAACAGCACTGAAAATGTATTTTGGCAACAGACTAAATGAAAGCACAATAAACAAATTAAAGGGATAGTTCACCCAAAATTCAAATTTCACTCATTATCTACTCACCCTCATGTCACCTAAGAGCTGTGAGAATTTTCAGAGTCCGCCGTGCCTTCTCTGAGTTACGGGGGGGTCCATGCAGCAGTATTTGTCCATATAATGGTTGTGAATGGATACCAACTTTTCTTCGTCCAAAAAGACACACCGAGAAGCATCCAAATACCTCCATACTGCTCGTCTGTAATGTCCCTCTTGTATTGAAGCCCCGACATGAGAAATTGTCTCGAAAAAAAGTAAATAAATATATTTTAAGCTTATTCGTAGAGGAAGCTCCCAGTGTCTCAGTTCACCGGCGGAACAATTTCTCATGTCGGGGCTTCAATACAAGAGGGACATTACAGACGAGCAGTATGGAGGTATTTGGATGTTTTTTGGTGTGTCTTTTTGGACGAAGAAAAGTGGTATCCATTCACAACCATTATATGGACAAATACTGCTGCATGGACCCCCCCGTAACTCGGAGAAGGCACGGAGGACACTGAAAATTCTCACAGCTCTTAGTCGACATGAGGGTGAGTAGATAATGAGTGAAATTTGAATTTTGGGTGAACTATCCCTTTAAGCAACATTTTGTTCACTTATTCATTACGCAAAAACATTGAAAAAAATATAACCAAATGTACTGAAAGTCTAAAATGTACTCATTATGCAGAAGAACAATCAATATAAGAGTGTTATAACTCTGATATATTACAAGTGTATATATAATTGTATGCACCACCCTAGGTAGTGCTATTTTTGTCATACTGTTTGTGTGTAAAATCTTGTTTTGCAAAGTAACTGCTAACTATTACACAGCAGATTATATGGATTATTTTTGACCAAAAGTTAAAAAAGTAAGTCTTACAGTGCATGATGGCTTGGACTTGGTATATTGGACTCAGGACAAGAGGCTGCACACTTTTCGTGCTGTTCTTGAAGCGAAACCTTCGACAACGCAGGCTGGCAGAGGACATGATCTCCTCCAGAGTGAAGCACTCCTCATTCTCACACTCATAGAATTCCCCTTTGGAAGAAAGAGGGATGCAGACTTCGGCCGAGGCTTGTTGTTGTCCTTGAACATGACAGCGGACCTGACCTTCTTCTCCTCCCTCATGTCGCTCAATGGAATGCAAAGTAAAAACTTTCCCGGCCCCAAGTGTTAAATTTCCAAGGGTCAACTTGGAGCGGTTGGTGAAAGTGAAGGGAAGGCTGGACTCCAGGCCTACAGGCCTCAGGCTCACCATCTCTTCTATGGTGCTGTACGGCATCTCCTCTGGAATGACCTTGAACAAGCCTGAGAAACAAACATGTGTCAGTGGTCAGCTAAAAAAACAAAACATTCATCTGTTCTAACGCAATCCTTTTTAAAGCACACACCAACCTGTGTGGTTAATAGGTAGCTCAAACTTCTCATTGTTGGTGACATCTTCACAGCAAACTGATAGGAGCTCAATACCAATGACCTTTATTAGATCCCCAGTAGAAAAGCACACTTCACTTCCAGAAATTTCATATATAGAGCCTGAAAAAGAAAGTAAGAAGTAGAGCAAAGAAGAAGAGCAAACAAGGTCATAAATCAACAACGAGCAAACCACAGAACACAGAACTTTTTTTTTTTCTTAAATAGGACACCATCTTAATACACATTTTTTCCTGAAATATTTATATCACGGTACTTAAAAATAATTTTTAAAACGGCACATAACAACTCTAGTTGTTATGTGCCTTCACCATTACTGATTTTGGTAGATACAAGTGTATGCAATTGATAAAGACAGATAATACATAAATTCAGACATTCTTCAACTGGAATCTAATCTAAAGCAGTTTCTTATCCACTTTTCTGTGTCTTTATCTACACTCAGAGTTTCAATTCGGAATCAGTGAAAACAACAGTTGACCTACCTTGGAAATAGACTCCAGAGCAAACCTGTAGAATTTTTGGCAGACAAGTATTGTCCAATGATGCGACTAACTGTTGAAGTGGCAAAGCAGTTGTGCCTGCCATCACTGTTGTCTCAGTGTGCTGTGATCAAAAATGAAGGCACGCAGCAAATGACAAGCGCAGCATAAAAGGTGGATTCTTTGTCAGTGACAAACCACAGAACTAAATGAGGAAGTTACCAGAGCTGAGCTGTGTGCATAATGCCTGCAATAACAAATCAAGCTGATAAAATGAGATCAGATAAGATAAATACAACAGGTGAGCATCTTATTTGTTCAAAACCTGATATATGCTATTATCCACTGAATATAGATGAATCTGAGACGAGATGATGAATAGTACTTTTTTATAAGGAAACGTGAACATACCTGTCTGTAAACGACAAATAGTGCAATGTGTTCATTGTACATAATGACGTAGTCTACCATATTCTCAAATAGGTATAATTGATCATCTGTCAGTGTTGTGATAAGGCCTCACAAAAAAACAAAATTCCCCTGATGTTGTTTCTGTACCAGTTGCTGGTCTGATTAAACTGTGTGGACAGATTATTGAACAGAAACCTTCCAGAATTAATGATTGATATTTGAGAGGAAGAACTGAAATGTTCCACTCAGTCATGAGTTCTCTGTATATTTGATTTTATTCAAATGCCGCCAACCTCTCTCCTCCTAACTTGATACTAGTTCTTTTTTAAAACCCGTAGCAGTAAATGTAGACTCCTGTCTATTCAAAGTACCTCCTACAGCATATATAGCAGAAAAAGCGGGCACCTTCACTTCCTTTTGCTGATCTGCCCTCAAACAGACAAAGGATCCTCCCGCCTCTTGACATGGGGAGGAAGCCCCTCAAAGCATCTCTCAAAACGGAACCACACTTTCTAAATGAGCCCTGCGTCAGATGCTGTCTGGTCTTGTTCTGGGGGTTTTGACCCTCCTCATGATCTATATTTGTAATTCAATGTCGCACTGACATTTAAGAGAAAATAGAAGTGTTCTTGTAGGCCTATCACCACTGTCGAACCACAACAACACCTCATTAGGCCTATAGGTAATGGCAACGTGAATAACTTTCTGAGAGACCAGCTGTGTTCAGGTTCTCATATCACAAGGTGGTCTGACCACTAACTTCACACCACTCCATGACCACTGCATAAAAAACTGCATGTGTTTTGCAGCACATGGCTGTTTCGGGTCAGAAATGTTAGGAACTGGGAGCCTCTGGTGGTTCTGGAGGGAACTTTATTCTTGTTCACTGTATTTCCTCAAATAGGCTACTATTCATGACACAAGCACCACAGCAGCTCGCCTCAGCCTCGCTTCAAATGAAGGACAAAACATTACTAAAAGTCACTAATGGCTCTAATTTGGTCTTATCTTGACTTCAAGAGTTTTCACGACTGCAAAACTTCAACTCCCGTCACCCCCCGCGGTGACGTTTACCCATCATGCAGCTCGGCCTTGAGAAGATGAGGCAAGATGGCGACTAAAACAAGCAAGTGCGAGAGTCCTCCTCCTTTTGATTGTCCAACATGGTGAGAAAATGCACATGCTAAAGTTGTACCGGTGTGTTTGTAGCGCAGTGCCAGGTGCAAACGAGCAACCCGACGTTCAGACATTTCTAAAAGTCAACTTTACTCGGAGAAAAGCTTGTGGGGACCGGAGCTAACGTTAGCATCTGCGTAAGCTAACAGGCTAACTCCGGTAACGCTGGCGTTTATCTAAAAATGGTGTGGGTGTTTCTTCTAAACAATATGAGGGATGAGAGGTTTAATTTGAACAATGCCATACACACACGCGCACACACAATGCATTTATATATTAAAGAGCTATATTTGATCCCTTCAGCCTTCATGTTGATCTGAGTTGATGTTGCTCTTGTAGTAGGTGGCGACCGCTGCAGAACGTTTCCATGTTGGCTGTAGAGGATGTAGCAGCTGTTTTTATGTATAAATATCCACGCACAACCAGAGAAACAAAGCAAATATGTCAATTCATCCCATGTCCATCATAACACCTCTCACACACATGCTATATCAATTGTCTAAATGCTGAAACTGGTCTCTGACTGTTTGCTTTCAGGGCAGGCAAGCCGCCCCCGGGGCTCCATCTAGACGTGATGAAAGGAGATAAACTGATAGAGGTAACAGGTTGTTGCATGCAATGGTCTATGAAAATGAGTTAAATGCACCAGATACGAGCCTGACAGTCCACTTTGTCCCAGATGTGTTGCACACTGGGATGCTATATATGGCTGCAAGGCTTCCAATGGTGCAAGAGCAGCATCAAGCCCTGAGATTTAAGCTTTGCAGTGGGAAGCATCACTGTTGAGTTATGGCTCAGAGGCACAAACACACACATTGCAAACTGTTTACATACATTTTCAACCTGCTGTTGTGATGACTGTTGACACTGAAACTCTGTCTCTGTAGAAACTGATCATAGATGAAAAGAAGTACTACCTGTTTGGGAGAAACCCGGACTGGTGTGACTTCACCATCGACCACCAGTCATGCTCACGTGTCCACGCTGCCCTGGTCTACCACAAACACCTGAAAAGGGTCTTTCTCATAGACCTCAACAGCAGTAAGTCGCCATTCACCTTCACACTTATGTTCCAATTTTGTCCTCATTTTATATCCAGCTTGTTCAAGTTGATTAACTGTAAATGGAAGATCTGTTGTGTTTAAACTGTAGCAGTTTGAAATTTTCAGTTGTGGCTCTGGAAGTTGTACTATTTATGACACTTACAGGAGAAGTGATAAATAGAACAATTGAGAAAAATGTAGGCTATTTATTTTTTCTTCTTTTTTGTTATGTTACAATTATTAAGTCTTTCGGTTTTATAAGGTATCAGAGTGTGCTTGCTATTTAGCTATGAAGCTACGTACTTTCCTTGATAAATGAAGCACAAATGGTGGAATTTTACTCCACCAACCATTTAATATGGCAACAACAGAATGACTTTTGGTGTCCTATTCCCAACTTTGTGGTAACAAGCTGCAGAAAATCCACAGGCCCAGGACCCAGCAGACTGGGAACAGAGTTTAGAGTACATCCCTTAAGGGGGTTGAGCAAAACATGTTCATGTTACAAACAATACATTCGTGTGAGAATCAATTTTAGACACCACCTACAATATTGATGATGATAAAGTATAATATAAACCAACCCTTTATTAAGTCTTTATAACTTTTTTTGAATTTGATTTGAAGTAGTAATATCACAGGGAATCACATGCTAAATCATATTGAACACTTGCTTGGCACAAATTGATTGGTTTAGAGAAAAAACAACTTGTTTTGGTATTGATCAGGCTTATTGTGACAGCAGCACATGGATTACCACCAAGTCTAAATCTCATTGATGATTGCCATAATGAGGTAACATTCAAAACTAAAAACATTCTCATACATAAATATCGTTATTTGATTGTCACATTTTAGCACACGGTACTTTCCTCGGACACATCCGTCTGGAGGCACACAAGCCTCAGCAGGTCCCTATAGACTCTACAATATCCTTTGGGGCCTCAACAAGGACATACACCATCAGAGAGAAACCTCAAACCCAAGGCACTGCTGGTACGGGGGACAGTAAGACAGGAGAGGACGAGGAGCTGAAAGGACTGCTTGGTCTTCCAGAAGAAGAAACAGAACTAGAGGTACGTTTAATGTCTTGATAATAACAGTATGCCACAGATTTCTGTGTTAGTAGAGTACTCATATTTGTTTAAAATATGTTTTAGTCCTTTAACACTACTTTAATATGTGTTACTGAAACATTTTCCCCCTCAAATATTCTCTATTTTCAGAGTGATTAACACACAATACACTGTCCAATAAGTAAGATGTGATGGTTAAATAACCTGTTTTTGCGTATTAACATCTAGTTATGTTCCCTTGGAAAAAAATGACAGAACCTGACAGAGTTCAACACAGCACACAACAAGCGCATCTCCACGCTGACCATCGAAGAGGGCAACCTGGAGATCCAGAGGCCTAAAAGGAAACGAAGGAACTCAAGAGTAACTTTTAACGAGGAAGACTCCATTATTAACCCAGGTACAAATCCATGTGATACTAATACTATCAAACTGAAATAGAGGTCTGTGCTTTAACAACTCTAGTTTTTACTGACTGTGCCAATATCAAGTAGTACAATTCTGTCATACCGTATATAAATTGTCCAGTTTTCCACTGTAAATGTAATAATAGTAACACTATTTTGAATGTTTACAGAGGATATAGACCCCTCAGTGGGACGCTTTAGAAATATGGTGCAGACTGCTGTCATCCCCATAAAGGTAAGATGTGGATTTGCTTAGAAGTTTTTGTCATTAAAAATGTTTATATGTTAAATGGTAATATTCAAAGTATTGTGTGCATTTTGTCAAAAATATTATCTGGTTATGTGAAGCCTGCAGTGGGTGAGGTGTGCAACATGCAGAGGTTGTAACTTTGTAACATCTGGGCTTAAAATGTGTGACAAGCAAAATTAATACTGTGTCATCCCCGCTGTAGAAACGGAGATCAGAGGGCCAAAACACCCTGGGCCTTGATGAACTGACATCAAAGCGTATCCATGGCTACAGCCTGGGCGGTGGTCTCTACGGGGACTTGCCTCCCACCAGTCACGAGAACCAGCCAACTGGAGCTCCAGGAGGCGCTGCCATGCAGGGAGGGCTTCCCCTGCCCTTCCCTAACCCAGCACCAGAGGTAGACCTTGCCCCAGAGGCTCCCCAGCCCCCCGTCACCCTCAACCCCACCCCCGTCACAGCCCCCTATCTACCAGAGACCCACAACGAGCCACGCAAAAAGAAGTACGCCAAAGAAGCTTGGCCAGGCAAGAAACCCACCCCATCACTACTCATCTAACCAGTATGGTAAAGCTGCTGACTCTCAGGTTACCGCTAGATACAACAGGGACTGTGACCTGGCAGAGGTGGAGTTACTCACTTCAATATTTCTTTTTTATTTGTTGTGTTACTCATTGTCATCAGAAAGGCACCACACAAGTAACCAGTGGTGTATCAGAAGATATCTTCCATTTTACTAAGTCAGCAGTTGATACTTTGGCAGAAAAACTACAAACAAAATATACAGACTTGGCAGAGAGACTTTTAGTACCCGATTGGCCGTTAAATATACTTGTCAGAGTGAATGGAACCATGGATATGATTGGTCACTGAGTTATGTTTTTGATGTAATGGATGTAATTTTTTTTTCTACTAAACACGTTTCAACTGTTTTTTCACTCTTTCAATATTTTGATAATACTATTAAACAAATGGCTGAAAAGTACTTTTATATGAGATATTTTACTGTGAGAAGTCAGGAAAGACAGAGAATCCAGACATGAAGTCAGTCTCCATCAAAACACAGGGCTGCTTTTTGGCGTGATATAATTTACTCATGAGCTCTCAGACATTTGTATTACCTGTTTTAGACTCAATATGGTATTGATTGAAGTGTGTTGCATTTGTCCCATACGCCACTAGATGGTGACGAGGTCAGAGTTTTCATGGGGGCTTGGCTACAAACTTGCACGACCAACTGTTCATGGCCTGTTGCACTAACCTTGTTCAAAATCGACGTGTTGCTTCTCATGAGAGTGGCGCTGCAAGCCTCTAGTTATTCGTTTGGATTCTTCTGCAGATAAAAGCCATTTGCCCTGTCCAAACAGTATGTTTGTCATTTTTGTCCTATGGCTTTTCTTGGTACATTGAGTTTTAAATGGTTTGTTGCCTATTTTTTCCAGCACCAGTATACTGTAAATACTAGGATTTTACATTGCTTTTGTTTTTTGTTTTTGTTTTTTACATTTGATTGGTAATTGGAAAGTTACTCAGTAGTAACAGAATAGAATGGATTCCAGCACAGTAACAAAAACATTTTTTTTGCTGCAAAACAAGAAGTTAGTGAAAGCAAGTGTTTGGTTTTAGGAAGATTTAATGGTCATGTGACATGTAACATGTCAATAGATTTCACATGCAACAGAGTACTGCACAGTTTATACCGTACGCTATTCATCGTTTGTTTTCCTGATTCAAACTAGACATAGGAATAGAAGAAAACAGAGGAGCAGAAATGCGTAAGTAATGTACTTGAAGACAAGTTAAGGTCCCATGGAATGGTACCATTACTTCTTTGCTTTCATTATAAGGTAGAGCACAGAGTACAGCAGAGAAGGGAGAGGTGGTAACCTGCAACAAAGGCATATCGGAGTTATCACATGAGACATGTGGTCACAGGACTGAGTTTGCATTTTAACCACAAGGCCACAACAATAGACATTTATTTCCTCTTGCTTTCAGGTGTGAAACTGGCCTGAGGCATCAAACTAATTATAAGCTGGGCTTGTAGATTTGTATGAAAGGTGGGCCGAGTTCAATGAACAGGAATGAGTTCACCCATTAAAACACACTGCTTTCCATTACATTCAAGTAGTCCTTTCATGGGACCTTTACATTAGTCGAGTTGAAGATCAAAGAAAGACGAGGTGTTTCATTTTTACAAATTGTGCTGGTGACTTTCTGTCCTTGTGGGCCTGTGGATTTTGTAATCATAATGACTGTAAATAAAAAAATGTATTACTTTTGACTCAAAATTCTACTGTGTTTTCAGCCCAGTAAATTATCTTGGATTTACCCTTTGTTTTTTGTCACATCAACTGTCTATATTTCTAAAAATGCCTGATGAAATATCCTCTTAGAGCAAGGGCTCCTGAGTAAACAGCATAGACTGAGGACGAAGGTTATCCTGTGCGTTTCTAAGACCCAATTGTGGGGATGTCTCATGTGTCGGAAGTACATTTGACCTACTTTAAATTAGTTCATGGGACACTTAACATCACAGTTGTCGGTTAGATGTGTGAATCATCACACAATATCAGTGAGTTAGTGTTTAGTTTCTTCTTACAGAAACAAAAATTTAACTTTCAAACTACATAACATAAACTTGCAGAAAGCAGGTAAAATGTAAATGGCGAAGCTTCAGCTAACCTTTTGTTTCATTGGTCTTGGCTCAGTCATTTTCCACAATTAAAACTGTGAACTCCCAAATATATATTAGATGATATATTTACAAATGAAAGCAAAATATTTGTCAAATATGTGATATTTAATACAAACTGATTAGGCGCAAATACCAAAACGTCCGCTTCTGATAGAAAGTGCAAAAGTGTCACTTAAAAAGTGTTACATATTCAGTCACGGAATAAAACACCGTTAATTATCTATTAATTATATATTAATGCAAAGCTTAGTAAAATATTTAATTAATGATAATTTCATTTTTTTTAAATCCCTCATTGAAAACTGAAATTCCCAGTTAGACAGTGTTCACTACAATTATTTCCCTTTACACTTCCGGGTCTACAGGTTTGATTTTAATGTGGATGCCGTTCAGTGAGCGGAGCACCAGCCTGGGAATGACCTTAGGTGTCCAAGCAGGATCCTCAATCAGCTGATATTTCCTCAGTGTCAGGGCCACCACCACTTTCATCTCATTCATGGCAAAGTTCTGTCCAATGCAGTTTCTGAGGGAGGAATACATTATATAATACAGCGTGTTTAGGCATATGTGGTCATGCATTTAAAGAAAAGACTTTGCTAAATTAAGTGATACATGCTGTGTGTCTAACTGGTGAAATAGACACTTGAACTAGCAATAATCTTAAAGCAGATAACAGCGGCACGGCCGTTTCGGCTAATGCTGCGTTCAAGGCAGGCTTTTGAAACCGTAAGTTACAGCTTCAAGTCACAACTACGACTTGGTAGCGTTCCAGGTAACCCGTAGCTCGTGTTTTTACCGTCCTGTTGTCTGTGAAAGTTCCCTATAACGGCCACTCGTAACTTCCGACCCGTGAACTCGTACCAGATCGAACTGGTATGACTTCACAGGAAGGAAAAACACAAAGTACGAGTTTCCTTGAACGCACCATGAGTTAGCAGCCCCCGCCCTTGTCAGGCATCAATTGGTCCTCGTGCTACGTCACCACATTCACGCGCATCCCTTGGCTGCACACACAGCCCTTCATGCCGTTCTCTCCCCTCATTGGATAACACTTGTATCCCACAAGGAAAATTTTCTCCTCGGGTTACAGCAGAGCAGAGTGACGGAGAGACTCGTGTTTAGGCTGAAATACTTCATGTAAGTGATTGCTGACGGAAAATAGGACTATTTAGGACTTATATTAACAAAAACATTCCACTGATATCTGCTTTAAGCAAGTTGATATGTCCTGTAGGTTCATTGTTAGTTATCCTACTACACTCAGCTTTCCATTGTCATGAGATCAGTCCTTTGTCATACTGATCCCTAATCAAAGCTTACAATGACGGTGGTGCTAGGTTACACATCCACATAATCCAGACATCCATTATGTGGGATAAATGAGTAAACAGCATGAACTGAGTAGACTATCCGTAAACAGAGAACCTCCCTGCCAAGTTCTTACTGACACAGTCAGACCGGTCACACGGAATCAGGTGTGGACAAACCTTGGGCCAGCTGAGAACGGCACAAATGCATGAGGTGACCTCTTGGCTACATTCTCTGGCAGGAAGCGCAGTGGGTCAAAGACCTGCAATGATAAATAAATGGTAAATTAAAGTCAGTGTGGCATAAAACACACATAATCAAATATCCATCTGAGTTCCCACTCATTCGCACACAGGATATAGTGAGTGAATAAACCATGAAAGCTCACAGAAGTCAGTGGATGGCAGCTAACCAGCCGGAGCACTTTACTTAAGCACCACTTTGAAGACATAATGAAGCAGGGTGCTGGGCCAGCACAGAAAAGAGGCACCATAATCGCCCTTTTATCATTGGCGCTACTATTAATGCCAATTATCGTGTACGGCCACAGGTGAGCTTTCACTTCACAAAGATTTCCTCAGAATTAAAATCATCTTGACTTACATCAGGATTTTCCCAAACAGTTGCATTCCTGTGAATGGCAAACACACTCGTCCCAACAAGACAACCTACCAACAGGAGAAAAAAGGTGTAGTTTGGTTCACATATGCAAACTGTATGACAATAAGCAGACCAACAAATGCATTCACATGCAAGGAAATTGCTTCTTAAGTTTATCCTCGTCGTGGTCAGTCACTATTTCTATTTCTAAATAGTCAAACATCAATCCATGTGTTTATGATTTTAAAGCTGGCTAACTATGAGGGGAAAATATTGTGAAGTGGTGAGTAAGTAAAACAATAACAAGGGTCCACTGCGGAAAACAAAATGGATAAAAGTTAATATTTTAGCTTCTACAGCAGGGTAAAGGTCATTCTGTATGCAACAGTTTGCCGTCTTATCTATAGTAACTTTCCGAAAACATTAACTACTACTTTGTCACTTTCTATATATTGTGGTTTTATCACTAGAATATGTACCACATACCTTCAGGCACAGTCCTTCCATCAAAAAAGGTCATGGGTTTGGTGAGTTGTCTAGACATCCCTGGTACAGGAGGGTAAAGACGAAGGCTCTCTTTTATGCACATTGTAGTGTATGGAATTTTTTGAAGATCTTCCCTGAAAAAAAAAGACATGCACACAGTTATAAGTGGTCAAAGAAAAGCCCTCAGTCCACCAAAACCAGCACTGAGTAGAACTGACTTCCACGTGTGAGTGTTTTTGAGGTGCAAGCCTACCACTCCATGGTGTCCTTGTCTTGTAGGGCCTCCATAATCTCATTCCTGCAGATGTTCTGGTGTTTTGGGTGGCAGGCCAGACAGTAGAGGATGAAAGACACGCCGCTGGCCGTGGTGTCATGGCCCTCGAACATGAAGGTGTCCACTTCTGCTCGTAAATCCTCATCTGACAAACCCTGCTGCTTCTCATCCTGGGAAGTGAAATCAAGACCAAAAATGTATATAAAAAAACATACTATCCAATGAAATTCCTACTACTGTGACATTTAAAATAGAAAGTCATTAGGTATTTTATTCATGAAGTACTTTTTAAAATGAGCCCTGCACTTGATAATGTAAACCATAAGGAAAGCACATAAGATACAATAAAAGATCATGGCTGTCAGGTTTATGTTCTTGCACGTAACATACTCTATGCTCCATCACTCGGTACAAAGATGATGGCAAGGGATTTCAGCTTCAGCTTCAAAACAAGAGATAACCTCTTCATGAAAATTAGATTTTATTGTATGCCCTGCTATGTCAAGTGTATTTAATTCACATTTGATAGGTTATCTTGTCTGTGTGAAAGTATTAACATGCATAAGCTTGTTTGCTAACAAAAAAGTCGAGGTGAGTCAGGCACTGGCAGCTCAGGGATGTTTACAGCAAATAGATCTTTCCAAAGGCCAGCACTGTCCTAGATCTTCTTGTTAGCTCCTGCATAAAGAATATGCCTTCAGGCCATTGCTTAAGACTACCTTATAAAAGGACTATTGCCTTTGTATCAGTCATTGATATGCTGAACATGAGGCCTCTGTGCATAAGAGCCCTCTGAGTTTCCTTTTGCACCAGGTCTTGCCACTTGTACATGGTATTTGTATGATATACTAAACCACCTCTAATATTGTCTCTTGTTTTTATATATGACTTAATGTTTTCCATTGTTATTGTCCTTTTGTGTGGTTTTAACTATTGCTCTTATTGATAGTGTATTGTTTTATACCGTTTTATACCCTGGCTGCAAATGTCCCTATATAGTGCATGATAGGAATGGGCGATATTTTACCGTTTGCGATTTACCGACAAAACATTTCCCTGCGATAAGAATTTGTCATATTGCGGTAATAACGATAAATTCCAGTTGATGGTTTTTTTTTTTTACTTTATTGTATTTACTCCCGTTTGATGACGTTTCGTGAAACCACGCACTCGCAACCCAGCTGAGCTACATTGATACATGTACATTTCTTTGCAGTTTTAACATCTGACTGTTGCTATTTTGAGTCTCTAGAAACGTAAAATAATCTTAATTATTATCATTTTAAATTAATTTATTTTTAAAGAGTCCACTATCACATCTCAAAAGTACCGTAACCTACGCAGCATTGTCAATGTCACTAGCCTGAGAAAAAAGAATCAAGTATAAAGTTAGAGGTTGGAGCCAGTAAAACATAACATACTCGTGCAAAGAGAAGAATGTCCAGAAAGTCCAAATTTCTCTTGGATGGAATATGGTCCAACCCCTTCTCTTCTTTTAGAGCTTCTTTCCTCTTTCTTATGACTTCCTCTTCAAAAGATGAGATGATGTGTGAGTATTTACAGACTTTAGAAATACAGTAGGTATACTACACTACAACATAACACGTATTTAAATATTTGGCAACAGTTTCAGATTGTTGTTAATCATTTTTGTATGCAGAGCTTACCTGTATGACTGTGAGCTACCCTGCAGGCTTTTCTATATCTAAAGCCATGTGGGCTGAGGTAGAAAATGAGATCGTTGTGGTATGGAAATGTCCTGAACCGCAGGTTAATCAGATCACTGAGTTCATACACTGCTTTGATGTATGCATTTGTTCCACTGAAATGAAATGCAAGCAAACATCAAAAGCTACGTCTCTTCTGCTCGTGATTAAGACGGATGATGCAGTTCACAACTGAGAACATGGAAATGAAAGTGTGAATGGAGCTAGGAAAGTATTTATGGACTCACCTCTCAGTCTGACAGTTACTGCTGTAGCTGAACGCACACTTCAAGATGCTGTCCAGTGTCATGAGGCTCACATGTTCAAACAATTCAAAGGATTCATTGGTGGTTGCATAACCTTCCCACTTGTCCTAGCAACAGTGAGAGAACAGATGTGACATCTCTGCAGGATATGGAAAAAACTCTGACATATTTATTAACTTTACAGAAAATAGGTCATCTGAACAGCCTTCCCTTGTTATGTCTGAATTACTACTTCACCACTTTCATTTTTTGGTCTATTATGAATTGTTATTTACACAAATAACTTGTTATGCACTTACCAACATAGTTTTAGCAGAATCTGACATCAGATTTACATATCCCTTCAAAATATCATAATGGAAACCTGGCGTCAAGAGCCGCCTGTGGCGAAACCACTTCTGACCTTTAGATACCAATAAACCTTCCCCTGGAGACAGAGACGGACATTATGTGTGTAAGTGAATAGACAACTTTGAAATAAGCCACAACATGCTGTAGAAGAAAGGCAGATGAGTCTTACCAATCCATGACTCGATAAACCTGTATGCCACATCATCCTTTGGTTCTGTTAGGAAACAAATTCATAAAAATATTTGTGTCATTGACCTATGATATGACAATGTAGGCCATTGACCTTTGAAAGATTATATAAACCACAATTGGAAACATGATGGTGAATCAGAATCAATATACCAAAAATATCTCACACACCTGTTGATGTCAGTATAGTTTTAACATAATCAGGATGGTGAATGTTGAGGAAACTAACAAAGGGACCGAACCACAGTGGGAAAGCATATGGATATTCCCGACCCCATTCCAGTAGCTTGTCAAAGTCTTTCCCATCCTGTTTAAACTGAAAGAAAAATCAAAACATAAGACGCTTGGTGAAATAGTCATGTAACTTGCATGATTTGTGAATGATTCACTAAAGGGGACAATCTGTTTGTTTGTTTAAACCATGTTTACCAGCTGTGTCTTTCTAATGTGCCGACCTTCATTTAGCCTGCATGGTTTGCAAGCACTTTAATCTGTTTCTTTGCTTAAACCAGGGTTTCCAAAACTTTTTCACATAAAGTCCACTGAACTGACAAAGCACCCCCCTCTTGATAAACTTCTGGCCTCGCATCTGATAACCTTTTTCTGCTTCTAGATATTCTATTATTGTTTAAAAAAAAATGAAATGGATGACCACACGAGGACCCCTTGGGGCCCCCAAACCCCACTTTAAGGGCCACTGGTTAGTTCATCAGCTGTGATAACAAAATATTTGGAGGTATTTGGAGTAAATAGCAATACCACAATGTAAATAGTATTCCCTTAAGTGAAAAGTTATTATTACCAAAAACCTAAAAAGTATCAAAAAGTAGGCCTACTCATACAGAATAGGAAACAGATCAGCCAAATATTTTTTTTAACCAGACAACTTAGCCTATACAATTAACCTATGAGGCCTTAATTAATAGGCAACGGCCCTTATAAATTATGTCTTATTAAAAATCTGTAATCAGCATTTAAATATTTAAGTTGTTCTTGGTTGGTAAGTGTAATTTGAACGATTATAACGTGGTCAACAATAGGCTATTACGTAATTAGGCTATTGATCAAATTGTCAAATTCAGCCAATTGGCTCAATGTAAAGTATTTGCAAAACATTGACAGTAGTCAAATAGGCAACTATATCGGCTATAGTTTAGGCAACAACTATAGAGATAGCGGAGTCGATGTATGCAAAACTGTAAATGGCACCTGCTAAATCGTAGGCTTCAAAACAGTGGGATACACCGCTGCTTCTGCTCTCATCAAACAACGACCAAAGAAGGCTACCTGCATCGTGTGTCGCCTACAGTTCTGCACAAAGTTAGAGTTGTCGTTGCCACGCTGCTGAAAGCTCGTCAACTGAGTTACCTGGAAAACATGTCCAAGCAGCCAGTGTCCCGGTGGTCCCGGGAAAACCTCGAAGCTCCGAAGCGCAGCCTTTCTCTTGACGAGCAGGACACAGAGTTTATAGACGACGGCCAGAAGACAGAGGAGAGCGAACAAGTGATGCACGCGGGGCCAGCCAAACTGAAACAGCACGAGAGCCTCAGTTAACTCCATGTCGACCTGGACGCTGCTGCAGGACAAGTCTCTGAGCACAACAAAGGCTGACCCGACCTGCCTGGAGGAATACGACGCTCAACTTCGCTTCCGATTCGTCGCTTCCGACTCGGACAGTTAAGGGAGCGTTAAGGGAAAGTTAAGGGAACCTCAACCCCGGTTTTTTTTTTTTTTTTTGCGCCGCTCTTGTGTAGGTGTAGGCTAGTGTAGGAAAAGCATCTTCTTCACTGTCTAAACGAGAGGTCTTTAGCCTAATCTTCCAGAGCGAAATGCGCGAAACGTCCTGTAGGCTACATAAATAATAGGAACGCACAGGCAAAGATGAAAAAACACTCAAGCTTATTTAGGCTGGTTAAAGGTGCCATATGTAAGAATGTGGCCAAAAACGGTTACTGCAGTCAAATTCAAAACACAGCGATCTGGTTTTTTCTCCCAGTCGTAGCAGCAGCTCAGTGGAGCAGACCGGAGGCTGAAATGCCACTGACGCTGCGTGACTGGGAGAGAGCTAGGTGGCACAACATGCCAACACCTAAATTCAAAACATAAACATGATTTGCAGTCTGCAAAACAAGATTTTTAATATGAATATTCTGGCTGTACTATTGTTGTTGGTGAGTTCATCATGTTATATGAACATTATTCCTGAGTCTCTGTGACAGGAGGATTTTACGGCCAGTTGCTTCAGATTTCTTACATAGGCTACTGTACCTTTAAATCTGGACCAGCTGCAAAACAGAAACTCACTGCTGTACAAAAAGTTTAATTCTACAACTAGCTATCTGGTCAAAGCTGCATAACATAAAAGCCTAGGCTACTCGATTTAACAGCTTTTCTTTCTACAAAAGTAGCCTATATAAAAAGTCTGTCTCTTCCTTTCATTTTTAAACCCATAAGGTCTCCTGGTGGAGTGGAAGAGTTATTTTTACCTTTTGAAATATGCCTACCACTAAAACTCCAGCCATTGGCCAATAGGCTACATTTCAGGGGTGCAAACTTGTCACCTTTCGGCGAAATTCGCCGTTTTGGATCCCAAATTGGTCATTTGTGTGATTCGTGTAAATCCGCAATAAAAAAAAAATTGAGAGGGGGGAGGGGGGAGGGGGGGGGGTCCGGCGAGGCGAGGCAAGCCGAGCCGAGCCAATGCACCTGTCTCTTTAAAGTGAAATTCCGGCGTAAGTGTAAACCATGGTCAAACACACCGTAACACCGAGTTAGACCCCCCCCTCGAGAGATCAATTTGCCCGACCGCTACATTCACGAGATCCACCAACTTCAGCAAATACCGCAATATCGCCACACACGGCGCTGTCCGGATCCACTGTCTGACCGCAACCAAAACGCCACCATTTGCCCAAAATAATGCTCAGAACTGCACCAAATGTCATCAATAGTACACACAGGGTCCCAGCACGTAGTACGAGTTGTCAAACATCTGCTAGCTTTGCCTGTTTTCTTTAGCAAGGAGATGCAACTCAACTCACCTACTTCTCCTCCGGGAGCCGCTCGTTCGTGAGGAAGCCCTGACGAGTCGATCACCGAGTGCACCGGAGTTCCGCAGCTCTTAAAAATGCTCATTTGCGCCTATATCGTGGCCAGCACTCGATAATAATAGTTATAAAGTGATATGCAAGATATAAAAAAAAAAAAACTCTGATTGTATTTCCATGAGGTAATTGTTGATTGAGCTGCGGAACTCCGGTGCACTCGGTGATCGACTCGTCAGGGCTTCCTCACCAACGAGCGGCTCCCGGAGGAGAAGTAGGTGAGTTGAGTTGCATCTCCTTGCTAAAGAAAACAGGCAAAGCTAGCAGATGTTTGACAACTCGTACTACGTGCTGGGACCCTGTGTGTACTATTGATGACATTTGGTGCAGTTCTGAGCATTATTTTGGGCAAATGGTGGCGTTTTGGTTGCGGTCAGACAGTGGATCCGGACAGCGCCGTGTGTGGCGATATTGCGGTATTTGCTGAAGTTGGTGGATCTCGTGAATGTAGCGGTCGGGCAAATTGATCTCTCGAGGGGGGGGTCTAACTCGGTGTTACGGTGTGTTTGACCATGGTTTACACTTACGCCGGAATTTCACTTTAAGGCGCATGCAGCTTATCTGGATGACAACGAGTGGTGGCAGCGCTCCTCTTCTGTCCAGCAATACACACCTGAAGCTTCACTTTTAATACAGACTAACTAACGCGACTTTTTGAGCATGGCGAGTGAAAGAGTCGGAGCAAGATGCGCCAGCAGTGTTGTGTAGGTGCTGTATGGGACCGCGTGTGTGTGATGATCGCGATCGCGGCCAATTAGCGATTAGCGCGTTTAGCATTTATTAGCTCCAGTGTCTCCCTCTCTGGAGGAGGGTCTGGCGAGCGAGACTAGCTCCAGTGCGACCTGTTCAGCAGCAGCAGCAGCAGGAGGAGGTTGACTGACTGTGGCAGGACACCTCTGCCTCTGTTTCACTTCATGTTGCTGGTAAATAATGTGGCTGTAAAAGTAGTAGGCTAAAGTTAAATTATTTTGTATGCACTAATTAAAGGGGCAGAGCTTTAAGAGACATTTTAGCTTTTATATTTTATAAGATATAATTTTTGTAAGAACCACAATTAATAAATATAGGTTATATATTTCAGTGAATATCTAATTGTTCTTAGCATTTGTTAGATAACTTTCTTTGCCCAATAAATTAAAACATGTAGGAACTATCAATGTCTCCTCTCTTGCCACCAGAATCTCACCTACTTTTAACCTCAGACTGTCACAATGATGGATCAGATGTCAGACTGCCTCATTCTTTCAGTTTTAACCTGAATATACAAGACATGATTGATTTTCCCAACGATCAAAGTATACCAAACCCAACCGAAAACCATGACCACAAAACCGTGAACCAAACCGTTTGCTTGAACATCTTTTAAATACATATTGCCGCTTAATATGTTTTATGTAGCCTATGGCATTTTTAAGCTTCATGTGTGTTATTGGACAGAAAGAGCAGCGCTGCCTCGGAGCATAGCCTACGTAGCCTACAGAAAACACATTTACATCAATAAATAAATGTTTTAAAATGAACCAATCAGTCTGTATAACATTTTATTTAGTTTGAAGGCAAGGTTTGCAAGGTTCATCTGATGGACATCAAAGGACAGATTCTCTAAGTTTTGCACAGCTTTTACTCATGCTAAACCTGCATAGGCTGAAGACCCCCTTCACATGTTTCAAAACAGAGAGACAGATTGTGCAGGTTTAACAGGAGCAAAAGCTGTGCAAACCTGAGTAAATCTGGACCCTAGTCTCATGCTAAAATTGACTGTAAATTCACCTTTAAAGTTGTTGTTTTTTTTAAATTTCCCCGGGGGAGCATACCCCCGGACCCCCCTAGGGGGTCGGTATCTTGTCACCTTTTTTACCCCTGATGAGTTTGCACCCCTGACATTTACTTTCAAATGATTTTTTCAAACAAACTAATCTCTCACACTTCCTCTAACTGGTTATGGTCAACCCTTTGTGCCTTAGTTTTTGTGTTCTTCGTGGACATTTCAGTGAAATCAGTATATCATACTGATTAACATTTGAACCTTTTGAGGACTTCAACACAACTGGTTTATCAGTTCACTGATATCTGCCAGCTCATTGTGGTTTTGCCTTTTCTCATTAACTGAACTTGCACCTATGCAGATAGATTCTCATGACCTGATCAGAGCTCATACTATAGACCTGCTAACTGGCTCACTCACTGCCACATTGTAAGGCTACTGTCTCCTATCTGCTTTGCAGCCTGTTTGCTTTGCAGATGACCATGAATCAACACCTCTTTGATTCATCCATTTTAAGTTTTTACAACATTCATTTTAGATAAGGAGATCAGTAGCCTATGTAATTGTGATCAAAGTTGAAACTACAAGGCTATCATGTGAAGTAAAAAATCACAAAATTAAAATGTGGGGCATTAGTAAGCTTACTTATGTGACTCACACCCACACAGGCCTCATGACACTTGTTCATTTCCATTGTCTCATTTTCCAACTAGCTGTTTTCTTTGAACCAAAAAAATCTTTAGTGTCTCTGAATGTTCATATCAATATAAATTTTACATTTACATGTAGTCATTTGGCAGACACCTTTGATCCAAATTTACACGTAGGGCTGGGAGCAGTAGGTGAAGCACTAAGCACTATTGCAAGAAGATGAGGTAAAGAAGTGCACCAAAAGTGCATGGTGCACAAGTGTTAGTATGTCATGTTAGGTGTTAGACATGTTAGTACGGGAGGTGTCTGGTTTTACTGTAGGCTACATAGCGTAGGACTACAGAACCGTACAAACTAGAGTAGCCTATTACTGTAAGAATCTCCAGTTAGGCTTAATTTTCAATTCACAAATCATCTCAGATGTTAAATACTATGAATCAGAACACTTTAAACAACTCAATCAAGTGAAAGCTAAGAGAAATTACTCTTGTCTTTGTTATATAACGTCTTAGCGCGTACTGACACCCGACTTAACACATATGCTGATGCACATAGGAGCATAAATGCCACACCATCAGAAAAAAAGCGTGGGTGGAAAAAGCCACGGTTAAGTTTCTCCGCATTGGCTGCTGGACCACTTCCTATGTGTCAATACGAATTAAATATTATACTCACGTCTTCTGCAACGTATCAGTGTTTTGAGTGGAAGAAATAGCATAACCACAGAGGGGGGTTTTGTCTGTTCAGTTTCGTCTTTTTCTGCAGAGATGAGATTGTCTCTATCACGATGCAAAAAGTATTTATTTTTTTACTGATTATTTGGAACTCATCCTCCTTTGCCTCAGTAAACAGTAAGTAACTGACTAAATCTCTTACATTATCATGTTGTAATAACTCCTTTTGACTTTTGATTTTTCAAGCTATCGTTTCTGTTCATTTCATTGAAACAGATATTTCAGCAGGCAGATATGACCATCAATTCATACTGGGATCTCGAGCTGTGATACCTTGCCAACTGAAGAGAGGTGACTCTCTAAAATGGTTTTACAAGAAGGACGAAGATGGTCAAGAAACAAGAATATTTTTTCAAGATGAAACAGGAAAGTCTTTCTATGATCGCTCTCGCCCCTGGAGTGTTACTTACAATGGTTCCTTGATGATTAATTGTTTTAAGGAGGATGATCAAGGCCTATATCGGTGTGAGAGCTGTCACAAAGATGACTGTAAGCCGTCCACCATCATCAGAGTCAACAGAGGTTTGAATTATAATTGTCATCATTTTTTCTCCTAAGGCAGAATCTCTATCAGATACCAAATTGTGTTTATTCTGTTATGTAGCTACGTGTTTAATAGTATACCAAAGCCAATCATCACCCTCATAGCCTTTCCCCCTTTTTTCAGCAACTCTGGATGAAAATTTTGAGACATTTTATGTGACTGATGGCAAGAATTTCACGTATGCATGTCCGGGTGAATCTTCTAACATTAACTGGACTTTTGAAGCAAGCAACACATCTGCTCTCTCAGCTGCTATTTCATCAGAGAGATCGAAAACACGTTTTCTGACCTCCAACAAATCTTTACATTTTGCACATGTTGAAAGAGAAAATGCAGGGAAATACACTTGCTGGACGACAACATGTGATGGACACAAACGGAAGCTACTTACCATGAACTTGTGTGTAATTACAGGTAAGAAAATTACACAGCCATACCTTATGTCAATAATAACTTATTTGACTAACTGCTCTTTTTATGTCAAATTGCAGTACACCAAAGTGGAAATTCAAATATTTCATGTACTATGATATGTGATAAGGAATTCGGTGACAACGAATACAACAACCGGTCTATATCACACGAGGAGACAGACACAAGGACTATATCAATACGAGTAGATGAATATGGGTCTTTCAACTGCAGTGCAAAGCAGATCTTTGATTTACAAGTCACTACAAGTATCAACACTCACACACCATCAAATGCTTCAAACAAAACAACAGGTGGGTGTGTTACTGTCTCTTAGCAAGGAGTTTTTGACCTGAATGAAAGGAAAATCAGTTTTTATGTTTTCGATCTTTCAGATATACCGACAAAGCAACAAGAATATTTGACACCACTTATTGGAACATCAGCTGCTCTCGCATGTTTTATTTTAATGGCACTATTGATTTTCTACTTAAAATCAAGATCAAGGGCAGGTAGGCTATGCAACTTTGTTTTTCCATCATACTAAGACTTCCTGTTTATTGCCTGTGCAGTGGTCTACCACCTTCAAAGAGTTGATAATGGGGTAAAGGTTTCATGTAGAAGTTGGGGGCGCACAAGTTATGTGACCTGTTTCTTTCTGTTTCTCTTTATGTGACTCTAAAGATTTTTATTGTTGTTCTTCTTGCTGCGGCACTCATGGCAGGGTAAGTGTTATATGAAGAAGATGTTGATGATGATAATATAACCTAATACTACTTACCAATATGTGTGTTTGTATGTTTTGAATAATTAAATTTCTCTCTTCTTACTGCAGGAAGAAAGTGTGGTGGTTTATTCATCAATTGTCATCAGGAGACCTGCTGAGACAAAAAGCTATCAAAAGCCGGAGAGTGATTGTGTGTATAGTGAAATACGTGTATAGACAAAAAAAAAAAGGTCCTGAATCAAGAGGGCCCATCAACTGCAGATGTTATAATGAAAATTAAAAAGTCTCATCATATCAATAAATTAATCCCTCAACAAATAGGCTATGTGTGTGTTATACCTCCATTATTCTGAAGGAAATAGTGGAAATGTATGGTCAGAGGAAACTATTGTAGCCTACCCTTTTCTCACTGCATTTGTTTGACAGCTAAAGCTGGTCGACTGTAATCTTATGTGAAGAAGAATTAGCTTTTCTAAACCAGTTACAACATTAAAATGCTTACATACAATAATGGAAAGTGAAAGAAGGCCTATGGCTTAAGTGAAAATTTTGAGCAGCAGCCTATTCGAGCATCACAACACAATTTAAAAAGGCCTGCATGAATTTAACTGCAGTCGTTTTTTACTTCACTCCACATTCAGATTTTAGCTATGGCCAGTTCATGAAATCTGCTTGTCTTATCGTTAATGTATTATTATAACAACTTCATCGAAATGTTAAATGCGGAGCTTTTACTGTAAATGGAGAGTTTTAAAATAGCCTCACTTCACCTTTCCATTACTGGCTCCATAGGAAAATAACAGTAGTCCTGCAGGTGGCAGTAATGCGCCTCTGAGGTGGACGCAGAGCTCAGCGGGGTAAACCCGAGGAAGAGAGGAACCGACAGACTTTCAATCACCGCTGCAAACCGTGTTCATCTGGCAACTAACTGTGGCATTGGCTGTTTTTTTTCTTCTTCTTGTAAATGGCCTTCTGTTTTCGCTGATTCATCATCATTTTAAGTAATTTAATGTTGAATTGCTTGGCACGGTAAACCCAGTCACGTTGTAACTAATAGGTAACTTAGCTAGCTCTTAGCTAGCTAGCCGTGTGTTCATTGAAAGTAACTTACCGGTGAGGCCTACCGCATCCTGGGTCTCTACTGTGGAGGCTGCACCGAAGACCAACACACCGAGACCTGCTCCGTCCCGTCAGCTGCTTTACTCTGCGGGGTTTCTTCTCAGGTAATGACCCAAACAGCTTTTGCCAGCGAGAGCAGTAACTTAGCTGCATGAATTGACCTGCTGCATGCAGCTAACTCTTGGTTGCTAGGTAACGTTAGATAAAAGTTGAAAACGTCCCTGATTTTCCCACTTCTTAGTAGAGTTCGTGCAGCTCAGGTTTATTGCACATCTTTAAATGGGCCACAGGTAGCAGCTTACAATAAAAGTTGACAATGGTTAGCCTTTTTGCAGAGCTGAAGCTTTAAACGTTTTTGCAGATACCTTACAGATGTCGCAACTTTTTTTTATATACATTGTATTTATAATATAATACGTTATCATTACGTTACTACACCATTTGAAGCATCAGTTTGAACATATCTAAAAAGGCAGTAGACACGGTACACCTTGCTGAAACTAATCTCATCCCCCACAGCCCTGCAGTGAGTCATGATTTACACTGTTCATTTGGTGTTGAAATGGTTTTAAATCCGTTGTGTGTGTGTCAACAAAGTGGACTTTTTGGAGGCTGTAGTATGTGGTGCTGTTGAATTGTACTGCATTACATGAACAGACGGTTTCCATTATATTGTCTGAGCCATTGACATCAGTGAGGATAGGCTAAATAATTAACAACTAATGTCTACAATGCATTATAGTTCACAGCACATCTGCAGTGGAACCAACACCTGTCAGTATAAATCTTTCTAGATTTATTGCAGGACTGTAAGTAGTAGACATACTGTAGCATTGTGTGAAAAAGACAGGTTAGTTGGTTTGGGTTCATTGTAAAACAAGATAATGATCAAAAACATGCTCGCTTAATATGTCAGAAAATGAAATGAATCAGATGGTTAGATGGGCTTCAAAAGATTAAAGAGCAGCACAATCTACAGACACAATCAAACTGGTTTGGGTTGATCTGGGCTGCATGGTGTTTCTCATGTTCTACTTCATTTCAGAGTACATTTGGACATCGTATTGTAAGCTTAAACGGCATCTACGAAATGACGGTATGCAGAGAGAAATGTCGTCCATAGATACACTACTGATGTAGCGAATCATTTCCTTCTTCAGATTCAAAAACAACAGAGTGCCTGAGAAAAGATGGAGGCTCCTCCTGTCACTGTGATGCCAGTCACCGGCGGCACGATCAATATGATGGAGTACCTGCTGCAAGGTAAGATAAGTCAGAAACATCTGCAGCTGAGGAGGGAAGATGAAACATCTCAATAATAGACTACAGACTGGTGTAATACATGGCCTCTAGGGCACCAGTACAAAGACATGATGTGATAAGTGGCAAGCTTAACAATACAGCTATGATGTTATGAGATGTAATAACTTAAAGTGTCAACAACATCAGCATGTGAGTTGCTTTTGAGATAGAGCCTTAATCATTTACTGTTTCCAACAACATGATATTGTCTATCACTTTAATGCATAAAACAGACAAACTAGCAAAAATATGGTGTTCCTGCTCCCAGAAAACAGCTGTATGAGTGACAAATAAAGGCAACACTGATGTCACACATACATTATCTGGCACTTAAGGGATGGATTAGACTATTCTTCTAAAAGATATTTCACATTGGTACTTTTGATGACGATGATCGCTGTCTTAAAACATTGGTAGAAAACATTCAAAACAATCATTTAAATATATTCTATTTTTACTGATTCTATTACAAAGTAATGGAGTCAGTAAAAAATGCAAAACTACGGCGTGAGCATTAAGGTGAATCACCACCTCTTTAGGAGGGTTTTATTTATTTATTGCAGAGCTTACAAAGTTATATATGACTGCAATATGGCAACGGTGACAGCAGATCTTAAACCTGGCATGGTCAGGGAGACAAACATCTGCTGTGTTTTTGACAAATGTCTGTTTTACTTTATGTCTCAGCTCAAGGCATCTCAGCAGTTTTTAATGGGGCAGTTTTTGCAATATTTATCGAGGAGATTTAAATTAAAATGGCAATTAGGAACACAACATTTTGTGCAGTCTAAGTCATCACACCACATCATTTATATTTATGGGGCTGTTTCTCTACCCTTTAACAATTCAGGCAGCGTGTTAGACCAGGCCCTGGAAAGCCTCTTACATCGCCTCCGAGGTCTGTGCGACAACATGGAACCTGAGACCTTTACAGACCACGAACTGGTTTATCTTCTGAAAGGCCAACAAGGCAATCCTTTCATTTTGCGCGCCCGCCGTTCCCTCTCCCACCCCACAGCTCCTTGGCACCTCCGCTACCTGGGACAACCCGAGGTGGGAGACAAGAGCCGCCATGCCCTGGTACGCAACTGTGTGGATGTGGCTGCTTCTCACAGTTTACCGGATTTTCTAAACGAGATGGGCTTCCGCATGGACCACGAGTTTGTGGCGAACGGACACATATTCCGAAAAGGAGCGATGAAAATCGTCGTCAGCAAGCTGTCACGTATCCTCGTACCAGGCAACACGGACAACACGGAACGTCTGTCGCTTTCGTACTTGGTGGAGCTGAGTGTTTTGGCTCCTGCCGGCCAGGACACTGTGTCAGAGGACATGCGGAGCTTTGCTGAGCAGCTCAAACCCTTGGTACACCTGGAGAAGATAGACCCCAGCAAACAGAGACATTAAATGATGCTACTGAGGACGACTTGGACTACCATGGACAAATTATCTTGTTTGTTTGTATGTTTTTTTTACATCAATGGTCTTTTTGTAATTTAAAATGAAATACAGTGCAACTTTCACTGAACACATAACACTTCTGGTCAGTTTGTTCTGCTTCCACCATCACTACTGTTTTCCATCTGTTTCCACAGCATGATCAGAGAAATTTTGATATGGTGATCTCCTGCCAGAAAGTTACAACATACAGTCCATTTAAACTCAGTTGTCCATGATCATTAGTGTATTATTGGGCCTGTGGATTATTGCTTGTTTACAGAGGCAACAATAGCAATATGTTAGGAATAACAGAAATGTGTGGATGTGCAGTATTTGAAGTGAGTTCAAAACTAGACTCAATAGATGTTAGCATAAAAGGGAATAAATTCATCATATTGATATTGGGTTGAGTTATCAAAGGGGATCTTTGGAATATTTGTTAATTGGTTGTTATTTGGTTAGTGGTTAATTGTAGCATTATTGAAATCACAATATGGTTTAGTACAATGTCCAAATAAGAGTTGCAATTTTTTTCCTGCATTTTTTTGTTAGAAGGAAAAATGTGTTGAAATATACCACAAATTAAAGGATAATTACCGTTTTTTACAATCTGGACCTTAGACCATTAGATCCAGCCGTTACAGAGGTTTGCCTATGTATAAAACATATTTTCCAGATGAGAGAGCACATACTTTTTGGTAAAAGACCCAACAAAAACTCACATAATCATTTAAATACACTGCCCACCAAAAAAAAAAGTCATACACTCTAATATTTCGTTGGACTGTCTGTAGTTTTGACAGTGGTACGCACGCATTCGCTGTGGCATCATTTTGATAAGCTTCTGCAATGTCACAACATGTATTTCCATCCAGAGTTGCATTAATCTTTCAAAGATTCTCAGTGGGGTTAAGGTCTGAACTCTGTGGCCACATTGGACCACATTTCTTCCTTGTAGATGATGGTTCCCCACTGTCCTTCCAGTTTGTAATAATGTGTTGGACAATTCTTAACCTGATTTTAGTAGTCTCAGCAATCTGCTTAGATGTTTTATTTGCTTGATGCATGCCAATATTTTGACCCCTCTTTTCCACGACCACAAGATGTGTCTTCTGACATGGTTGTTTAAGAAATGAGATTGCATCAGTTAGGGTTAAATAAGTTGTTGCCAGCTGAAACATAATAATCCATGCAGTAATTATCCAATGGGAGGCTGATAACTATTAGCTTAGTTAAATCCAAGTTGTGACTGTTTTTTTTTGGATGGGCAGCGATTTTTCCCATTGAAAATGAAATGCAAAAATTACCATTCTAACTGGAATTGATTTGTCCTATTGCAATTTCAGTGTCTGCCAAAACAATTGCGATATAACTTTTCTTCCTTATCATTCAGCCCTAGTTTGAAGCTCCTGAGTTTTTTTTTAATTATATGATTATTATTTTTATATTGCTGCACTGATTTATTTTCCTTATCCAAGGCACAGAAGCAATCCTCTGGGAGAATTAACCCTTACACAATATAAGGTGAGACCAAAATGAAAATTGTTTCCATAATGCCGCCACAATCCTTTTTATTTTCTTCTGAATTGATAATATAATTTAACACAATTCTTTTTCTGACTTGAGAATAGCAGTCAGAATGCTCTTTTTCATGAACCAGATGATTAGTAACTCATGGACATGTTAGTTTTGTCACACTAGGGGTCTCTGTTGCACTTCGTGTGACTGCCTCGATAGGCGCAAACTGAATGGTACCTCAGATCATCTACAGGAGCTGTGGTTGCCATGGAAATAATTAGCTGTGAGATCTGCACATCTTTTCCCCCCACTCTAATTAGCTTTCTCAATTGCTTAATGATACATAGACCTGTGAAAGCCTTTCTTTCTTCCACTCAACAAAAGCATTGATTTTCCTTCTCTTCCCTCTCATTTCCACTGTTAACCCATTAGTGCCTCTTTCATGGAAACTTGAGCTGGGACTATTACACGTGAACGCACTACGGCTGCCTCAGGTTATATATGCATACTAGTGTGTCGACATTATGGCCAATCTGCTGTGGAGACTGAAGTAACTAATGCACATCCTGTCAGTTAGGATAATAATGTGGGCAATCTGACATGAGTGCTTCTAATAATACTACTACAGGAAGAAGCATTTACAGAGGTTGCGATGTAAAGTGACCATGTGCATGTCTGAGGGGAGAGCTCGGGGGCAGATGGCTGTCTCTACATGTTGACCTACCTGCATATCAAGCCTGATGAGGACAAGCTCGCTGAGGTGGAAAGGTGAGATGACATTGCTTCTGCGTACATTCAGTGCACCTGGGAAAAATCATCCTTTTGAACATTGTAATATACTAAGCATGATATTGAAAAGGGATTCTCCTGTTTGGAAGGCAAATCTTCTTGTGAACAAATTGAGCATAATTTTATAGTTTCTTATTTAGTATATCAAGTTGCCAGTCAGTGAAACTGGAGTATCTGATGAAGACAGTTTTATGTTCTTCTGGCCCTTAGGACTAAAGCATGATGTTTCAGCTCTGAGTGAATTATATATTAAAGAGGCAGATGCCTCCTTGCCCAAGGCTTTATATGTCCAGCATGGATACACTACAGTCTGCTGGCTTTCTTCCACTTAAACTTGTGTTTAGCACAGTGCTCTTTGGTGATGAGCTGGACTCCCACTGCACCTCCACTCCGCATTGCCTGGAGAACAGAGGCATAGCTAGGCTAATCAGTGTCTTGGCATCAGGCCTGCTTGGCTATTGTGGATGTAGCCAACCACTGACTTGCACAAGTGAGGGATTTAGCTCATTGCCAGAGGCAATATGATAAGCTGCATGGTTTATTTGAAGAAACTGAGACTAGTGTGACACGCTCTCCAAACACATACATGTAAAAACTCTCAAAGTCTATGAATATGGTTTCAGAGGGGTTGAGGACACATTAGAGGTCATCAAACTGATTATTTTTGATTGGAGGGTTGTCGGAAGTTATGAAAATTTTGTTGAGTGTGGGGTCTCAAAGTTGCTGCCATTTTCATGCTGCTTGTAAGCCGAAGCGCTGCAGCAGAGAGCCGGGTATTTTGGTTTTTGATCAATCTGTCAATTATTTTTATGCCTCTGTGCCAGCGACAGCCGTGGCTGGAGGCATTATGTCTTTGGGTTGTCTGTGTATCAAATTCTCATAAATGCCTTCAGCATTTTCTCCAAATTTGGTAGATTTCGGACTTTTTGGTCAAATGTCAAGGTCACCTCACATCCATCCCATTCTTTGAACTCAAGGATGAATCACTTGGTGATGAAGGGTCAAAGATCACTGGGACCTCACAAAATAGATTAAATGCTTTTGGCTATGACTCAGGACTTTATATTGTAATAATGACAATGATTCACACAAATGTCCAACGAAATAAAACACAGTGGAAACATTTCTATTACTCAGACTTGTATCTGCAAATACTCCTAATACACTTCAGTGAAATTCATAGAGAGTCTACATAGATACACACCAATCAGGGCAGGCATAACATTATGACCACTGACCGGTGAAGTGAATTACACTTAATTATGGCACCTGTTAGTGGGTGGGATATATTAGGAAGCAAGTGAACATTTAGTCCTCGAAGTCGATGTGTCAGAAGCAAGAAAAAGTGTAGGGATTTGAGCCAGTTTGACGAGGGCCAGACTGTGATGGCTGGACGACTGGGTCAGAGCATCTCAAAAACTGCAGCTCTTGTGGAGGTGTTCCCGGTCTGTAGCGGTCAGTGGTCGGTATCTATCAGAAATGATCCAAGGAAGGAACAGTGGTGAACTGGCTCACATGGGGAGTGAAGGCTGGCCAGTGTGGTGCAATCCAACAGAGGGGCTACTGTCGCTCAAAGTTAATTCTGGTTCAGATAGAAAGGTGTCAGGAAACACAGTGCATGGCAGTGTGTTGCATATTTGGCAGCAAAAGGGACCAACACAATATTAGACAGGTGGTTGTAATGTTATGCCTGGTCAATGTATAGCTACATGAGTTTGGACTGACACAAATGTAAACTTCCACCTCACTGGGTTGTGGATGTTTACAATCACAAGGTACTTATTAGGATTTACTGTTATTATTTAGTTCATTAGTAATTTTTGAGAGTTTCCCTTGCAGTCAGTTTTCAAATTGCTGTTGGTCTATTTATTTCTAACATCAATACGGCTCAAACAAACAATTAATTTCATTATCACTCGGCCTATCTTATCTTCCCAATTTACTGATTGATCGTTAAGTCTATGAAATGACAGATAATAGTGAAAAAGGCCCATTACAAGCCCCCAGTGCGCAAGATAATTACGCGCTGCTTTCTAAATAACAGTCTTAAACCTAAAGAAATGTAATCTCAATTGATACAATTCAGAGAAAAGCAGCAAGCATTCATAGCTACTCACATTTTAAAAGCTGGAACCATCAAACCTTTATTGTATTGATGATTAATCCAAATGACTGATTATAGTGCAGACACCTGTTGGAAATTATAATGTGTAGTACAATCTAATTGAGCTAATATGTGCTATGTCTAATAGCCTACCTTGATTTGGAGTGCAGAATTTTAGTGCAACAACATTAACGCACTGTCCACTCACCCCTACAGCCTTCTAACATCTTTGACACCATCAGTTCATTAGAACACAATTAAGCTTGTTGCACTTTTGGGTATGAGAAGAGCACACACTGATTTTCCTCTTTGGGCCATTTGGTTGCTCTGGGTCTTTAACTGTTAAATATAATTAATTGGCTAAGGCAGACAGCGTTAGTTAATCATATTTTGTTAGACCTCTGAAATGGGGATAGAAGCCATTACCTGCACATGCCTTTACTTTCCATTCCACAACACAGTCTTAATTAAAACTCTTGGCACCAATTGTCTGTGCTGCCTCTCTGAACACAATGTTCATAGTTGGCAGCGCAGATGCCAAGATGCCACAGAAAGCTGGCTCTTGCTCCGGGCAGGAAGTCTTTAAGTCAGCCTGCTTTGGGACAATGCCACAAAGGGGTGAAATCCAGCTTCGCCTACTCAGAAACGTTCTCAATACTTGGATTTGAGCCCTCTCCTTCCTGTGTCATTGGGAGCCCATATGCTTGTTAGAGAGTGTGGGTTGTTTGCTGAGAAGGGAGGAGAACCGAGGGGAGGTGTTTTCCCAGACAGGCATCGATCTCCCAAGGGTGTTCTTGTGGCTTCTCCAGCTTCCTCTTATCCTAATCCCACTGGGCAGAATGAGGTGCAGGGATAAATTGCACAACATCATGAGGTTGCGTGGGGATGACTAAAGTGGCAGGGCCAAGGAAATGAGAATGGGCCTGGCAGCAATGAGGGGAAAAAATGTGTCCCTTTTCCTCATGTGAATGAAATTCCAGCTAACTTTTTCTGGGAGCAAACTGACAGACACAAAGTTCTGCCTTGTTGTTGATGTGGTGCTCTGCCTTGCTTGTGGCTGGCTGAGGTGATTACTGCTGTGTGCAAAATATGCTGTTCCAGGATCAGCAATTCAGAGCCTGAAGCCAGCCACGCTTCCTCTGGAATGTCTGGTATGGGGACAGCGTAGCAGTCAGCCTGGAAGGGACTGAACACATACGTAGCTTTTAAACCGGCGCTTCATGCCTGGGCCGTCCTCCTCGCTATTTGTCTGAGTCTGACACTCTCTGGAGGTTCAGTCCTGCTGCGAGCCTCTGGATCGGGTCATTTGTCTTCTTGATGTCCGCAATTATGTCTCTTTCACTTTGTGTAATGAAGACACATTATGTAATCTCAATTCTCACCTGAACTTTTTGTTGGAGACTTTAGGCATTAGTTTAATTTGTGCTCATATCACATAATAGCAAAAATGAAATACCAACTACTCAATTCCATGGATGCGATAGGGTTTTGTAGCAACATGGCATTTTAACCCACTGATGCTCAGCATCAAGTCATTCCATGACACACTATGACACATCCTCCCACATTTAAGAGCGCGCTATTTTTGACAATTTCTCAACATCACTCACGTCTGAGTGCACAGGGTGGCCATGTTGGGCAACTTTTAAGTACAGCCTCAGTCCTCACACACTTTGCACGAACAGGGTGGGGTGCTCTGAGCATTTTAGCCACCTTGTACACAAGAGTTTGAAACACAAGGGTGTTTTATTTCAGCTGGTATAATCTAAGAGTATGTTGCGTAGAATCCTCTCCTTAATAAGTTTCCGGAATTTAGGGTTGCACACAGAATTCAACGCCTCCACGTTGAGGAGACAGTTTATTATTCAGCAGTTGAATATTTTGACTGGCTGCAACGCATTCACAGTAACATGGCCCCACAGGTCATACTGATTACCCATGGGCTAATAAAAATGCCTGCATGGAATGGCTGCCTTACTCCCAAATATTATCAGAAATTATCGGAAAAGCTGCATGTGAGAGTGTGTAAATGTAGGACTGTCTGTAAAAGTCCATGAATAAATAATATTCTCCCCACAGCAACCATCAACATAACAGGTGTAAATGTGCATAAAAATGTGAGGCACAGTGCTGCTGTAATATAGCCTGTGTGCTCAGCAAATCTTTTCTGGAAGGGTGAAAAGGTGAGGTCCGGTGTGAAACTTCCGACCCACATTTTTTTATTATTATTATCATTATTATAAAGTCAAATAGCATTTACAAGGGAAATCAACAGCCAATGGGAGCAGAACACCTGTGACTGTGTGCCCGCCCTGCTGTCAGATTTGAGGAGGGGGGTGGTGGGATGGAGGGGCGGAATCCCCCCCCCCCCCCCTCCCCTCTCCTCTCTCTGGTCAGTGTAGCAGAATTACGCACACAGCTCTGACTGACCATGGATCCGTCTAGCAGAGCTGCGTGCCAGGCATTGTGCAGCTTGCCGGGCGCGTTTTGAGAGGATGATGATCAAGTGTTTGATTTCTCTTCACTTGGGTTGAAGATGATTTTTTTTTTTGCGCATTCTGGCCTCTAAAAAGCCCCATTTCACCTCACTCCCCCTCCCCGGATTAAAATCTAGGGTTACCTAATCTCTCTTAATCTGCACTAAATCTGTCTAATCGGCACAGAAAATTACACTCACTGAGGTATAGCCTGCAAATAATCAGCAGAGGTGAAACCTCCTGCACACCACGAGTTCTCCCTGGAGGGCGTTTGGACGCTGCACACGGTGCACGCGGGACAATTTGTTACTAGATCAGACACTGTATTATTATTTTTTTTCTTTTTTAAAAAACACAGACAAAAGCACGCGCAGATATTGTGCAGGAATTCTCCCATCCGTGGCTTTCCATGCACATTGTCTTGTTGTATCGCGGCTGGACGTTGAGACTGGCACACAAAGCCCCGTGTGCCGCTCTCTGCCACAGAGATCATCATTAGTTTCTGATTAAGAATTTTGGTTTCGCTCCCTCCGTTCATACCACAGCGATGGAAGAGAGGGAGGGGATATAGGGAAAGAGCGACAGAGAGAGAGAGAGAGAGTTCGGGATTTCACTGTAATCACGTTCAGAGAGTATTGATTTCGTGAGCGCACTCCAATTGGCAGCATCTTCACTACAGCGCCGGCGCGTCATCCTCAGTTCACATCGACGGAACGAGTTGTAAGCAAATGAGAACATGTGTGGGATCTGAGAGAGTGAGAAAGGCAAAGGGGGGATAGAGGGGAACAAGAGGAGGTGTGATAAAAGCCAATTTTGTCATCCTGACAAGTGGATACGAGGTTTGATTGCTTGGACTATTTTTTTTTCTTTCTATTTTACAGACTGGGAATTTATCGATTCGTCACATGCGCACGCCTCTTCATTATAATTGCAGACAGTTGGGTGCTGTTCAGGCTGAATGGACTTGAATGTGCCGCTGCCAGCTTAATCCGTGCAGACTGGAAGATTTAATAATTCACGGTAATAACGCATTATCGCCTCAGTGGATGCTCTCTACACAGCCCTGGCGATCTTCCCCCTTCTCTTTCCCCATTCTTCCCGTTGTCTTCTGGAGGATTTATCGACGACTGCTTGGCAAATATGCTCCTTATCTGAAATATCATCTGTTGCTGCAACTGAATTGAGAAGCCCCCATGACTGGCTCTGACACGCGTTTGAGACTGACTGTCTTGAGGTGATGTAGGCTGTTAAATAAGAAGCGTTTTGATCACCACTTTATATTTTACTCCAGGTAAAATGGACGAAAAATTATTACTACTTTTATTACTTCTCTTATCTCTCCACGCGAAGCTGTGATTTTCTCCCTGAATCCATCATGATCCTTCTACTCTGTTGAATTGCCTCCTATTGATTCGGACCGTCTAAAGCTTTAATAGCCGTTATTACAAGGCGAATTTTCAACGTGAAGTGATATTAAGGACAGTGGCATACGGGAATCGTGGAGGTATTTCCCTCCCCTTTGCTTTTCATTTGATTTCTTCCATTTCAACTGAAGGGTAAATGTTGATGATGGAGGACGACGAATTAGACGCTCATCAGGTTGATTCGGATTTCGAGCCGCAAAGCCGGCCTCGCTCGTGCACCTGGCCGCTGCCTTGCCCGGAGGATTTCCCCGGTGGACACGAGGTCAACGGGGGTCTCCTGGCCAACATCAAGGTGGAACCGGAGGACGTCCCGGCTTCGGCTTGCAGAGCGGGGCTCGTGGGCGGAACGCCGGGAGAGCTGAAGCATCCAGCCGGCGCCCCGGCACCCACAGGCGCGACGCACCCATGCCTGGCTGGCGCGGCGCTCGATGTGACCGGACCGCTGCGCAAAGCCAAATCCTCGCGGCGGAACGCGTGGGGGAACCAGTCCTACGCGGATCTCATTACCCGCGCCATTGAGAGCACCCCAGAAAAGAGACTCACGCTGTCACAGATATACGACTGGATGGTCCGTTATGTGCCCTATTTCAAGGATAAGGGCGACAGTAATAGCTCAGCTGGCTGGAAGGTAAGAAATCTAACACACGGCCAGCATGATGGAGCTTTGACGTGTTAATCACAGTGATGGTATTGACTATTATTCTTACCCGCCAAGTCATTCTAATTATTTCACCTCTGGTGCCATAGGCTACACATGCCACTGTGGGATTCCGTGTCGGTTACGCATGAATGGTGACATGCGTTATCTTGTCTTAGTTCATTACTGCCGTCATTCATTCTAATGGATCATAGATGGCAGAATGTAATAGACTGGAGTGGAGTCACTTGCTCTGTGTGTAACAAGGCTCTGCTCACCCCAGCAGCACAGAGCAGCTTATGATAGTAGTGCATGTCATCCCTTCTCCAGGAGCAAGAACAGTGGTTAATGATTTATCCTCATATCTGCTGCAAATAAATGTGTCAGTTAAACAGAACAAACTGCTCCGTGCATATTTATGCTCATAGTCTGTGCACATTTCCTTCTAACATAACAGTTAAAATGTTCAGGAATCAACACAGTGACACTTGTAGGAGATCACAGGTCAACTGTAAATATTCAGAGGGGTGTTCACAACTGACCACAGCCCTCCACCACTGCCTGTCTGGCTGAGAGCCTAGAGTAACCTCTTGGACATCTGCCCATAAAATCTGCTCCCAGCCCCGTCTTGTTTCTATTCATTATGGCCATCTGAGGACAGGGGGAAGGAGGCAGGGAGATCAGCAGGGCAACAGTGCATGTCCTGATGGTGCACCTTTGCTGAGCTGAGAATTGGAGACTATGTTAAGTTTGCACCTGACAGCATTGTTATTTCCATGGCAATGCTAGAAGATAGAGGCTGTACAATATGAATATGATAACCCTTGATAAAATGGATCGTCAATGGCTAGACCGCTCATCGTGCCACATTTGGGTCTTTAGGATATCTGCATCTTATTGAAGCAAAACCACAGAGCAGGATTTAGAGGGGACTTCATAAACCCATTATTGAAAAGACCGTTAATGCTTATTGCTAAATTTATCTCATTAAATACTTATAGGAAGAATTATTGGGTTGGCAGAGCTGCATGATTCCTACTTATCCAGAACTAGGTGCGTCACTCATATCATGAAATACAATCAAAGACTGTCAAAGTCATGGCATGTGTGCAGCAACATGCATTCATTTTTTTTTTGTTTTTCAAAGGCACCGGTCTTTTGTCAAAACCTGTTGTGTTGCATAACGTGAACTGTCACCACTACAGTCTCCTCCGTTGGTCTCAGACTTAATCACAAGCACCTGACTGACACCTTAAGCCTGTCCCATTAAACTGAACTCTGCTAAGGTGTGTCTCCAGGTAGACTTTGTTTCATTAGCCCTGCACTCGCACCAAGAGAGTGTTCAACCGCAGGGCCTCTTTATCTTTAGTGCCAAAGTCCCAGTCTGCTATTTATGAAACTGCAAATTAGGGGGTTTGACAGTGGCAATCTGAGGTCCTGGGCTATTTCAGGCCACAGGCGAGACATGGGGCCCATTCCAGGTAATGATGGGGGATTAGGTAAGTCGTTTAAAGCAGGCAGCCATAATGTCAGTATCAGGGCTGACCTGGTTTTGGTCAGAGACAGAGAGGTAATGTAAACATACACTTAGAAGTCACATGTGCAGCTTACCTAAGGAACCAAACAAACAACTGATGGAAATATCCCTCAACAACATATGTGCACGTACTTAAACTTTAATTTCTGATGCAACCACCTTCCCATTCCTTTGTTATAAATGTGTTCAACTTTTAAGAGAACCTGGCACATTAAAAAATGGGAATACTATTTGAATTAGCAGGATTTTGAATACACAATGAAGCTCTGTGGAATATTTTTTCTTAGGTGTGAGACAGAAGGGCCATAAATCTTCATCTTTTGCATACTACGGCAAGTCGATTTTTGCACTACATGAACAGAAATTTATATGCAAATTATTTCATTAAGGCAATCGTGAAATTAAAAGAACGTGGGCACATAAAACATTATCTGTTTCATGATTAAGAGCAGGGCTGCAAGTAAAGTCAACTTGTAAGACTAAGTTTGACAAGGTTAATGTGAGGCCACGTCCAGATTCAGCCCCTGAACCCAGAATCTATATTCCTGCCACCCCTCCTCCCACACCCAGACACACACAACAGGTGCACTCTCACAAATGTGATTTCATAGTCATATCAGGCAATTATATTTGACAGCAGTATTTGCATGTTGGAAAACACTACTTGTATCATCCACGACATTTTCATCTCAATCAACGATATCATGCACGGGCGAAGCATTTGATGCAAAACAGTCTGTTTTTTTCCGCCATGGCGGGGGAAGGAAGGGGGGAAAAAAAGATAAAAGAATTGTTGGTAAGCTGCTGATGAAATAAAATGAAATTAAGTGGTATATAGCTTGGCAGTTTGTGTGGGAGGCTTCGCGGGCGGGGGGGTTTGGAGGTGTTTGTGGGTGGGGGGAATGACCAACTAAAAGCAATGGAACCTCTTGAGACAGTTTATTGAACCTGGACCGATATGTGGTGGCAGCTGGAGGAAAATAATCTTGAAAAGCAGATTGCGTGTTGTAAATGATGCTGCCATGACTGCTATTGGAAAGGATGTGGTGCTGGCTTGATGATGGGTAGAAGACGGCCAGCACACCTAGACAGCACCATTAAGCTCCTATAAATACCTAATGGCTTCTGGTTTCTAGGAAGGCTACAGTATTCTGAGGTCACAGCTTCCTAATCAGCTGCTTTACTGGAGGAGGGTTACGAAGAATTGTGTATTTGTGAAGTCTTTCCACTGGGGTATACCAGACTCAACAGTGTAGATTAGTGGACGCTCCGCTGGCCTTTATTTTCCAGTGCTCTGTAACTAAGTTGATCCAAGAAAAAAAAATAAAAATAAAAAAAAAATCCACATTTCGGTATTAAAGTTAACGACTGATACTGTGTGTATGCTTGTGCTTTATGTCTTCATAGCTAATTATAACCGAGTGTGAGCATCCACGGGTGCATGTGGATGCATTCCGCATGCGTGCGTGGGAGAAGCACATGTCAATTGCAACAAAGTGTCAGGGTGGGTAGTGTTGTGTGTGTGTGTGTGGCTTTGTGGGGGCTAGTGCAGGGGGGAGGGGCTGTCTGCTTCTATAGGCGTGTGTGTTTGGGCCCGCTGATTGGTCTGACAGCATGTCACTGCAGAGAATGGTGTGTAGTCTCGCTCTTGACTTCATAATGCCTCTAATGGTGGGGTTTAAAGGGAACTCGGTGTGGATTGCCCTGTAGGCACCCAGAAGTTCATAAACTTCAATGGGCTCAGATAATTCCATTGTTATGCTTTTGGAGGCGCCGGTTGCTTAACTGTGTATATCAGCGTGGGTATTTATAGGATACAAAATAAAATCATAAAGCTCAGACTGCTTTTTTGGTGTATTAAGTGTATTTTAATAGAAATCTGTGTTTAAAGTGCAGCTTCAGTGCATCTCTGTGGAATTTATCTGCCCCTGCCTGACATAATGTACAACACAGTTTTCCCCCCCGTGTGTGTTTACAGTGCAGGGCTTTTTCCGGCGCTTGGGGCACTAGGATGCCAGGACATAGCACAGCAGGTCGTTGAGGGTGCCAGGCAGTCACTCAGACAGTTTAATCCAAAGTGACTAGACTGTTATTTATAAAGTGTCTTTAGGTAGCGGTCTGTGCAGGGCCAGCAGGGTAAGGGGTCATGGGGCTTCTGTTATTGATAGAAATCAGACAAACCAGAGAGAGAGAGAGAGAGAAAGCTTGAAAGAGTGAGAGATATGACAGCAACTGCAGGGCAGTGAACAGGGAAGGATTGAACTGCGTGAGAGGAAGTGACAAGACGGGAAGGAAAAACGTCTCTCTAGGTACAATTTATGTATGACTTTATTGTCAGTTAAGGCACATAACACATATAGTATTTATAACAAGGCTGGATCATATCACTTTATCTAATTGATTTATAGGAGAAAAGACAGACACAGTCTCGTAATCCTGTCACTCTGCATGGGCTTCAGCAGCTGCAGCAGAGAGAGACACTTGGCAAATATGAGAGATATGAATGTCAAATGTGCAGCAAATAGTGTGTTTGACAGAGGCTTAGCATGAAGTGCGGAGAGCTGAAACTTTCGGAGTGTGTCTGTTGTTTGTGTGTCTCGTGTGTGTGTGCTGCGCGCGCGTGTGCATAGGAATGCATGCTTGTGTTACTTGATGATAGTCGGGGAGTCTGGAGAGACTGGAAACTATCCTAGACTTCAGCTGATTCATATTTTATCCTTCGTCTTGGCTCAGGGGAGCAGAGTAATTTGAGAGTGCGACACACACACACACATACGCACGCTTACACACTCACAGAATGAGAGCATATGATGCATGCTGGACAGATTTATGGTGTAGGATTATGAGCACCTTACATCTCCCCTTGCCTCCTGCAGCCGGAGCCAGGTTGGGTTCAGGCAGTATATTCAGGTTGAACCGAGTACCTGATGCCAAGAAGCGCGTTCTCACCGCCTTTCCCCTTGCAGCCTTCAGGCAGCCGTGGCAGTTCATTTCTCACTGAAAATGATTAATGTACATGCAAATTACCAAAGCATGGGCATGCATTCAAATATGGGAGACAGCAATCAGGAGACAGTAATATGAAAAACAATATAATTTTGCCTTTGAAATTACTCCACTCTCTCCTTATCACTCCATCTAGCAGACACCCATGCTATCTCCTCTTTTATCTCTCCGCCTGTCTCTCTCGCTCCACCCATCTATTTATCCATTAGACATTCTATACATTCTTTCTGTCTTATGGTTTTTAGCACAAGGGCCAATTGAGGTGAGGAGTCTTCCTCATGGGAGCTATGGCGTCGGGATTTTGAGCTTTAGCAGTCTCCTGCCAGTGATCTAGGCTGCCTTAAGCAGTGTGCCTCCTCTTATCTAAGAGAAATCTCATATCTCACATTATCTCAGAGATAATAGGATAACAATGCTGGATTTTCCCCAGCTCGACTCCTCTCAAGCTACTGGATCTTTTGGAGCAGAATACAAGGGGGATGAGACCGTCAAGTTCCCAATTCGACAGGGTTGAACTAATTTGGATGTTCTTCTACTGAACTGAACTTCAGTTGTTGAAGCATTTCTTACCAAGCCCATTACTTTTTTTTTTTTTACAGCCATTTGGTGACATTTCTCCGAATATTAAATACTCTCCCCCAGTTCATTTTCTCTTACACTGAAGATGCATAGTGAAGCATAGAGAATTGTCATTCTTTTCGCATTGCACTATTTAGGGTGATGGTTTCCACTATTCCCTCTGGCTCAGGCACACACATTTTGCACGAAAACACACAACACACTTGTGCCTCCTCAAAAAACCACCCATGGAGGAACACTCTGTTCTTGGGTGGGGTGAACCATTTTTGGGAGAGGAGGGGGCTGACCGAGAGCGGAAGCGACTTTCTGTGGTGCTGTTTTTTTGCTGTCTGATTTGTTTCAAAACCTGTCTGACTCTCCGCGATTGGCTCCGGTGGAAGGCGTGGCTCTGTTTTGGTAAGCACCCACGGATTTTTTGGCAAAGCCATTCCCAGCTGCAGGGACAGAATGTGGTGTGTGTTTCTCTCCCAGGCTGTGTAAGTTTGATGCCATGGAGATGTGACGGGAGGTGGGGACAGCCTTGAGTGTTACACCAGTGCTGGGTTGATGAGAACACATCTCTTTTTATATTTCCAAGGGAACTGGTTATGAAACTGGGGTGGTGGGAACAGAGAGGTCTTCTTCTTGTGTTGGGGGTCTACATGTCATTGTAGTGCTGCTGGTGAGCTCTAGGCGAACACCCACAATGCCTGCATTTCAATAAAATGGGAGTAAAAGTCACTATGTCCCTGCTCAGTTCCCCTCCAGCCACAGTCTATTGACACCAGTATCCCTGTGACTTGCCGTCCCTGCGAATAAAAACTCTCTATTCACTGCTGCATTCTGGAGGATTTGCGGAACAAAAATAGAGGGAGGACTCACAGATCTTTGTCAGCTGAGTTAATAGTAATATTTCTCCCAGAATACGATTCTCAGAATAAAGCATTTTTCATTCATGACCCTACATACTTTCCAAAATGACTAATACGCAATAAATGACTCATCATCTAATAACTGGCTTACATCTGAGAAATGAAATACCTCGGCATGCTGTTTCCCAATCTACTGCGGTTAAGAAAATGCCCATGTTATTGCACATGCTAGATGGCTGAATGGACACCATGCGCACATCAAAGGCCTCGATAATATGTGAGATTTTTTTTCAGATTCAGTGGAGAGCTATGTTGAAGGAGCTTTTTCAAAGACAGAGGAGAGGCTGTCAGTTTCCGTCTTGACAGCTGTGATTGAAGTCGTTTCGTCCCGGAGAAATGTTTGCGTTACATATGTTGTAAATGGCTCAGGATATTCACTTCAGCATGTGAATAAAATGTGTTGGCCCTCGTGGTGCTGGAAAATATCAGGCTGTGTGTAGCGGCATGCTTGTTGCTCATCTGTGTCAATGTGCATAATGTGTGATTGTTGTGTGTGTGTATGTGTATGTGTGTGTGTGAGTGTATTTCTCTCTCTTTTTCCCTGTATGAGGGGAAGCGCGTGTATGTGTGTGTGTCTGTGTGTCTGTGTGTGCATGTGGGTGTGTTGGGGGGGGTTGATGGGCTCAGTGGGAGCCCGGGTCCCGGGGGAACAGCTCTCGTTAATAATTCAGACGAGGCTCATTATCAAGGCAGCGCAGATTTCTCCCTGATTCCACCTTAATTGCAGGCAGGCTGCTCCACTCAGGCAGGCGGTAGTCACGCTGGGTCGAGTCTTTCTGTCTTTTTCTCCAGCACTACAGGGCCTGCTCTGCTCCACTCTCTCCTGCTCCATCTCCTCTGCCCCCCCCCCCCCCCCCCACCCCACTCTCCACTATCATGGCCCCGGGCCAGCCTACTCCATATTAGTGTACACCTTAATAGCCGTACTACGAACATACTATTTTTATTTGTACTTAAAGATGTGCCTCATATATTTCTGATTAGATACAGACCATGCACTGTTTGGGCATCGCTGTGGAATGTTTTGTTTTGTTGGCCAACAAAGACGTAATCTGCAGGTTGACGCGGTCGCGTGGAGCAAAACATTAAGTCGATTAATCATGTTATAGTTGATGAGTAGAAAAATATTCATCAACATTTTTGATCATCAATTTCAACCAAAAGCCCCCCCAAGCTATAGGCTTCTTGGTTTTATATCATTATAAATAGGATAAATTTACGACCTATTGTCGAAACAAGCTATTTCAAGGCACAGTTGAGGCCGTGGTTAAAGATTTATATATGTATATCATAAATATAACTCAAATTGATAAGTAAAATAATCATTAGCTGCAGCACTTGTTTGTATGATTTACGCTTCATTATGATTGAAGTACCATTTGTACGCCGAGATCCATCTAAAACATAACCCATATGATGCCTTATGATGCACACAGCACAAGGCCTAATGTGTTTTCCTTTGGTTATACGCTTTGTGAAATATTATAATGGCGAGTTTATCCTTGAAATAGCCTATAGCATGTTATCATAGTGATGACACTATACAATGTGTGTTGCCATGATTGATATCGGCCTATAATAATACTCCTCTTCAAGCCCATCTATAGGCTTATGTAATGTATCTTGTCTTCATAATTTACACTGACTGATGGGTTTCCATTCAGTCCATTCAGTGAAGCCCCGCTGAGAGAGCAACATAATGGGCCTGATCTTGTCATACATGTATATGAATATTTCAAATCAAGCCATTGTAACTAGATGGGGGCTTTAGATAAACAACACAGATGCTTCTTCCTCTTTGCTCTCGCTATAAGATGAAGTGTGCTCCAAGCTGTATTTTTCTCCCGGCCACAAAACTGGCTTCCCACAAATCATGGCGCCCATATTTCCTAATTCAATTTTTCTCTTCGTCGGATATCTCTTCCTGCATGTATGCAAGGGATTGATGGCCGTGTGCATGTGTGTAAATGTGTGTGTTTATGCACACGCATATTGCCATGTCTGTCCCTGAGAAAAGAGATGATGTATGCTGAGCTAAACGGTGTATTTCACAACGCTCCATCTCCGAGGGCCCTTCCTGGCAGCCACGTGCCGGGTCTCTCGCTCTTCTCCCACCTGTCCATCAAGCCCCCTTGTCACGAGCCAAAGGATTGTGGGAGGGGGGGAAAGAGGAGAGTATAAGGGCCGTCGATCAGTTTACCTGAGCTCGGCGGTCCCGGCGAGTGATGGAGGGAGCCGCCTCACAAAGGGAAATGTAGTTAACTTTGACGAATCGGAGCAGGTGGATGGAAAAAAAGAAAAAAGAAAGAGGGAGGTGGTGGAGGAGAGGAGGAGCAAGCCTGCAAGAGTTATGTTCAAGAAAGATGCTTGTTATGCTAATGGTTGGTGGATATGCTGCGGCTGGATGATGGATGGAGCTGTGGAGGTCACATCGGGTAGGGGTTGGTCAGGGACCGGCGCAGCGCCCCCGCTGAGGTGAAACATCACCTCACCTGGGCTGAAAAGAGGAAACTGACATTTGGAAAAAAAAATGGCTTCATGTATGTGTTTGTGTGTGTATGTATGTGTGGTTATTCCCGGGCCTGTGCATTTTTATGTGTAAAACAAGCCATGTGTGAGCAAATCAGTGTGGGAGCCAGCATATGTGTGGGGAGGTTACAGGATTGGGGCGAGGTTGTCGGGTTTATGAGGTGACTGTGAGACCAGCTGGGGTAGAGGGGGGGGGGGAAGGGGTGTGTGTGTGTATGTGTGTATTTGTGTGTTTTGAGGGGAGGTATGGTTAGGCAGGGAGGGGGCGAGGGGGCGAGGGGGGGGGGGGGGTGGTTGGTGAAATTCTTCCCTCCCCAATTGGATTTGTATGTCAGTGGCATGAATCTGGGTCAGGACGCTGGGTCCGGTGTTTAGTATGCTGACCGTGTGAGGTCTGAACTCCGAGTCTGCTCATAGCCCTGAATGAACCCAGCACGTCTGCCTCGCTCTGTCTCCGACTGTCTCCTCTCCCTTTCTCTTTTTCTCTTGGACCCCCTTTTTTTTCATCTGCGTCTCTTTCTCCTTCGTTCTCTCTCTGCGCTGAGAGCCTTTTTCAATCCCCTCTCCTCTGTCTCTCTGCCTTTTTTCTTTCCGTACCCCAGGCTTTTTTTCCTCTCTCTCCCCCTCCACCCCCCCACCACCCACCCCTCTTTCTCGTGCTCTCTTTTTCACTGTCAGTCACTCACGGCCTTCTCTTCTCTCCTCACTTGTTCTATTTCACACTCTCAGTCCTCCCCACAAAGTAGCCTTTTTATCACTCATTTCCCTCTTCCCTCGCTCATTTCTCCTGCTTCTTTCATGTGCTTTTGAAATCCCCTTTTCATCTTTAGCTCTCTCTCTCTCTTGCCTGCTCTCTCCCTCACACACACGCACACACACATACACACACACACTGGCTCATTCAGTCATTCTTTTATTATCCCAAAACTAAAGTGATAAATGGCTCTCTTTCTTCTCCGTAAATGTCACTCGGGGAATTGTCTCTGCTCATTGATTGACTGGAGTAGAAGGATGGCCACACATGCACATGCGCCAGTCATGCTCACAGGGAAAAAAAGAAGAGAAAATAGAAGGAGAGAGAGAAAGAGAGAGGGAAATGATCTATCATTAGAAGTACAGCTAAGCAGGGACTGCAATTGTCAGGGTTAACATCTGGCCCTCGCAGGTTCGGCTTCCTCTCAGTGGCTGATGCATCATCTGAAGAACTTGTGCAGTTGGGTTATAATGAAGCGCCAGTTCTCAACAGGACTTGGCATTCGCGGGAGTGCTGGGAAGCTGGAGCCCGACAAGGGATCAATCACACTTTAACAATCCGGGCTGGCAGGCCGAGCCAATCTCTCCATTCTTTTCTCTCTAAAGTGACGTGATGCAGAATGCATAAGTGTTATTCCCAGTCTGATCATTTGACTTTAGCGTCTCCTTAACTGTCAGAAGAGTGCAGGCCAAAGGAAAGAGAAAGCCATCAGAGCCATTGTTCAGACCAGACTGTGTGTGTGTGTGTAAATGTGTGTGTGTGTAAGTAAGTAGGGGTTAATAATGCTCAGTCATTTTCTTAATGTCTCATTCACCCTGCCTCAGGCGCTGAAGCTTGATAAAGGTCAAGACTACTGGTGGTTACATGTCGTCTTCCCTTATTTCATTCTCTTCACTGCACAGCAGGGAGGGGAGGAACCAAGAAGAAAAGGAAAGTCCGCAGCCAGCCAGCCAGCCAGCCAGCCAGCCAGCGACGATGCTGATCCACGTGTCTTCATTCTCAGAACCAGGATAAAGAGATTTAATAGGGAGACAGTGGGGAGACGGTGGGGGGACGGCTGGCTCAGGCAGTGAGGAGGGGGATGAAAAAATTAAATTGATAGAGAGACACAGATAGGAAGACAAGTAGAGGGAAGTGAGGAAAATGGAGAGGGCGAGAAAAGAGAGCTAGAATAGTAGAGAGTAGATTATAGGGCTTCCAAGCAGGACTGGAAGCCAGACTTGGCTGCACTTCAGCTACACTCTGCACACTTCAGCTCAAGTGTGCGTCCATTAGTGCACTCCCATTGCACTCAGAGAGCCACGCACTCCGAGATGCAACACACATGCACATGCAAGCACACATACAAACACACACACACACACACACACACACACACACACACACACACACACACACACACTGAGTAAAATTCTCATATGCTGTTCATACATGCAAAGCTCCACAGACACACAGTACGGTTACTCTACAGTGGCCCTGCCCTCACACACACTTACACACACACATTTACCCAAAAAGCTGCACTGACCTAGTCTTGCTCTGACTCTCCCCCTCCCTCTCACTTTCTTACTCACTCGCGCACACACACATACACACAGACACACACGCACACATTCACAATCCCTTCACTAGCCACCAGATTGCTTCCCGTCAAAATAAATAATTAAATGCGTGCAATAACGGCTTCCGAAAAAAGATCCCTCAATTAGTGCAAAATGGGTAAGTGGCGTGGGGTAGGGGCTGCAGGGGGGGAATGTATTTCGGGAACACACACACACACACATACACACATACACACATACACACATACACACATACACGTACGCACACAGTCTATTACATAAGGCAAATCATGACCCAAGAAGGTTTTTACGCAGTTGTGCAACGGTAATTTGCCCCCTCCCCTTTAGCAATCAGCTTAGCGAAGTCTTTTCTCAAATCCTTACAAGTGAATCATGCCCAAAGACCGGCCGGGGAGAGATGTAGATGAGTGGTAAGGAGGTGCAAGAGGGACAGTTGAGGGGATGCTGCCAGGGTCAAGGCTGTGTGTGTATGTGGGGCTGTCTTTGCACATTTCCAGGGCTGTGTGTGTGTCTGGAATGGTGATTAGGAAAAGGTTGTAACTCATGCAAGGGAAGTTGTATATGGGGGGAAAGAAAGAAATAGTGAGATAGATGGTGAAGTAAACACTGATGTTCCCTATAAAGGTGTGTGTATGTGTGTGTAAACATGAAACCTGTGACAGGAGTGTGTGGTAAAGGCCACAGGTTACAGTGTTACCAGGCTGTGATGAGAGAATGTATAGTATGGGTTTAGGGATTGACGTGGTTTGGTTCATTACATCCCGTGACCATGAAGATTAATAATCATAACAAGTATAAATGAATTGCCAATAAAAGCATGAGGAAGGCTGCAACTACAGACAATTTTCATTATTACTTCATCAATGGATTAAATTATGAGAACATTAAATTAAATATCATTGCAAGCATCCAAAGATGAATGTATGTGCCTTAAATTGCTTATTTTATCTTCTTTTCTTATATACACTGATTGAAAAAGACCCAAATGTTACATAAAAGACAAACAATATTTATTGTCACAGAGTAATCCTGATATTTCAATTGCGAACTCCTGCAATAAAAAGTGACCGTTTTAAAATGCGTATGCCATTTTTAGGCTTGTGTACAAAACAGAAGGAAATGTAAGTGTTAAGTGACAAATTGACTTTCTGTGGATCAAATAATCAACAACATTATTAACTTGAGCAGCATCCAGTTTAACCATTTAAAAAAAACACTGGCAGACCTGTCAGAGGCTTTGTCCTTGGCAGTGCTAGTGTTTTGGGCTCAGTTGTCATACAACCATGGCAAATTAGACACACTGTTTGAAAGTCTCCTGACTGTATCTGTGCAAAGCATTTTAGGATCCCCATGTCACTGCAACAGCTGTTGATGTAGAATTGATTCAGACTTCAGAGCTCCGACTTGACTAACTTTGATTTGCTTTTTAATGTCAAAACAGTGATGAGACTGTGTGACTTCTGAATCAGTATCTCTTCTAATTATTCAGACTTTTTGGCTGTAAAATTTTTTAAAGACTTACCTTTCAAAGGAGACCAGGCTCATGCCTGTAATCAAACAGTTTGATGAACAGTCAACCTTTTTATTGTGGTTACCTTATTTTGGAGCTTGTGCGCTATAGTCTATGTGTCTGTTTTAGGGATTAAAGTCCAATGGGCTGTATGTGCCACAAACATATCTGTAGATGAAGGTTTCAGTGGCCTTGTTTGCCTCGTCGTAGCACTGTCCCCCGGTGCACCTGGTCACTCACATGTTTCTTGTGTGAATGCCTCACATGCCCGTTTAATTTCTGACTCCATGCCATCCGCAGACCTTCAATCTTTCAGCAGAGCTGGCGTCTGGCCAGATTGCATCGCTTAACCTCATGATAGGGCTGCGCTGTTGTCATCAGTGCGGCTATAATGCTAAACTGCACTGACAGCAGGTGCCAACACCAAGCTCACAAATGTTTCAGTGGGACAACTGTATCACAGAAAAGGCCTAATCTCTGTGTGATAATGCTACAACTGTAAAGCAAACAGATGGATGCCTGAACCTGCATGGGAGCCTACTGAGTAAGCAAACTAAGGGGGAATTAGCACCAGCGCTAACACAGCTAGCTTTGTAGAGGCAGTTGAGCTTGTTTAAATGTCAGGCATGTTGATTCTGGTATTCAGCACAGGGCATCGCAGCACAGGTCGCTAACCTGGAGGGATAGAGGGAGATCAGAAGGACCTCCTCTCTGACTAAAGAGAGTGAGTGATGGTGGGAGGGGTGGGGGCAGGGCCGGCCCCTGGCATAAACACTCTATGCGGTTGTTTAGGGCCACAGCCGTTAGGTGGGGGGCCACATGATCAGAAAGGTACAGGGGTTCATTAAGTCATTTAAACATTCTGAGGTCTGCACGTGCACGCTATGAGCTTTAGCCTATATGTAATTTGAAGTCAATATTCAGCTTCTTTTATCTCACATTTGAGACATTTGGTGAAAACAGAATGGCAGAATGACAACATTTGTGCTCAAAAAGCAATCTTACAAAATTTCATTTTAGACTTGTTTTCTACACTTATATAGGATTACTGTATCCTATTTCAAGCACCAAAACAGTTCATTCTCATGACTGAAGGTGTGGTTTCACAAGGGATTTGAAATTTTTCAAAAAGCAGACCTCAAATTTCCAGCATTTGGCCTAAATTATTTCTTTATACAGTGTTCTAGGCAAATTGGCCTCAGTGTGCTTACAGCGGAGGTTCTAATATTTAGACATAAAACACTTGAGTATTGTTACATCTGCAAGTATCTTAAAAAGATAAATTTAAGAAAATATGTAAAAGTCGAGAAAATGGCCTCAAACCTCAGAGGGCATAAACACGTCTGTATTCAGTTTTAACCAGTGATTTGGTGTTTGCGCTTAGAGTGCAGGGCCACAAACAAGAATCTTGTTTAGGGCCACCAAAATCCTAGGGCCGGCCCTGGGTGGGGGGGTTGTGGAGAAGAGCACAAATGGCTACACTTATACGAAGTGTCAGATGAATGGATGGATTGATGGGTAAATGTACAAATGAATAAGCTTCAGATGAAAGAAAGTGACAGGCTGGCACGAACAGCTGCACATTTGTGGGGTTAAAGTGGCGGCGCTGCCGTGAGGAAAAGGGAAGTCCGGAGAAGTGAAAAGAGCTTATGTCTCACATGTGTAGAACAGTTGTTTCACCTTGCTGCGGTTAAGAGTAGGTCAAGTAGCAATGATGCTTAGTGCAAGGAGAAGATCGGGCTGCGGGATGCGGGGAGTGGGTGAAAATGGGAGCAATGGGCTGAAATGGAAAGATGTAAGCGAAGAAGTGAAGTAGCATGGATAAATCTGGAGCTAGGGAAATGAAAAGCTGCAACGCACCGTGCTTAAGTGAGGGCATGACTTTAGAGATGTGGGGAAGGGACGGAGAGGGTCAATCAGAGATGCTGGGTGAGGAGTGGGGGGTAAGATATAGAAGGATGGAGTGAGGGAGGGAGAGTGACAGAAGGGGGGAAAATGACAGAGGAGGGGGCCGCGCCGGGGTCTTCGCGGTGGGGCGATTGCGTGACTGAGAGGAAAGTGCACTGCCGTGTGTGTAATGCTCTCAAGACGGATATTAAGACGCGCTGCCCGACTCACACAGTCACTGCCCCTCTCTCCCTCTCTCTCCCCTTTTTCTCCTTTACTCTCCTCCATTCTGCTCCCTCTCTCACTCCCTCCGTCTCCACTAATGATCCTCGCGTCCTGCCACACTGCCGGGCTGAGTGATGCCCACTGACAGTCGCACTCAGGCAGAAACGCTGCAGCCCCCCTTCCAGGAGTGCTGTGACACACACGCACCCACACACACATACTATATAAACACACACAGCCGCACACACAACATACAGAGGTGTAGCCCTTTCTCACATATATGTATCAGCTCATGCAAAGCTGCTGACAGACGTGTATTTGTGTGTGTGTGTGTGTGTGAATATGTGGCCATCACAGACACACACACACAGACAGAGCCCTTCAGTGGTGCTCACAGTCACGCACTTACTGTAAATATGCCTCCATCCAGCTGCATCTGCCTTCAGGAATCTGTCTATGATGGATAGATGTGGGCCATCGAGGTAATCACAGGGTACAGCTCACTCATTAATGATGCTGCTAGTGTCTCTTTTGGCCTCTGAGCTTGATGACAGATGAATTTTTAAAAGTGGACACAGTGAAAACGAGAAGGCAGTGCAGGCACTAAAGACACACATAGCAGATTTTGACGTCTGAGTGTAGATTTTATTTTTTATTTTTTGTGCTTCTGCAGGCCCGCGGCTGCAAATTAGCCTTTCTGATAAACTGCATATGTGATGAGGTTTCTCTTGCAATTTATATGACAGTAAAGCAATAAACAAACACTGATGTATTCATTGAGGTATTCCGTTGACAGCGAAGGGAAATTGCAGATTTCTCTTGAACTCACCCTGAACTGAGTGTCACAGCAGTGCAGCTCCTTCTTTGTCTGCGCCGAGTATCATGTGGCATCTGTGGAAGAACTCTCTGGTCGTGGGGCCTTTCTCACTCAGACATAAAATATACAGTAAGCTTTCTCTAAGGTATAGGCCTCATCTGATCTCCGAGTGAAGCACTGGTTCCTGGAATGAAATTCTAACATGAGGAAAATGTTCAATCCAGTATTTCATGGAGGACATGATTTCCTGCATTTTAAAACTGTTTTCCAAACATGAACTCATAACTGTAAGAAATAAATCCCCTGTCACATTTTCCAGTCTTACTATAGGAAAACTGTCAACACAGAATCTCATTTGAGTGCAGCCGTCGCTGTTGGAGAAAACCTGGGGCATGGTCCACAACTGTTGCTGAACTACGGTAACAGCTGCAGCTCCGGTTCAAAGCTTCATGAGCACTGAATTAACTGACAGCACATCCACATTATTCCACTCCATCTATACGATTGTACCTTTGGAAAACGTTAAAATAAACACAGCAAAGCAGCTCTTTTTGAGGACCTACTGTCGGCCCATGGAGCATCTTGTGTGCAGTTACACAATTCAACAGCCAACAAGTAACCTGTTATAGGTTACCTGTTACAACATGTTATTAACTATAACCTGCTGTAGTTAATAGTCAACATATAAACAAAAGAAACCAGTGTGGATCTTTATTTTTGTTTAATTTGCTGTGGAAACGTCATGCATGCGGTTCAGCTGCAGTCTTCTCACGCTTCCCAAACCTCTGCTCCTTTAGCAGTAGATTGATTCCTGCAGATTTTTATTTGCAATTCATTTTCCATATCAATTTATGTTTCAAATGAACATTTTTAGGGTTTGATCTGACATGCTGATATAAAATGGGCACTTTGCTTCTCTCTGTAAAGGCTGGAGAAAAGTGAGGCATGATATCTTATATTTCAAGTGGGCAGACATTTATTCTAAATGAGACTCTTTTAGTAACCGTATATTATCGTCATACATTAAAAAAACCTTTCTCCCGTTCTTTCCCGCTTTCCATACTTTCTCACTCTGAGGCACTTTCCATTTTCCCGCCTTAATCCAACCGCTCCAAGCAGAGGCCCAATCCTGACTGCTGAGGAGAGGTTAGGAATTAGGTCACAACACTCTCTCTTCTAATTAGATGCTGTGTGTATGCATGTCATTCCATGTGTGTGTGTGTGTGTGTGTGTGTGTGCGCGTCCGTACGCTGGCTGCTCTTAATCCATAGGTGGCCTCTATGGTAATGGAGAGTCCTGGGAAGAGGCATTAACCCGCATTTTCTGTTCCTCTCAACATGTTACCAAAATGTTTGTGACGTCAGCACCTGAAAGGAGGAGAGTGTGAGGTTGGAGGTACACTGAGGCAAGATGTATCCTAAAGGGGGGTGGGGAGGTGGGGTGAAAGAACAGGTCAGATTCAGCCATAAATGATGAATGTGCAGCATTGTCATTCCTGATCAACAAGCTCCAGTTGAGAAGGCCCCGTTGCCGTGGCCCTACACGCCATGCGTTTCAAGCGGGTTCGGATTCCACCAGTCAGTGAGATGTAACACCGACTTCTCTGTGGAGGTAAATGGCGTTTAAGGTGAAAGAGCTCTTCACCTTGCTCCTCAGAGCCATGGTGGAGTTGTTCTGTCCTCTTTCTGAGATGTATCCATGTAGGGGGGCAAGAGAAGACATACCTGCTTCTGCAGTTTTAATGTCTCTTTGAGCCTTTGTTTATCTCAAGATGTGTACTGTACGTGCGGTAACATTGGCCAATAAACTGACATGCTCATAAAAAAACAGCATGAGTCATTTTCAACTTTTCATTCCCCAGAAATCTAGTGTACATCAGCTCAGCAGGGGCGTGAGCAAAGGGCAAGGGGGTAAACAATTGAGAAGAGAGAGGATGAGAATGAGAGATCATACAAAAGGCTTTTTTTAATGTGTATGGGGGGGGGGGGGGGGGAGTGAAAGAAAAAGAGTAGAGCGGGGCTAGTCTTAATTAAGTTTTCAGGAGGCTCTTAAAAGGTCATGGCATGCCTCTGCACCCCCTCACCGCCACCACCGCACCCCGCCGAAATTTCACTTTCCCCCCTTCCTTCCCTCCCTCCCTCCCTCCCATCCTCCTCTCCCTCTCCCTCCCTCCCCTCCCTCTACCTCCCCATTGCGATCTATCCAGTCATCAGCCCCCCATCTGTGCACATTAGCCATTCATGAACACACTCATTAGGGTGGGAGTTTGAAGCGATTGTGTTCACTAGTCTGCGGCTGGAGCGTGGCGATTAATATTTCAGCGTCTCCCGTCGAGGAGCTGAGAGCAAGTTTGGCCCTCTTAGGCTAGAGAGAGAGAGAGAGAGAGAGAGCTTCAACTACCCCCCCAAGCCCCCCACCCTCCTTCCCCCCCTTTGCCCCTCTCAGACAGCACCACAACTTACAGTACACTAACCCCTCCCCACCACCACAATTTCCCTTTATTGCGCACACACCCTTGATTTGGACACGCATTTTTTCCCACACACACACATTCACGCACCCCCTACACCCACACATACACACGCACACACACACAAGACCCTAACTCAAACTGACTTAATTGGGCTCTTTTTGTTTCAGGAAACGGGGAGAGGAGGGGGGGGGGGGGAATGAGGGAGGAGGGGTAAATCCTGTCTTTTCTTGTCCCCCATCTCCTCATTTCCTCTCAGTTGGACAGGAGTGTCTCTCTCGCTCCCACCACCCTTCATTTTCCCTCTGTCTTACGGTGAATCGGTCAAGCTCGGTCTGGGGGGGAGGGGGGGTGGGGTGGGAGAGATGAGGTGGTATTCTTCACTGTAAACACAGACACACACACAGTTCATTCAGACCGAATCGATACCCTCCCTCGTTGATACTGTACACTGGTACTTAAAATATGTGAATCAGAGGCAGCCAGGAGTATTGTGGGTTATCGGGCTGTCGATATTTGAAGCGCTTGGTCCTGAATACAGAAATCACTGTGACCCTACAGGAGTTGAGCTCTCTTCACCTTGATTTCACAAGCTTCCAGTTTCCGAGGCCATGTCCACAGTAACGTGGATTAATTTTGAATCGTCTTTTTTCTCTCCACTTGGCTTCCCATCCACAATAAGGCAGCACTTTTGAGTGGCAGCAGCAGTTAATCTCAAAAGAGGGAAGATTTGAAAACACTGGAATATGCCGGGAAGAGGAAAAAGCTGTTTCATATTGTCATTTATTTTCATGCATGTCATTGTCATGTCATCCATTTTTGTGAATCCTGATGACACACTACTCTTCACTCAGACAACACTGGCTTGAGCATGTCCAATAAGAGACATTTATGTATTATATGAAGGAAAATTGTTGACACAATAATAAATAGTTTGTGAGGACAGACTTGAGTGATGTGGTCAATGAAACCACACCTCTCCTTAATTTTGTCTTCATTAAAAATAAAAATAACGTTCTTTTACATACTACATGAAGCTTCCAGTGCCTTCTGGTTTCAAAGTGGATAATTAAACTTAACATCTATTGATTTAATTCTAAAAAACGTATTCTTACACAGACGTGTGTAGGGTAAGATGAGATGCTTTGGAAAGGCTTGAAAAGTTGTCAGTCATCACAGGTAGCATTTTATGGCTTCTATTAACCATGTTGTAGTGGTACAGTGTGTCATATATGACAACATCCACAACAGGTATGTGGCTATAATGAAGCACAATAAGTGAAAACGTTGCGTATCAATGCTCTAATGCCATTTTAATATATTTTCTATCCATTTAATTCCCCTCAATCAATCAATAATGAGTTTGTTGCCTGACATTTCAGTGTCTGTCTTCTTAAGAATCTTTAACCATTTATCAGATACACAGCATTTTTAAATGTACCTACAGAGACAGCTTTAGTAACAAACAGTGAAACAGCCTGCTGTATGTTCTGGAGTAACCTTGCAGACTACAACGATGAATGGTTGCATTTGTGTACCTTGCTGAACCGGTGCATTGTGTACAGGAAAAGAGTATTACAATATGCTGTATGTGTGTTTGGCAGGGTGGGGGCTGAAGGTCAAGGCTGGTTGGGGGGGGTGTTCCTCCATACAATCTTTACCTACCGAGGCTCCTGCGATTTTGATCCCGACCACTCATCTAAGCAGGCCCCCTCATTCAAGACCCTCTTTGACTCTCCTTTGTTCCCCCATCCTCTTTATGTTCTTCATCCACCTCTGCCCTCCCAACCCCTCCCCTCGCAGATAAACACTCGACCCCCACTACACCCCACCCTGCCAAGTCCCCGCTCCCTTGCTTTTCATTCTGAGCATGCCATTCTCCATCGTCTTCTCCATATAGGTGTGTGAATAAGTGGGCGTCTATGGGCTGTGCGTGAGTAAGTGGAAGTCTGCGGGCTAAAGTGTTGCATGTGGGTCGGCATTCATGGGAAGCAGTGGTTGGTGTGGCGCACACTGACGGCTAATGAAGTTCCTTTGCACCTCATAGCCCTATTAAACCGCTGCCCCCTACCTCTACCCACTTCACCCCCCACCTCTTGCCTTGTTTCTCCCCGAGGGAGAGAGTTGGCAGGGAGCGAGCCGGCTGCTATGGCAACAACGAGGAACCCTCCCTCTCCCACAGGTCTCCTTAGCAACTGGTAGCTTGGCATTGCAGTAATGAGCGTGCCCGGTGTGCCAGGCTTTGTGTCATGTTGGCATGTGTGTGTACAATGTAGCCTGCATGTTGGAGACAGCGAGAGAGTGTGTGCATAGGTGTGTGTGTGTGTGTGTGTGTGTGTGTGTGTGTGTGTGTGGTTGTTTGGTAGAGTTTGCCAGTTTAGGTGAGAGTTAAAATGTGTGATGTAGAGACACTACTTGGTGCTGTTCCAAAAAAAATTGCAAAGCTTATTTTATTATAATGTAACAAGAGCTGGCACTTGACTGACTCTACTTATCTTTTCTTTGTCTGTGTATGTGTGTGTGTGTGTGTGTGTGTGTTTGTGTGTTGTGCAGATATGTGCCTATGTTTCTGAGCATTTGCACATTATTTTTTTTCCCTCACCGTGATTGCGGTCATTCTTCTCTGTACTGTGAAATTGAAGCAATTAAAGGGACGATCCGATGAATTTTGCATGCCATGTGCATCGCTGCCTATGAGTTTCCTGCTCTGCTGAAATTAAATTAAACGGTGAGAATGATGTTTATTAAAGTGTGATCAGAGGTGTGCACTGACCTTTAGAATGTGGGAAATGAGATTCTCATTGTTATGAATGAGATTATGTGGAGGCCGAGTGTGAAAAAAGCCGGGGCCTGCACCGATTCCATTGTTGGCCATCAGTTTCTTTGTATATAGCGGAGGGAGGTTTCAATATAATCAACTCCACACTGAGCCTGTTGGCTATTAAATGGACTGATACACAAATATAGACACACAGGCGCTCACATAAATGCAGATTGACTCGCGCGGCGCTTGCACACACACGCATATCTTGCTGATCTTGTAAAAAGAGCTGTAAAAGCCTCTCCAGAAATGTGTTGGTCTTTAACAAAAGCATGGCAAGCCCAGTGGAAAATGTTAGTTTGCTCCCTAGACGAGGTGTGAAGTGCGAGCAGGCGGCCGGCCCCACAGGTGGCCCAGCCCAAACACCTGTTGTGTGAATACGCAGTGGGAGGGCGTGAGCTCTGCCTACCTTGCGGGTCCCGGTGGAAAAATCACACCCATGCTATACTGTGGCACATGCTCCTTCACGTGCCCACACCCACTCTGAGGCTCCCTCGTTTTGTGCGTGGGCGTCAGACGTGATGCCCAGATCGTGTCCCCACCGGAAACACTCAGCTGTCCCTGGCATGAGGCGAGCGGATTTTCCGATCCCCTATCCGGGTCTCAGATGCTCTACTAAGCTGTCAGCATCTATTTTTATCCACCAAAGCTGTGGCAGCCCTTCTCTATCCCACTCCCTGCCACCCTGATGCCAACCCTTCCCTCGGCGCCAGGGTGGGCACGGCTGATGAGTCGCCAGCCATTGGCTGCAATTAGTGCACAGTCAGGCAGGAATCCCCTACCAACTCCATTACACCCCTCTCCACAGCCACTTCCTGTTCTGAGGCTACCAGCCACACTACCACACACTTGCTTTCCATTTTAAGCCTTTTTATAAATGGCACTCCTGCAGTGTTGTGGAATAATGGGGTCGAATACAGAGCACCTTTCACAGTGCTTGAATCACTCTACTGTGCAAACTCAGTCTATTCAAGTACAATGGCAGCCAAGGGAACACACATTTGAATCGTACCTGTTTAGATTGGTGTTGAGATTAAGTGAAAGTTCTGTCTGTAATAGATGGGCCATTAGTGAAAAGTCCTTCAGTTACTTGGGCTCAGTTAATCTTTTCCTGTAAAAATACTATGGAAGACAGAAAAAAAAGAAAGCCTGAAGTTTTTGACTTTTTCCTGTTGGGTGTATTTATTCAGCACTAAATTACAAATGCTGCCAATCCTCCTCAGAGACCTCAAAGTGATACACTGAGATAGATGCATTTCCTAATCCCAGGTTTATTTCTTCTCCAACAAGGCCTGTAATGTGCCTTGCATGCCAATGCAGTCGTGACCACTGTTGTGGAGGCAATGATGACATGTGGCAGAGAAGTAACTGTTTCTCACCTCCTAATAAAAGAGACTCCTTTTTAATCTTTTCAATTTGATTGCATTCCAAAAACAGGGCTGTCTGCCCATCTGTCTCTCTTAAAGAAGTCTCCTAAAGGGATTTTAATCATCTGACTCTGGGCTGCTCAGGCAAATAGCTACATCTCTCTCCTTTCCTCTCCCTCTCTCTCTCTCTCTCCCTCTCTCTCTCACACGTGCATCCACACAAACAATTTCCAGTTTTCTTTCTTGTACTCACTGTCATACTCTCACTTGTCTTCTCTCACTCTCTGATGCACCATATCGTCTCTGCTCCATTGTGCCATATCTGTGCAGCCATTAGGCCCTTCAGTCCCTCTTCAAGTCCCCCTCAGACACATTAAATTCCCCCAACCCTATCCCTATTAATCCACATGGCTCTAAATTCTTTATTTCCCTTCAAAGGGACAACGCGAGCCGTGACATCAATCACGGAAAGCGAATATTTAGCCGCCGCTAATTTCCACCAATAGCCTGGAGACAGGCTTAGCTGACAAAACTCATTCCTGTGCTGAACAAAACTGCTTGTGTTGAAATCTCCCCTCCCCCTGATCCCTCCTGCCTTCTGCACAGGCAAAAACAGCATCACAATAAACACAGTTAGCGCTTCTGTTACTCCCCCTTGATTTAGGCTTATCAAATGAATGTGCACCATAGAGGGATACCCTTTGACAATACATAATGGCTCCATTCTGCATGAAATGGTTTGGTAATACCAGTCGAGTGTGGCAAACGGCTTTACCCGGTGCCACTACAAGAACAGCTGCTGTGTTCTTAGCTGGGCAAGCGCACCACGCTGCTTCACCCTTGAGGTTGTTTGAATCGGGTGAGTGGTTTCTTTTTGCCAGTTCCCAGACCCCACTCACAGTCCTTAGTTCCTCACTCAGTTCTGTTTGAATGAGTGCACATTCGCCACAAGTTGGGACCTATAAACTGTTTGACCCGTTTCCTCGCCTCTCTGTTAGTGAGCATGTGTGTGTGTGTGTGTGTGTGAGAGCGGGAAAAATCTCTGAGTGGGTTCTGATGGAGGGGGATGGGGACGAGTGGGGGGCATTTTGAGGGCACCCTTTTGTGTGGCTTGGAGGGGGCCCCTTGCGGAACCTCTATCTTCCCACCCACCCCCCCCACCAGGTCCCTCCACCTCCTGCTGTACCCCTTACCACAGCTGCACCCCATGCCAGTCAATCAGGTTATCCCAGACGAGCCTCCGCATCCCACGTACCAACCCCCTTACCCGTACGACATCTACCCCCACTGCTAATGGCTGATTGACATCTTGAAAGAGGGAAAGTGGGGCGTATCAGACATGAAGCGAGTTTGGGCGCCGTCATAAGCCTGTGGCAGTTAGACATTGTTAACAGTGGAATTACAAACAGTGGGGATATGGCATATTGAGCACCCATATTGGCCTCATAATGCAGGTGGTTTGTGTAGTTAGCCGTACCTTGATGTGTGCTAAGCTTCAGCACTGATAGCCATTAAACTTCATTGATTCACTACACTAAATAGGCCTCTCTAGTCCCTGAATCAAACTGAGTTTGCTTGGGGAAAAAAAGGGAGGCAGAGAGTAGAGCCATTGATTTGTATTGTACGATTTCCAGGGCCAGAGGAATGGCTTTTAAAGAGGTTATTATGGATGAATACGAGGAACCCCTTTCTGCTTATCGCCAAATGATGAACAATAATCTCTTAGATCAGATTCGCATACGAGGTTTCTACCTCTTTTTGGTTTGATCACATCAGTTCTTTCCTTGGATTCAAGAAAAAAAAACCTTTACATGTCAGTTCACCTGCGTGCTGTAGAAAAGTGTCAACATGTCAGATGTGAACAGAGCCAAAGCTTTTAATCTGAGGACAATGAGGCCTATCCTGTTGTCTAAATATCTAAATCAGCTATCAGGATTTTTAGGTCTTAATGAGAGTTGAACCCAAGCTGATTGTTTTTCTGCAACCAGTGGAACCCTTTCTCCCTTAATTGGCTTTGATTGTGCCATAAACGTTTACCTTTATCCTCTTTTAGTGTATTGTCAAATTAACCCCTTTCATTTTGATTTAGTTGTCTTTGTAGACTGATGACTGTGGATGTCCCTGATGACAAAACACTCACACCACTACTTATAACTCTGTCTGTTCTTCTCCGTATTATGGGACCCGGCAGTGCATCTCTCTGCATAAGCCCAGCCACAGCTTCATTCATTATTTAGAGCCCTCTCCACTAGGCCCATTGTATTAAAGAGGTATGATTTGAATAGGAAGTAGCTTCCTGGACCCGGGCGTGTGATGTGTGTGTTCCTCTGTCATTGTATGTTTCTGTGGGCTTCATCCGTCTGCCTCAGCAAGCCAGGGGGCTGAAAGAGAATTTCCATTTTATGAATATTTAATACATAATAAAGTTTTCAATTTTATTCTATTCAACCCGCAGGGGTAAAAATGTGGCAAAGCCGACCCTCAAGGACAGCACACAGAGTAAAGGTAGTCAAGTCGATGGAGGCATCAAAAATATGGTTAACATCAGCTCTCTACCTCAGAAATCATCTAATAAAACTCCCCCACACACAAACATTAGCAATAGTTTGATAGCACAACCTATAAGGATTTTATAGTGTGCACATTTCCCACATGTCAAACTCCCCTTACTCTGTATTACTATTGGATCATAGCATATCCGGCCTGCCCGCTGTGTCCGTGGTGACCTGGCATGGCTCTCTGTGAGACACCCAGCTGGGAGTGCCCCTGAATCAACTTGGGATTAGCCCAGGATTGTCTGGGATTACTCCGGGATGGAGGGGGATTAGCAGTGACTGCCTGTTTCGGGGGCGTGAGGGCCATAGGCTGGCCAAATTGCCCCTGACTCAGAGTCAGGGAACAGGAGGCGGATAGAACCACACCCGCAGTGGAACCACCTGCAACCTGTGCTATTCTTAGTTACTAAAATATACACACACAAACAGGATGACAGAGAAAAACATGTGGTGGAAAACTACATGACAGGAAGCCAGGAGCATGTAATGATGATGATGACGGCGGTGATGATGATGCCGTGGCTGACCACTATCCGAAATCTCTCAAATCTCTCTAGCAGGTGGATTCATCAGATAAAGAGGGTTTGGGATGATGACAAATCCCTCCAAGTTCAATGGGGCTGCTCTTCCCTTCATACGGGGATAAATCGAGATTTGAATCACACAGGTCACACAGAGTTTCAGCGTGAAGTGGTTCAGCTCTCTGAAAGATGCCCCATTTACAACGGGCTGCGGTGGAATGGCATGAAAGCTTACATATGTTTTAATTCAGGCATGCACAGGACTTGATGGGGATGATTTGGAGTGGTATGATAGGTGGATGATCCAGCCAGGGTGAGACAGGGAGTTGGCGCGGCACGTAGAGAAGCCGTCAGAAGCAGGGAGCGGGCATCCCCTGCGGACCTGCACTGCCGAGATGAAAGGCTGTTTAGTGTTGGAGCAGCAGCATCAAACAACCGCCTCCTCTTGCATCCTTTCCCCCATCCCCCACTCTCCCTCCATCGCTCCCTCTCCCTCACTCTCTCTTGATTCTCACCACAATATGATATAGTTCTGCACGTTTTTGCACGTTTACCCGGTTGCCATAGTTACTCAATGCTGGAGGTGTCACAGCAAGATAACCCAAGGAGGCATTCACAGATCACCTGAATTCAGTTCGCCTCCCATTTATGTGTTCTCTGCCGCAATTTGATTTATTTGTTTCCCTGCCGTGCAATTCAGTGTGAATACAAATAATCCGCAGCATAATGGAGATGGTGGAAATGTGAGTACCCCGCAATCTGAAACAATCTATTGTACCAGTATATTCCTAAACCACAGGAAGTGCTTTTGATTTGATATTTTCGTGCTTGAGCGTCAAAATGCCCCACACACAACAAAGAGCAAAATTGCAATGACAGACTCTGTTGCACATCAGGAACCCTCAGCATTCAGCAAGCCTTGAGATGTAAATGATAATAAAAAAAAACAACTATATCCTATGAATGCTTGAGTCAGTGACTGTACATGCTGATGCTGAGGATAATGGGAAAGTAATTGGTGACACACTGTATAATTGAAGGCATGGAGACTGAAAGCAGAAGTGGAAAATAACTTGTGTGCAAATGTGTGTATGAAATAAGAAAAAGGGAAAACCTAGACGAGTCTGAATACAGTATGTAGCACTCAGTGACAAAAAAAAGGGAAAGACGAAATGTGATAAAGACAAAACAAGGGAGGGAAAGGGAGATAGGGATTGAAGGTAGATGTCGGAGGGTGGGATACATCCATTAGCCTTGCTTGCTCCCGGCTCAATCTTGCGATACATCCCCCCATTCAAGCTACGAGAGTGAAAGAGACAGGGTTGGCACTAAGCCAGACTGGCACCGACTTCAAACACACAGTACACCCAACCGCAGCAGCTTACATCAGGCCGGCTGAAAGGAGAAGTAGAGGAGGACAGATGGATTGATGGAAATTAAAGTGGGAGGATTGACGTACATAAGGAGAGTGTCTCAAGACTGAGTCTCTGGTCGTTTCAGGTTCGTTGAGGCAGACTGGGTCTTCTTCTGTGGCAGCTTCAAACATGATGGTTTTTTTCATTGTGCTCTCAGTTTTCAGACTTTGGATGATGACAACTGTATAAAGGGTTGAATATACCAACTGTGTGTTTTATGTATTTATAATAGCAGGAAAAGGAGCCACCTGATAATTTGGCACACATTTTTCAGTGACTCAACACATATAGACTGAATGATTTATAAGCAGTGTTGACAGCTGTGGTTGTAATTATTTTTCGTCGTCATTGTTGATCTTTATGTCTGCTGTCAGAAATTCTTATTTTTCTATGGAACATTTTACACAAATCTAACACAAATTTCACTGATTTAATGTGTATGTCTTAGAAAAGCAGTTTGTCTACAAACAATGTGTTTCTCTCATCTCTTTATAGAACTCCATCCGGCACAACCTCTCCCTCCACACGCGCTTCATCCGGGTGCAGAACGAGGGGACTGGGAAGAGTTCCTGGTGGATGCTGAATCCAGACGGAGGGAAGATGGGCAAGTCCCCGCGCCGGCGAGCAGTCTCCATGGACAACAGCACCAAGTACCTAAAAAGCAAGGGTCGTATAAGAGGAAAGAGGGTTGGCCGCCCCGGGATAGGAGCGGGGTCTGCTGTGGTGGGGCTCCAGGGGTCCCCTGACCACAACAGCCCTCCACAGAAAGGCCTCCCGGGAGCTGGAGGTGCATCCGGGACAGATGGAGAGTTTGACGCCTGGACAGACCTTCACTCCAGGGCCAGTTCGTCAGCCTCCACCCTGAGCGGGCGTCTGTCACCCATCCTGGCTGAGGAAGAACCCGAGGAACCAGAGGAGAGCGGCCTGTCTTGCTCAACCTCCCCCCACCTCTACCCCTCGCCGACCAGTGCCCGCTCTCCATCCATGGGGGCAGGGAATCGCTGTCCTCCCCTTGAGCAGCTGCCTCAGCTGGCCAACCTGACAGGTGCCATCAGTCTGGATGAGCAGCTGATGGAGGATACTTACCATCGCCATCACCCACATCAGCAGCAGCACCAGCAGCATGCGGCTGTTGGAAGACACAAGCACCAAACTCCTGTCTACCACTACAGCTCTGGAGTGAAAGGACAGAGCTCCTATGGTGCAGGCGTGTATGGAGCAACAGGCATGGGGATGCTGCGCCACCACTCGCCCATGCAGACCATTCAGGAGAACAAGCCGGCTAGTTTCTCTGGGACCATGCGGGCGTACTCCAGTACCAATGCTCTACAGAGTCTGCTAACGGGGGGTCCAGCAGGGCAGCAGTACTGCTCGAAGGACATGATGCTGGGACAGGAGAGGGAAAGCCATCCTATGATCGGTCAAGCTAGCAATGGAGTAGGCTCCACCCATCACAGCCACCACCCTGGTCACCCGAACGGCCACAGCCACAGCCACAATGGACCTCATAGTCACAGCTCAGCTCATAGCCATAACAGAACTCACAGCCATACTCCCAGTCACAATCACAACAGTGTAACCAACCACAACCACAGCTCACCTCACAGTCTCGCTCACAACAGTCACAACCTCAACCAGAGCCATAACCACACGCCCCCCCGGGCCGCGGCCCTCACCCCACGTGGCAACGGCAATCAGCTGCAGGCCTACAACCACAAAGCTCCCTACTTGTACAGCCCCCCATCGCACGCCCACCTCCCAGCGTCCACCACCCTCCCCCCAAACCCAGCAGGTATGCTCGGCATGCCCCAGGACTCCTGTCACGTGGCCGCCGCCCCGCACCCGCACCCCCGTCACAACCATTACCCCGACCCACAGCACCAAGGCGTGACTAACGGACCTTATCACCATGGCCAGGGGATGGGGAATGGTAACGCTGGTAGCAACTACCACAGCTACCACCAACCTCACCCCCACGAGAGACTACCGGCCGACTTGGACATTGACATGTTCCACGGTAGCTTGGACTGCGACGTGGAGTCCATCCTCCTCCATGACATTATGGACTCTGGGGAGGAGATGGACTTTAACTTTGACTGCTCCCTAGCCCAGGGCGTGGGCATTGGCATGGGCATGGGCATGGGGGTGACCATGGGCATGGGGATGGGGATGAGCAGTCTGGCCAGTCCACAGCAAGCTCATAGCAACCAGAGTTGGGTGCCTGGCTGAAGGACCCTCAGAAAGAACTACCCCACCCACGAAGCACTGTGTTCAACTGTGACATTCCTGACTTGACACAGAGACTATACGACCAACACTCTCGTCTCTTCTTTGTTGTCTTGACAGTTCTTCTGTCAACTTCCCCCTCCTCTTTTAACCCCCCCCCCCCTCCCCAAGAGATCTAGTTCATGTCACATTAGGTTTTTCCTTGTATTAGCTATACTGTGATGACAATCTCTCAGCTGTGCTTGCCCAACATCGCTTCTCATCTACCATGAGAACTGAACTCTCAATGCACTTTATTGCAAGTGGGTCACATCTCACAGTGTAACACGTTCACAGAGCGGATCAGGCAGAGCTTGGCATGTTTTGTAAGGTGGCTGCAGGATTTAATGGGAACAAATGAGGAAATCACAAGTGCTGTTGATAAAATGTCAGATCTTGGCGTTGAATTAAAATTGGACTCCTATTCACCTTATGCTGTCACTGTCAGTGGTGATGTCTTTTTCTTTTTAAAATAAATCCATGGTTCCTCTGGTTTTTAAGTTTGAGCGCAAAACCCTAGACATTTCCTTTTCCTCATCTGTTGCCATGGAAATGTTGAAATATGAATTAATACAATATTGTTCAATTCAACCCAGATTTGACACTGGTTTAAAGTATTGGTACAGCATATTTGATCTGAAACTAGTTTACTGTTTTCAGACATTCGGTACATTCATCAGTTCCAGTCCTGTTATTCACAGCTACATAGTCCTTGGCACTTTGACTTTTTTCTTTTGAATGTTTCATCAATGCCCTTTTGCCATTCGTTAGAGAATATTGTCACTACATCATTAAATGGATTCTATCATTACTGGATAGCATGCAATTTGGTGAATTAAAATGTTGTATCACCTTGTCTCACCTGCTCTTCTCGTGGCACTCTCTCTCTCTTTCCTTCTCTCTCTCTCTCTCTCTCTCTCTTTCCTTCTCTCTCTCTCTTTCTCTCCCTCTCTTTCTGCCTGCCAGTGGAGACAAAGTGACCATTCCTCACACCAGGCCATTAATGTGGCTTGATTGAAATTCAGCATCTTGCTTTTAATCTCCAAAGTGATGCGGCATCGATGCGTCATTATTGAGATTCTAACGCGTTGTCCTACCATCTCTCACCCCGGCCGTCCGGGCCGCCACTTGCCCCTCCGACTTAATGTGCCAAGAAAGCGAGACAAAAGTGTGATTAACGCCAAGTCACTCTGCCTGCTGTCCTGCTCTGAGAAGGGCCAATGTCACTGTCCGCTTGCCTGCTCACAGAGGGTACAAACAAAGAAAAGATGGAGACAAGGAGAGAACAAAAGTCTGTTGTTGCAGTGGGATCAATCATCAGCCTCAGTTTTCATGCTCTTTGGGCGTGTGCGTCTGAAAACAGGTAGTGTACTCGTATTGTAACTCATCTCCATTATCTGTATTTTGTGTTCCCTTGTTCCCATGTTTTCAGTGCTTCTACCCTGAGCTTCAAATGTTCAAAAAGGTGCAAAGGGAGGAGATTTAAGGAGAAAACAATCAGCCAATCTGAGTGGCATGAGTCTATGTCAAACAGGGTTGTGACGCCCCACAGCTGTCCACATCCACTTTTTGTGTGTTTATTCTGTTGTCTTGTAGTTGTTGTTGTATTGTTGAAATTCTAAGGACCAACAAGAACAGCGCTGAAATATCCACAGCGTAAGGGTAGAATTCAATGGTGAAATGATCTTGGTAGTGCAGTACGACCTTCCTATACTCCTATACCGTGCACCCCTCGCATATATGTGCTCTGCTCAATTGTTTCTGTGTTTGCGAGTGGGGAGGGGGGGGGATCTGAAACTGGCCTTGTGAGAAAAAAAAAAGAGGACATCCCTATTCTCTAGTTCACTCAAGGAGACTCTGCGCTTGGTCTGTACCAAGAACGGCACACAAAGGAAAAAGGAGAGGTGGATGGGGGCGGGGGAGTGTAAGGGTGGGGTGGGGGTTATTGTTACAGCCAAAGGTCAAGCACGGCACAGACTATCAGACCCATTATTGAGGTAAATACTTATATTTCAGGGCTTTTAGCCACACTGGTTCCAGCTAATCTCTGTGGAAAATGCGTGGAATTTTCTAAGCAAATGGGCCTCACAAAGCAGTTATGTTCTAACCTATGCTACAGACATTTAGCGATGCCCTGCTATTGGAAAGAGAGCTATATATGATGTCTAATTTTCCTATATTTATTTATGAAAGAGATTGGTCTTTGTCACTCCTAAATGTGGTCGTTGTTTGAGTCAACTCCTGTCCCCTTTCTCTCTTTTTCGTTTTCTCTGTTTTTTAAGATGTCACTCGCTCCCGTTTCCCCTTTTACTGACTTTTATTTTGTACAAAATCTATATATTAAGAATATTGTATAATAGTTTTTAAAATCTCAAAAGAATATCAGTTTTGTTGTCTATTTCTTTTTTAAGAGAATGTATCTCATCATCTGGTGACTGTTAAATAAATGAAATTAAAAGAAAGGTCTGTGTCTTGTTGCATTTGTGTGACCATGACCATGAAGATAGATTTGTTTGTTGTTTTTTAATGAACACACAAGAAAGTTTGCTCATGATTCAGTGTCTGAAGTGGATTTTTCTGTGCGCACTTGTCAGGTGCAGTTACTCTCATATACAATAGCTGATGAGATGAATGAATATGTGCTGCTTGATAGCTTATACCTTCATTGTTTCATTCCTCCTTTCAGACATGCAGACAACCCCTGCAGTTGTGTGACACCAACTTGCTGCGTGGGAGGCACATAGAGTGGGCTGTAGGAATAAAAAAAGAAAGGGGGGGGGGGGTAAAAAAAAAAAAGGACTTTCACATATGTCAGGAAGCATCACTTTGCTGGAGACTGCAAGAGAAAGAAGGAGAGGAATAGGTGAGTTTGTGTGAGTCTGTGAAAGAGAGAGAGATAGTACTTGACAGACAGACAAAACAAGGAGGCACCCAGGCAGCCAGACAGAGTTGGCAGGATTGGAGTAATAGGTGTGTATATCTGTGTGTGTGTGTGTGTGTGTGTCATAAGGCTTGTTATGGCCCATGAAGCGGTATAGGTTGGCCACAGCTGTCCCAGTCCCATTGGAGGCGTTTTCACAGGAGGAGTGTGCAGCGCTACGGCGCCATACTGCCAGGCCCCAGGGGAGCCCCCGCCTCTACACTCACTCAGACATTTACACACACACATACATAGACTCACACCACACATGCACATTCACGCACATACATTTCAAAATACCACAAATTCACACATTTACACAAAGAGGCACACAGCGTGGTTATGAAACCATGTGCACCGACACGCACACTGAAACAGACATTTCTCACTTAGATGTACAGTTTTAATTGACTCCACTTGGTAAAGCCTCTCTGCAGGGAAACAAGTGAGAAGTAGAGGGAAAGAGAAGGATATAGGTGTGGAGACAAGAAGCCTGCCAGTGTGTATTTAAAGCTAAAGATGCTTGACACAAAAATACACAATTAAAAAGTGTTTTGTTTTGGGGGTTTTGGTGGTGCTGGTAGTGGTGCCTGATGAGCTCAAACGTGCTTCAGTAACTTTATAAGATAATTTCACATGGTAATTTTCACAATTAGACCAAACTGAGTGAGTGTAACTGAGACTGAGAGCTTGGCATACGTCCAAAATCTTACTCTTCACAGCCTATCTCCAGAGAGAGGTGGAGGTTGAGGTAGACAGGAAGGCAGTCCAGTCCAGGTGCTGTGCCTCGGGGAGGGTCTGCTCTTCTGTTCCTCATTATCAGAGAGAGAGAGAGAGAGGCTGTGCTACAGTGTCATTATTCATCCACTCAAGCATCTGGGAGGAAGTCCTTCCATGCTTGGCCCAGTGATATTGTTGTAGAGACCGCCCTTGGAGCTAAAGGCTGGCTGGGGACACTGCTAACTGCTAACAGACAGACCCACCCAGGCAAGGCTCCAGGGTACAGATGTCCTTGAGTGCTTATGAGGATTCAGCACTTCTCACTTTCCGGCCGAGCTGCAAAGTGAAAAACTGCTATATCTCCAAAATTCAATTGTTCACAGAAATGATTAATTCTCCAATATGGGAGGGTGGAGTTTGATGCAATGCCTCCAGAATAAGTGTCAAGACTTATTCTCAGCCACTGCAGCCACAATAAAAAAAAAATCTATTTTTAATAATCACCATCAACATTTATTAGGATTTAACATCTCAAAACATAATCTTCAGGAGAAAAAAAAACAAAGGTACAAGGCAAAAACATTGTAAAAGCAAGGTCAAAGCACTGATTATAAGCATTACATAATATAAAGTATAAACATGACTTTTGGCATGTAGCTAAGCTCCACAGACATATGGCCTGTCTTTAAAACTGATGATTAAAGCCTTAAAATCAGTTTTGAAGCTAACATGTAACCAGTCTAAAGGCGCAGAGGTTTGGGAAATATAATCTTGTTTGTGACTGATGAAAAAACACAGAGTTAAGGTAATCTAAACAAGGAGGGATTAAAATATGGATGACTTTCTGCAGACCAGTGGAGGATAAAAACATTTAATTGTGGAAATCATGCCTCTCGTGATGGGGGAACAAAAACATCAGACATGCAAAGTTCTTTTACTCCAACATGTTGTGGTGTTGTCCTGAGGACACCAAATGATCCTAAAGACTGTCCTCAAAATTGACTCCATATGGGAAAATAGCTCAGAGAGGACACCACGGGACCACCAGGAGAGGGTTGCTGCCGGCTGAGCTGTTGAATTCGGGGATGATATGTTGTATTTTTGAAGCCAAAGCTAACAAGTTGCAGAAGTATTGTGCTCATGCTCCCGGAATTATGCGAAGAATCAAGATAACTGAAGGCCACGGCTTGATTTAAAATAATCAGAATGGAGCACTGTGCTTTTATCTGCTGCTAAACTAAGGCCAAGAACGATCTTTGTGCTCAGAATTTCTGAGATTATTCTGAAAGATATCATTTGTTCTGAACAAGTACAGCAAAGCACTTAAGAGACAGGTGGTTCACAGGATCAAGCGTTGGACTCTTGTTTTCTTTAAGAGGCGCTTATCCATTCAAGGTTCATTTAGACTTAGGAAAAACATGGGACTGTCCTTTCAAGACAAATACCAATATCAGTCCCCAGATTATGATCTAAGAATATGATACATCAAGAAATGCTGGCAAACATTATAGCAAGTTCCCAGTGTTTTAGGAAAGTAGTCATTCACTATATAAAACAGACTTTTCTGCTGGGTTAGCTGTGAATTGTAGTATCTCTTTTATTTCGTGCTCTCAAAGCGGCAGCAGCATAAAGAATATAGTCAGAGAAGAGGTGTTAAAATGGCAAACAAGCTCCTTGGGGTTGAGCTGAGGCACAGGGGTAGTGTTAGAGGCTGCTGTCAGAAAGGCCTCTGAGATTTTCCTGCTGAAAGTAGAGTTAAAAGCTGTGGGTCTGATGCACAAAGCCTGGAACAATGGTAAAAGACAACAGCGTGTGGAAAAACTGGCCTCATGAACCGACAGAAAACATTTCTTCAAAGACAAACAATTGACGGATTTCTCAGTCTGTTTCTCACTAAACGGCACATTTAAAGATTTCATATTACGTAAAATGTTGTGTCGAAGTTTATCAATTTATTTCTAGCAACTCTGGAAAAGCATGAAAGAATGCACCATTTAGTTTTAAGGCTGTATAAACTCCACCACAGTGAAGTCTTTGCATCGCGTCTGATGGCTTGAATTTTCCACACATCGATGTAAACAAACCTTAACAGCATCAGCAAACATTAATAACTCAGATTCAGTTTTCCTCTAGTGTTTGCCCCTGTATTAAAACGCCTGTCAATCAGTTTGGGAGTGATAAGAGTTTCCAGTCCTGTGTTTCTGCTCGTGAAGATGCTCATTTCTTCATTTTCTGCACCTTAATCACGAGGAGTGAATTGCCATTGCACATGAACCTACTCTAGAAATGAGCCGTTTAGCGCTTTTCATAATAGATGCTTTGGGGATATCAGTGCATCAACCATGCAATCAACTACTTCTTGTCAGCTCTAGCTGAAAAATAGATTGAATATCTTACTAAGATAAATCAAGGCCAATTATCTTTAAACAAGTCTAATAATCTAGTGCATATGGTGCTTGATAACAGTATTTATCTTTAATAAGAAAAAAATTTGTTACTAATCCCTCCAAAACAGAACCTTGTGACTATCCTAGATTTGTATTTGCCATAAGAATCTTTAGAAATTCATCGTACAGTAGTTGCTTGAAGGCTTGTTCAAGAAGATGTTTTACTGTAGTTTGGATTCATTCCAACCACAAAGCACACTGAAGCAATGCAGAGAGACGATAGAATGAATAGAGGACCCCAGCTCGTCTAGGTCTTCAGGTTGGGATATAATGTGTGGCGTAGGGAACTGGAAACCTGTGTTAAACCAGGAGGCATATGTTCAAAACCCATGCTTCCACCTTGCTCAAGGTTTCCCAAGACAAGACAATAAACCTGTCCAAGCTCCAGGGTCCCTACAAGATCTGACTCACCTCTGCAGGGACTGTGTGGTGGATAGATGGGCTCTCTGTTCAGTGATCAATATAGGATACTCAAAAGATATCCAACAGTTGCTTTCTGCTCAGGATCGGGTTGCATCAGCTATTTATTTTTTGGAATTTTATCTGTGAAGTCGTTCTCAGTAACCACTAGCTAGATTCAAAGGAGCGATTTACTAAATCAGGTTGCATCATTAAAACTTAAACGTCTAAGCCAGGAAAGACTTAAGAAGTAATGAGAAAATCAGCTGCTGAGGAACATCTGCAGGCTCAACAGGAAAACACAAGCTGTAATATAACTTCCCTTTAGAAGCCATTTAGGAGAGGAACGATATTTCAAACTTACCTGATGTAGGTAGCCTATTTCATTTATGTATGCAGAGGAAAATATTTGATTGGGGTATTTTTAATTAGAGGTGTATTATGTATTATTGGCTTTTACATTTACTAGTCTGTACTTTCATGAATCTGGTGTCTTTAATATATTAACTTCTTGTGTTTATGTAAAACATAACCTCCAGATGCTTTTCATCAGCTTTTAGTTGAAATGTGTTATGCAACTATAGTGAGTCCACAAGACCAATATGATAACATGGTGTTATTCAAATTTAAAGGTTTTTGTGTTTTTGTGTAGTCGGGACATTTCTGGGCAGAAGTGGGTGTGTTCTCCCTAGTATCCATGGCTTCCAGTCGCTGTTTTGGTGGTTGTAGCAAATATTCAAACGAGAACTTTGAAGGCCGAAGTGTAGAAGGGTTCCATCATGTGAACAGCAGTAGAACATGGGTCAGTCATGGATGTATTACATTATCATGGTCAGTCCTGACAACTGCTGTCAATGGCAGGGGGTGTGCGCAGTTGAGCCCAAGAGGAAGGGCCGGCCCAGTTTGAATGTTGTGTTTACAAACTGCAACGAACAAACCTACTGACTCTACCTTTAAGAACAGTGGGCGCTACTGGCTAAAAATAAAGAATGTTTAACTGTTAAACTTTGACTCAGCTTTCGCAAAGCCGATGTTGTCATTACTTATTTCTCAAAAAAAAAAACCCTACTCTCCATAAAATCATCTCATGTCGTGGTGCTTACAAAAATAAAACAGATTACATAATCAAGGCAACCATCCCTTGGGTGTCCAGGGTTACCTAGTTTTTCCTGATTAAAAGAAAATGACCTACCAGGAAATCCTCCTCTTGCTCTTCTTCTTGCGTTATTAAAACAATCACTGCCCTTAATGACTTAAACCCCCCACCCCCACCCCCACCCTCCCACCTCTTCTCTCATGTCCCCGTTTCACCCTCTCTCAGTGCAGACAGACAAGACAGATGTAATCAGATCTTTTCTCCTTTCCTTCGCCACTGATCCACTCATCAGGAGTGGGAGACGAGAAGGTAGCCTATATACGTGTGTGTGTGTGCAGGGGAGGGAGGGAGGGAGGGAGGGGGCGACCTAAAGCTGTGATGACACAATTAATGTCAAATTAATGCTTCTCCTGAGCACCGACATCACCTCACCTCCCGCTTGTACTCCTCCCGCCCTCATCTTCCTACCTCTGTCTTCCCCTTTTCTCTTCCTCCTTGATTTCCTCCCAACACAGATCTAGCCTGACTCACCCATCTCCCCCCCCCTCCTCCTCCTTCCCCTGCTCCTATCTAACTGCACGTAGCCTAATCTCACACATTGGGGAGCTCATCTCAGCGTTGTGCTGCTGTGCTGCATCTAGCTTAGCTCACTAGCACACAGAGTACGGTGTGGAGTGCTAATAGGGGCTGGGGGTTGTGTGGAGCGGGGAAACGGAGCGGGGGCCTGATTGGTGTCTCTAATTATGGCTTGATACTAAAGAGTAATTAATGAGTTTGTGGCTGATGGCAGCAGCTTTGGAGCGTCAGACTAGATCGCAGGAGATAAGAGCTGTTTGTGCCGAGGCCATGAAAGATCCCACGGGACAGACATATGGAGGCTCACACACATAAATACACTGGATGTGCTCGCTATTATGAATAGTTTCATGAAGTGCTCTGCCGAGGTGACTTCAGGTAAAATAATTTATCTCATGATTTTCTTTATTAAGCTAAAGTGCTCCTCAAAGAGGAGAGAGCAGGTTCCCATCCACCTGTTTACCTGTTTTAATGCACATTTGAGTTTGTAGATATGAAAGAGCCAAACTGAGTAGAAATCTGCAAAAAGACTGCAAAAAAAGAAAAAAAGAAAATCGAATCCAATAGAGTCAGAATAAGTGAATAAATTATGACGTACATGAAACATGTGACCTCAATCCATCATGGCCGCTGCATTGGTTTTCCACTGTTCGAGGTTTCACTTGCGCATTTTAAACGCAGATTAATGTTGCACCTTCTTGCTCTGCAGTAATGGCACCCAACTGGAGAATGAGCAACACAGGAACAGTTGTTTTCTTTAATTTTGTAGCTACTTAAAAAATATATGTTGAATATTCCTTTAGTTGCACTCTTCTTGATCATACTGTCAGTGTCACATCAAAATGGATACAAACACACATTAGTAAACACATCACTAACCACAAAGATAGGCTACATTTTACATTCACAATACGTCTCATATCATATGGGTCTTGTATGTGCTTCGCTACACAGATGCACATGGTTTAACTAAGATAACAAGAAAACACATTGTGAATTTAAAAAAATGCATCAGTAAATTTAAAAGCTGCGTGTCTTTTCTGTAGTTAAGTGAACTCCTAAGATTCCCAGCACTAGGCCAATATTTATTTGTACTTTTATTCTTGTGCGGCATACCGCCTGTTGAGCTAATTTTCCAAATCTCTTTGGTTTTACTTGATATTTGGCTTTCTTCAGCAGCCACCTCTTTTCCTTTTGTTGCATCAAAAGAGCTGAAGATGCATCATGTAAACTGTGCTGAATAGTTTCTGTGTGCTGCGAGAAATAGATTTTGATGCTCGGGATAAAAACTTAGTGAAAATCAAAAACAAATTGTAAAAAAGAAATAAAAAAGTGTTGACCCTCATGATTAGTAAGTCTTCTGCCTTTATAGGAGGCATATAAGGATTAAAAGTGATGCTAAAAGAGAGAAAGAAAAGTGGGTAAAGAGGAATACAAAGCTTGAAGGACAATATGTGTGCTTGTGGCTGTGTTTGGCTGTGTGAGACAGAGAGAGAGAGGAAGCTTGAGAGAGACAGCGTGCTGAGGAGTGTCTCTAAAACAGGGGCAGCTGTAGTGTAGTTAATGAGGCCTGCAGTCGAAAGCCCAGTGTGTGAGCATATTTTGTGTGTGTGTCAGTGCACGTGTGTGTGTGTATTAGCCTGAGAGAGGCATAGAGAAACTGTAAATGTGTGTCTCGTGTGAGTGAGGTGAGTTACCCAGTGTGCAGTCTTGCTTGACCCTCAGTAATCCTGTCACCTGGAACCAATGGGCCTCAGAGAGCAGAAAGCAGGAGGGAGGGCGTGGGGATGAAACAGAGACAGTGAGCCAGAGATTTTAAAAAAAAGGTGGTGCCTCTCACTCAACCGAATAACTGGAGCAGACTTTCAGCATGGCTGCTAACAAGCGCTCTGTCTCTCTTCCACTCTCTCTCACTCTCTTTCGCACTCTCTCTGCTTCCTTTCATTTGTCTCTCTCTCTTTACCCCTCCACTGCTTTGCCCTCTCCAGAGTGCCACTTTAATGAACAGAATGTGTGTGTGTGTGAGTGTATGTGCAGCAGCCAGGTTACCATAAGAGATGTCTCACAAGAGCTTCTGATTATAAAACCTTAAGAGACAAAGGAAGGGAAAGAAAGAGGCCTCTGGTGAGACAAGCTCCAGCTTTTCACAGCTCACCCCCACAGGGGACCGGGTTGACAGGCGATATGAAGTCCACTACTTTCAAAGTAGCATGCTAGGCTAGCCACTAACAGCTCAGTGGAACCTTAAAGCAGATATCACTGGCACGGCCGTTTCGGCTAATGCTGCGTTCAAGGCAGGCTTTTGAAACCGTAAGTTACAGCTTCAAGTCACAACTACGACTTGGTAGCGTTCCAGGTAACCCGTAGCTCGTGTTTTTACCGTCCTGTTGTCTGTGAAAGTTCCCTATAACGGCCACTCGTTACTTCCGACCCGTGAACTCGTACCAGATCGAACTGGTATGACTTCACAGGAAGGAAAATCACAAAGTACGAGTTTCCTTGAACGCACCATGAGTTAGCAGCCCCCGCCCTTGTCAGGCATCAATTGGTCCTCGTGCTACGTCGCCACATTCACGCGCATCCCTTGGCTGCACACACAGCCCTTCATGCCGTTCTCTCCCCTCATTGGATAACACTTGTATCCCACAAGGAAAATTTTCCCCTCGGGTTACAGCAGAGCAGAGTGACGGAGAGACTCGTGTTTAGGCTGAAATACTTCATGTAAGTGATTGCTGACGGAAAATAGGACTATTTAGGACTTATATTAACAAAAACATTCCACTGATATCTGCTTTAATGTACTTTTTGTTAGAGATGGTCACTATAACAACAAAGCAGCAGCGAAAGAAATACCTATTAATGAGATATTTTTAGCTGTAAGGTAATGTCTTTTAAGGATTTGTAGAGGGAAATACAGATATCTGCAGTTCTTCTGAATAAGAAAATGGACATCTTTTCATGTTTCGGATATTCTGATTGAATAACCAAAACCACTCATTAGAGCCCAGGGACAGCAATTTGTTTCCACATTTGTGAATAGAACATGAGTGGAAAATGCTAGAAATTTAAAATAACTTTTTAAACTAAAAGGTGTACAGAAAAGAAAAATGAATTTGATTCCACTATGGGTCTTTAAAATTTGTGTAATAACTCATCTATCAGACGATGTAGCCCAAACTTTGTGCAAAATTCTATTTTCAAGTAAATCCGGCATGAAAGTGGGGTAGTTTTTTTTTCGCATTGGATAATGCAGGCGCACGGATTATGCGTCACGTTGCTCACGATTCATCAGCCACTGATATTGGATCCGTCATCCGTCAATCAAACGTCTGAGACACACACACACACCGAGCTCTGTCTCGCTCCAAGCATTGAATATCCTGCCCGCGCGATAACGACCAATCAACTTCGTTTTCCTTACTCGGGTGAACTCGTGCGGTAACTTGTGGAAACTCGTAGAAGGAGGCGTGACAAACAGGACAAATGGCCATTTCTGAACACCTTTAAAATATTGAAAAAAAAATAAAATAAATGAAATAATTAAAAAAAAAAAGTTCAACTGTGTCAACTGATTAAATAAGGATTAATGTGCAGCATGTGGCGCTGAGGCTTTGGTTCCACAACCAAAAACACAAGAGCATTGTGGATCAATAATGACACTCATTTTCCTTACAGGGCTATTTGTAGTGTGTTCTCTTCTGCGTATGTTGTTTGCAGCCAGGAGCAGGTGGTAGTGGTGATGGAGGCTCAACAAAAGCTTCAGCCAACAACAAGAGGTAGTAATACAAGCAGCACTGCATCTTCAGGGCAGATTGCAGGCTATAGCGTATTACTTTCAGAAAGTGATGAGATGGGGCTAGCTGGCTAGCATTCTAACTTTAGTAGAAGAAAATAAATGACAGAGACAAAAGTTAACACTGGCGTTGGTTGATAAAAGTATCAAGTTTAGTGCCGAACTCCCAACATTTCCTCTAGACTGGTCAGTGAACAGCTGTATACAGCAGTATTTGTCATATCATGTAGCCTAGAATATAGGATAGAAATCACTATTCTGAAACACCATAATTTATATATATATATATGTTATACTATACTTAACTGTAGTCATATAAAATGAAGAATGAGTGCTGAAAGATCAATCTGCATGTGACACACGTCCTTATTCTGGCAGCTAACATGATACATATTCCAGTGAGAATTAACACTAGCATAAAAAAAAGGGTAAAACATTAGCATGTTGTCTATCTGCTGCACAGACTCACTCTTTCTGCATATTATATTTATAAGTGAAGCATGTATGAAAAAACAGCAGACACTGGATAAACACTAGCCTACTCACAAAAAGTTAGGTAGGTTATTCGGCTTTCGAATGAAATTTCAGAATGCACGTAAAATGCACTATAACCTTTACAGGTAAACTTAATTTGACTTTTTCTAAACTTTTGAATGCACATATCCAACTGCTCAGTGCTTCAGTACTTATAACACGCTGTTCTCTGACAAGGGGATTAACCGCAAAAATCAACAAGTGTCATCCTAAAGCAGAACATCCCTAACTAGGAGTGTATGTTAGGTGTGTCGAAGTGATGCGTAGAAACTCACATTAGAGATAAATGCAGTGTAAATGGACAATAGCTACTTTGCCACCACCCTTGACGTGAGTCACTACACGATTTAATCAGCATTGATGGGTGGAGATTTGTGCAGTTACTGTGTACAGTTTGCACAGTTTGGTTCCATTTAACCAAAAAGCAATTAACACTTGAGCCATCTTGCTGCATCTAGGCCTACACACCGTGCTGTGGCTGGAGTCTAGATATTGCAACTGGACTGATAATTGTCTGTCATGCACTGTCATTGCTACATTTTATGGTAATAAAGAAAAATACCCAACATATATTGTGTGAATAAGTAAGTTTTAGAGGTGTTGATTGGTGTGTTATGAAAATATGGAGAGAGCCGTGTTAGCTGTTTCTCATTGTTTTCAGTCTTTATGCTAAGCTAGGCTAATCCCCTCCTGGTATCTGGAGTTGATGTCAATCTTCTCTCATCAGCCTCAGACAGAAAGCTATACCACTTCTCCATTATAATGCAGTGTTTTGCTTTATAGCTTCTTTTAAAAACAAAACAAAACAAAACAAAACAAAACACAGAAACTCTTTTGTGGAAAACTCTTGAAATGTGTTAATGTAAAAATATCCTTACAGGCAGATTTCTTTTCATTTGTTTTAAGAAAATAAGATTTTCAGGACTCAGTAATGGAGAAACAGATTTGATAAGATGGAGAATTTCGCTGTAAGGGTATCTGTTACACTTCCTATGGTGGCTTTCGTGGCAGTATGGTTTTTATTTGTGAAATACTGAAACAGCCTAGTGGGCTTACACAGGCAAGAGTGGAAATGGATGCTGGGGAACATGTGTAACAGAGCACTGGTGACTTTGCCAGTGGAGAGGTCTCTTTAGAACAACAGAGGTCCCCCTGGTGTAAGCAGAGGTCCCTGTCGTGGAGCTCTGCCATGGGCCTGCCTATCAGGAAATAAAAGGGGGCCTCTGCCAGCAGAGTGTGTGTGATGATGGGATTTGGAGGGCAGACTTTTTTTTTTTGTCAGCCTGTGAGAGTAGAGCCCTAACAGGCAATCACAGTGGTGGAGGGTGTGTGTGAGGGCATCCATCATAATATTGTCTGCCCAAGGGCCAGTTTCTCACACACTCGAATTATAGAGATAGCACTGACAGTAGCACACACTGTCACTCAGAAACGTCTGTGTGCGATATACACAAACAAGACAAACACACACCCATTCCCCCACAAAATACAGCTCTACCAGTGTACCCCTCGGACACACATACACAACCATGCCAGTGCCTTCACATGCTGCTTCTACACACCTCCTAGACACACAGCCTTACACACACACACACCCTTCAGACACACTCTCCTCTCATGCACAAACCTTGCCTTTCGCTATTCCCTGAGCAGCAGCAGCAGCAGCAGCAGCAGCAGCAGGCAGACAGGGTACAGTGTGTAGTACAGTGCAGTGTGGTGTGGTAGTAGTGGTGGTGATTCTTTGCTGAGAGGAGCGGTCCAGTCTAGACGGAGGCGATAGACATCTCATTAGGCTCTTGCTTGCTCTCCCTCCTCTACAGCACCCGGCGGCTAGCAGCCTGTCCGTCCTCACTCTGAGGGCCAGAGTAGAGACGAGAGGAGAGGAGAGGAGAGGAGAGGAGAGGAGAGGAGAGGAGGGAGGAAGATGATGGAGAGGAAAGGTGGGAGAGAGATAAAGAGAGAGGCTAGAGACAAGGACAAAGAAAATATGAAAGGGAAAGAAGAGGGAGAGGCAAATGAAATGAGAAAGATGGGGGGAGGGAGCGAAGGAGGGAAAATTAGACAATGATAATAGCAATAATAGTCTTGATCCTCCAGGAGGCCCACTCCCAGAGGCTCCTTCTCTCTCTCTCTCTCTCTCTCATGCTCCTTCTCTCCTTCAGTCCCTCCGCTGCCCACCCTCCTATCTTCCCTCCTGCTGCTGTTTCACTCTTAATTAATTTCTCACTACTCACCAGAGCCCAGAGCTGCAGCTCTCCTCAGCTGGCCTCCGAGACTGCTCTCAGATCGGCGCTCCCGCTGCCTCACAGCTACGGCAGCTCGTCTCTGCCCTGTACCACATTCGGCTGCAAATCAGCGCTGAAGGTGGGACCCGGTCCGTGACATTGCCACGAGGTATGGATCTGCACTTAGATCAGTTTCACTTGGATAAGTCACAGTTAGGCTATCTGCTCTGTCGGGTTTTCTACGGGGGTCAGCTGATTTGCACTTCGGTGTGCGGCAAAGTCAAATGGCCTGAACTCAAATTAGATCGCTGTCTTCTGTAACCTCAAACCACTGTGTGACTTTCATACGCAGCTACCCTTGTCATTATTTGCCAACCCATCCTAGTGACCATGTTGGGAAGTTCAAACATATTAAACAAACAAACAAACTTTATTAAAGCAGAAGTAAGCGATATTTTTGTGTTAATATAAGTCTTAAATAGTTATATCTTCCGACAGCAATCATTTACATAGAGTGTTTGGACCGAAACACGGGTCTGTCAGTCACTCTGCTCTGCTCTGAGCCGAGGAGAAAACTTTTCTCGTATCCTACAAGTTTTATCCAATGAGGAGAGAGAACGGCATGAAGGGCTGTGTGTGCAGCCAAGGGATGCGCATGAATGTGGTGACGTAGGGACGAGGACCAATAGATCCATGACGCGGGCGGGGGCTGCTAACTCCATCGGCTGACAAGACGTTATGGTGCGTTCAAGGCAACCCGTAACTCGTGTTTTTCCGACCTGTGAAGTCGTACCAGTTCGATCTGGTACGAGTTCACGGGTCGGAAGTTACGAGTGGCCGTTATAGTGACTTTCACAGGTAAAACAGGTCGGAAAAACACGAGTGGGTTGCCTGGAACGCTACAAAGTCAACAGTTGTGACTTGAAGCTGTAATTTACGGTTTCAAAAGCCTGCCTGGAACGCAGCATTAGCCAAAACGACCGGATCGCTTACTTCTGCTTTAACTTATTTACTGCAAAATAAAAGCAAGACAAATCCTGGCAGATTTTAAAGAATAATTAGGATTTATACCAAGTTGCATTCTTCTGCTATTACTATAACTAACAGCAAGATAATACTTATAATACTAAATCTGGAAAAGCAGCAGAAACGTTACAAAGAAGTCAGATGAGGAAAAAAAAATTCTGATTGTACAGACAAACCTACATGTTAAGCAAACAAACGTTTGGCAAACCGTGAAATCATTACCAAAATGTTCCATTGTATACAACAGTGGGCTCACTAATCACACACTATGGCCTTAGTGTGGACATGATTGGTGAGCAGTTTAACCCCAGAGTGATTTATCCTACTCAGATAGTTTCATTTGAATAATACTTTGGCCCTGAGGAGGCGAAAGTGTCCCATATTTCAAAAGATAAAAATGAGAACATTCCCCACCCCAAAAAAGCTTAATGTTTTGTTAAAAACATTCATATTAGTGAATGATGCTGAAGAGGTACAGCACAGCGTTAACTCTGCATTTGCCATAATTGTTCTCACAGTGAGTTTCCCTGTGCAGTGAGGGATTTGTACTGATGATCTGCCTCAACTGTCTGGGCTTCTTGACAACTTTACAACCATGTGACTGTTTGTTTCCCAGATCTCTGCAATTAACTTTACAAGTACAGAGTTGTAATAAACTGAATGATCCCGTAAGTAATTGCTGGGTAGGTTCCACTCTGAGGACTGAATGCATGTAATCTGTGTTTCCATCAGCAGCACCTAAAAGCTCTGACACATTATCACACACACCTCCTCACACATTTAGGCCTCTGACCTTTGCTTTCCTCCCTAATTCTCTACTCATAGTAATCCTAGCCCAGGGCGCACCCCAAGGTGCTCACCGAAGCTCTTTCTGCTGGCTACCTACGAGAAGAGGAGAGGAGAGGAGAGGGCCTTGACCTAAGGTTTTCTACTGCCCACACACTCACATACACAGAAACATCACATTTTCTTATAATCCAGGGTGTCTTCCCTGAGCAGAAATAAATATTCCAATATTTCTGTAATTCCTATTGCAGTAATTACTCAGTGATTTAAGGAAGGATGGTAGGACAAAAAAAGAAAAAGAAAGAAGCAAGAAATTCTGCAGACATTCTCAAGGTCGCTCTGCAGTGTGTGTGAAGACAGAGAAAGAGACAGGGGAAAAAATGCATGGATGAGCACAAGGCCGGATGTGTACGGTAACGTTCCTCAGGGGAACCAATCACTATTGGCCTTTAGGTTTGACCTTTCACCTGCACGGCAGCCGAGTGGGTCACAGAGTAATATATAGTACTGTATAATACTCCACACCCCGGTCTCAAAGCCCTACTCACAATGTTTATCCCCCCCTATAGAGACCACTTGGCCTCTCTCACTCTTGTGGTGCACCTCAGTTGCCCTGATATTCTCAGCTCTCTGCAGTAACCTGGTTTTCTTGAATGCCACGTCACAAGAAACCTGGTTTGCAAAGTTAGGGTAAAGGATGAAGACAAAGAAGGTTAACGCAGCTGGATTTCTGCTGGAGAAACCTGATCTCTAGACAATGCATCCATGTATACTTCCCACTGGATTGTGTGCAGCATTACGGTGGGAGGAAAAGAGACAATATTAATCATAGTGATGTGATCGTGGATCCGAAGTGATCAAGTCTCTAAAACTGAGAAGTTTAAATAAATCTTCCTCCCGACCTGTCGAATAATCAACTGTCTGTAGCATTAACCAGGTTTCACCCTTTTTTTGTGCAGTGGTAGGCTACTCATTCTTTCCTTTTGACACCTGATACTGAAGAGACACCCACTCATCCTCCATCCTCTCCTCTCCTCTCCTCTCCTCTCCTCTCCTCTCCTCTCCTCTCCTCTCCTCTCCTCTCCTCTCCTCTCCTCTCCTCTCCTCTCCTCTCCTCTCCTCTCCTCTCCTCTCCTCTCCTCTCCTCTCCTCTCCTCTGCTTCCTTCCCTGGTTAAATGAGCCACAGGGGATCATCAGACAAGCCTTAACCTAGCAGCTGGAGCTTCCAGCTGGGTTAAGAAGAACAATGAGAGAAAGAGGAAAAAGAAACAGTAGCATCTCCACATGCAGGCGGAAAAAAAGCAGAGTGTTTTGGGGAAAAGCCTGATGTTTAAAGTCAAATGTGTATTTGTACTTGTGTAAGTACATATTTTATAGTGTGCCAGAGCAATTGTCAATAGTTTTATGAGGACATTTTCACACACTTTTGTTGTGATCAGGGTAACTGTACATGTGCACTGGTGTTTTGCAAGTGAAAGTGAAGCTGAAACCAGATACCAGATAAGTAAGTTGGTCAAAAGTCACACAGGGATGCTGATAGTTGTAGAAACGTTTTTAGTAACAGCAGACAGAAATCTGGATGATTATATTTCTTCGAAAAACATACTGGGTTTAAACATGTTTTTTGTCTTTTTGTAAATTCATTAGTTTGAGCTTCTCCACCACATTCCCTCATCACTTTCTGTCAGTATTATTGTTTGCAGTCCTTTGGCCGATGTGTTTATATCTGGATCCCCCCTCAGACCTCAAACCAGTCATTTTTTTTTTTCTTTTTTTCTTTTTTGAGACAAATTCCAGGCCGTTTGGGCAGAGACCACTACAACCACTGGACCTCGCTTCACTAAATTTGCAGTGTGCAAACTGAGATTATTTCCCCATTTGTTCACTTTGACACGTTTCTCTAATCAAAACAAATGCCACCCTTGCCACCCATTCACAAACACGCAAAGACTTGCAGATTTTACTGCACTGCTTGCAAGGAGTTTTGTGTGTGTGTGTGTGTGTGTGTGTGAGTGGGCCTCTGAACCGCACAAACCACACTGAAGTGAAATATCCTTATCCAAATACATAAACTCCTCCATTTACAAACCCTTATATAAAAATAAGACGGTGCATTGACTGTTTATATAATGAAACTAAATCTAAAAAAAAAACTCTGTCTAAGCCATCTTCTTTTTTGTGTCTCTTTACCTGATAAAATCAACTTGTTCTGATGAGGGCATGCAGTCACACCAAAGTCGCCAGCTAGGATTAGTAACATGTGATCTTAGTAGCCTAAGCTGTCTCTTGCAGTGTATAATTGACTGTCAGTATAAATCAGATAATTAGTTGAAATAATATAATACGTTATTCATAAGGTCTAATGGGATAAAGATGGGATGAGCAGTCTGTCTCTGATATGAAAGTATGAGCATCTTCATAGTCCTGGAGGTGCTATGGTGACACAAATCAGAGGAAGTGGTGGTGGGGTTCCTAATCCAGATATCCCCAAAAATGTGAAGCTTCTTGTAAGTGGAACTATGAAAAGATAATGAGATTTGAAATGAATAATGAGATTTGAAAACATGCAGACAGGCTAATCTGGCACGTTATTTTTTGACTCACTCTTACACATTTTGGCGACCATCTAATGTTTTATGACAAGTCTACCTTGGCATCTGTACATCATGAAAAAAAAAAAACATGATAAATGCAAATGTCTGATTTGAATGTGGCATCCTGTGAGATTTTTATTTATCCTCCATGATTGCACATTTAGAATAACACTGTTAACACTAGTGGGAAATTATATCAGGCAGTGGCGTCTCATTTGTACGTATTGTTTCATCCTTAATGGAACCCAAATATCACCTCTCAGGACAGGAACACACTGGATGTGTGGTGTGAACATGGTGGCTGTGATATGTGTTGATTTTCATCTCATTCATTCTTTTCATTTCTTGCATTGTAGATATATTATCTTGCCACTTTAAAGAAAATATATAAAGAGATCACGATACGATACGATACGATACGATACGATACGATACGATACGGTACGGTACGAAACGATACGATATGATACGATACGATACTATAAACTTTATTGTACCGTTAAGGGAAATTTGTCTTGGACTCTGTAGCTGCGCGATAAATGCCTTAATGGCCACAATGACAAAAAACAATATACCTCAGCCATACCAACCCAGAAAACACAAGACATAACAGCACTGCACATATCCCATAACATAACACATATTGCACATATTCCATAACATATTCCATAACATAACACATATTGCACATATCCCACAGCATAGCACATACATACACCTCATAAATTCACCATAGTAAGAGCACTATAAAAAATATTGCACAAACTCAAGCAGTGTTGTTACTGTAAGAAATTTGATGGAAGTTGGGATAAAAGAATTCTTAAAACGGTTGAGTTTACAGCGAGGGACTCTGTATCGTCTGCCCGAGGGTAGATCACCATTTAAAGCAACTGAATTGGGCACTTTATTGGCATTTTCTGCCAAAAACAAAACAAATGAATTTGTTTTCAATGACAGACATAGTTACAGTAACCTCTAAAGTCTAGACAGGTGAGTCAGAGAGTGTGACCAGACACATGCTTTTCCACAGGAGTTCAGTAACGTGGAAGCCACACACACACACACACACACACACACACAGCACAGGCAGTGTGTTCCTGGAGTTATTGTGTACAGCGGTGGAGGGGAGGAGGGAAAAAGGTACAGGGTGCGACCATGAGCTGACGAGCGGGCCAAGTAGATGGAGACTGCTCCCCAACCCTCCCACCCGTGAACACTGACACTAATTGAGAGGTGTATGAAATATAGATGATGTCTGCGGTGCCGCCACCACCACCACCACTACCACCCCTCACTCTCCCTCTCTCCTCCACTGTTCCTCACATCCTCTGTCTGCCTGCTTCAATGACTCAAGATCAAGATTGCATGCAGACGCTGTGTTGGCATGCGCATGCCCCGCTGCACACTAGGTATATCAGCGATGGTCCAATGGACATGATCGGTCATCCCATTCGGTCAGTGAGAGAAAGAGAGAGAGAGAGAGAGAGAGAGAGAGAGAGAAATAAGAGTCATACCCAGCAAAAGTGAGCGTGAAGGGTTCTAACTGTGTGATAAAGACAATAAGAAAAAATATAGGCTATATAGAATGTGTATACAAAACGCTTGTTTTTATGTGTCCATACTTTGTGTTTTTGTTATATAATCAGAAAATATCCAGGGACAAGAGGAAAAACATGGGAAAAATCTGAAAATCAAAATTCCCCTTACTCGAAGACTATTTTAGTGCTAAGTAGAGGGTGGGGTTTTTTTCCCCTGTATTCCTGTTTAACATTGTCCACATCAGAAGGGGCATCTTGGTGGTGGGGAGTAATGGTGGGCAAGAATGTGCTGGAGGAGGAAGCTGTAAAATGGAAACATACATAACCCATAGGACGCTTTCAAATTTCAAACAACATTGTTGACCAATTTAAGTGACAGTGTAGTGGGTGGCAGACTATGGGAAAATGTTGACCACTTCCGTCCACCAGCCACAATTGAGCTTGATTGCAGCATGTTGTTTTAGTTGCAAATCTGTGCACACTAGGCCCACAAAATAATGTTCAAATTGGACGAATCTGCAGGGCGTGATTTCCATCTATTCCCAAATTTTAGTGCAGATACAGGAAGTGGTCTTTCAGCTAAGTAAATGGAAAAAAGGATGTGGTGGTTGGGTTGGAGGATAATGGGCATGCAGTGAGTCTAAACTTTATGGCTAAGATGAGTTTGTGTGGACTATAGCGACTAATTTGGGATTTTAACAGTACATCTTTATCTTATCAATAAGTTAATTTGTGCACGGATCTTGTCCAAATAAATTATTAGTAACAGTGCTCTGATTGTCTGGTGAGGGGCTGACTAACTAGCTTAAATCATTTTGAAACAATTTGGCTGGAGGCATTCAAAAGACAGCTGGAAACAATGTTTTCTACTGACTCATGAAAATACTATGGGTTTAATTACCTTGCAAATAGTTGTAATTTCAGCTGACAAAACCGATGGTCATTAGAAATGAGAAGCTTGTGATTGTGTCTTCCTTTTTCTGAAGTCCAGTCCATTGTTTTGTAAACGACTATAGTAGCCTAGTTTTTGGTGATGAAACTGTCCAAGTTAAAACTGTAGATATTCTAACAATGACAGAACCAAAAATATACTGTATTTTTAAAAATATATATATCTGGCATATTCAGTTACGTGGTTTTTTAATCAAGGTCAGGGGGATGCTGACCCTCTCACAGACAGGTGCGCAGCAAGGCTCTGTAATGACTCTGTGTGGAATCAGAGTGTGGGTTTGGAGTCAGTATGTGTTGTCTCGTGCGGTGGGTGGGGGTTAGGGTTAAGAGGTTAGTCCGTGAAGGTCCTCTCAAGTGTAATTTCACAATCGTGTTTTCATGTGTGTGTTTGTCTTTAGAGGAAGCGCGAGCGTGGAGAGGTCACTCACTCTCCCTGCAGCTGGAGAGGAGATGTTTAAAGGCCAAGGGTAGAGGATGGATGGCACTGTGGTTATATTTAGGGGGCCACAACAAGCAAGACCACATTCACTGGGGAGTTAGTTACAGTATAACCTTATATCTAAACTCATCCTTTCCTCGATCCCTCAGTTGCTCTTATTTCTGTGCTCCCTATTCTAAATATTGCACATTTGCTCGTCTTGTGGTCTCATTTGCATTATATTTTTCTGCTAAATACCCTTTAGTCAAATTCAGTTCAGTTCATATGAATTCTATTCAGTTCATTTAATTCCATTCAAATGAAGCAGCTCTTTCACCAGTTGTTTTATATAGAGCGGTGAGAACCAGAGGGCCGTTAAGTGACATTTTGGGTGAAATGGAGTTATATAGGCTCTTTATACTGCCAATAGGACCAAAATGAATTCTTAATCATTTTTAAATTATTAATCAAAAACACTGAATACTGAACCATTTAGTGCCACAAGGGCAGAAGTGTAATACACTGAGAACTGTATTGTGGGTAAAGTATCATGAGTTACTGCCACCACATGTAAGCTATAGGTAGGTCAACAAACACAAGAAAACTGTTTTAAACTGCTGAAGAAGTTTTAGTAAACAAATAAGGTACAGCTTAATGATGATGGGAAAAATGATGATATCAGAGATGAGCTACAAAGGCAAGCTGAACTCAAGTGTAGTAACCAATAAGTTGGATTGTGAAGTATTTCTTATCATATTGGTGCTCAGTTCCTGCTTAGCCACAAGAGAAGCCACAGAAAACAGGGGAGGGAATGCAGTGACAGAGAGCCAAATTATAAAACACAGCCAGGTGAATATTGCACCATTATTCTAACTTGCTGTACTGTATAAAAGGTACGAACATGCAATGGGAGGAGATGGCATTGTTGTTCAGCTTTTATGGTACCAGTCAGAATGCTGGATCAGGATTTGTGGAAAAGGAAGAGCCAGCATGGGAGGAATGACACCATTGCTGTTGCAACAAACATCTGATTCCAGAGCATCAGCATCAGCATGCTATCTAAAATCACACAATGGCGGCATTATGTCATCTAGTTTGGCCCAGTGTAAACAAGCAAAGACGAGGGATGGGCTGTTCTTCATGGAAATACAGTGGTATTTCTGTGTAAAAAGGGGCTGCAGACAATGGAGGTTCACGAGGTCGTCAGAAAATTGAAAGAGAGGAAAAGCATGTCGTCCTGACATAAGAGCCAGTGAGTGCTGAGGAGATCAAGGATGAGAGTGAAATCCAGCGAAGAGGAAGGAAAAGAAAGAGAGACCCTGATAATTGGAAGAAAATACGTATGAAGATGGCAACACCTTATGTGAGTTTAACAAAAAAAAAAAAACTTTAATGTTCTGCTGCGAAAGGTCATGGAAAAGGACTGTGCTTCCTGTCGTTGCGAATACAATCACAAACTTCCTTCAGTCAAAGAGAGAAATGATGTTTGATCAGTTCTGGGCGATGTGAGATGTGGCAAGACAGACAAACGTCATCGTTAACCACACAGCGACAAAAATAAAAAAGAGACAGACAGCTCATACTGAGTCAAAGAAGAACACCACTGAGTACCAGCTCAACCCAGAGGGAAATCAAATTTGAGTATGCATAGATTTCTTGTTTGAAAACACTTGATATCACAGAGAAATTTACAAGGTTTTCAGGCACAGGTCATTCAAGTAATATCGGACTTTCCTTCACCACTCCGCAGGGAAAGCGTTAACCTGTAAGAAAGGAAAACATCCCAGAAGACAAAAGACAAAAAAATTGGATCAGGGATCGCATTAAGTCTTTCCCCACAGTTGAATCACACTACTGCAGGAAAGACGCAACCAGGCAGAACCTTGAGGGAAATCTGGATGTAACAAAGGCATGTATTCAAGACAGAATCCAACTCAGGCTTTCAGCAGCCCACAGACGATGCAAGCAAGTGCTGCGAGTGGTACAAGCGTTTAAATGCTTGTGACAAATAATGCAGTGCACACCAAAACATAAAGACAGGGGCCTGAGAATATAAAGAACATGAATGCACAAGAATCCTAATGCACTCACTACATACAGTAGTCTGTATGTGAGTCTGTATCACTACAAACTAGGACACCGTACACACCTATAAAAACCTGACAGTACATGATAAAGATACCAAACCTCTACACGTGGCATGAAGGCGAACTGAGCCGTGGCTCACCGGAGATCAGCGCACGACGCATGTTCAAGTATCTGTCCCCTCTCTCAGACGCAGAGCATGTGATGCTGTGCTCTGACACATGTGGAGAGCAGAGGAGGAATGCTGGCTTCAGTGCCACGTGTCTCCATGTCGTAAAAATAAATTTATCTCAAGAAGGAGTAAGAAAAATCACCATTAGAATTACAGTTGTAGACTCTACTCCAGTGTGTGTATTTTAGACACACACACACACACACACACACACACACACACACACACACACACACACACACACACACACACACACACACATAGGCTACTCACACTCACTCACACACACTCCCTCCTGTCCCGGCTTTTGAGAATTCCTGGGGAATGTTGCTTACCATCAGCACATTGCCTTGGCTGTCAGTTGTCTTCTTGCTCTCTCCAATGGCTGGCTCACACACTAGTGGGAAATCATGCCTCTGTGTGAGTGTGCAAGTGTGTGTGTGCCTTCATGTGCTGATGCACTTGACTGTTACGAGTACATGTGTGTTTGTGCATGATCAGCTGAAAAGCCTATAGCGTTTCGTTCTGAAACTGTTCAGTGGAACAATGCTGGGTGTAGCTCAGTGGAAAGAGCTCGTTCTGTCTGGGAATAAGAGATCTTAGTTTGGATGAAATACCCGTGCTCAATTTTGCCCTTTTCCAGATGATAAGTGACATAAGCTGACACCGAGGTCAGCCATGCAGTCAATTGTAGAGCTGTGGAAAACCATTCTGGCCCACTTCAGCGGTGTTAAACCCCTTTAAATCTCATTATCTCCCTCATCGGCATCTGCAGTACATTTTCCACCAAATGTCACATTATAATTTGTGAGAATCCAAATCATCCATACTTTTCTTTTCAGCTGAATGTGAGAAAATGGGACTGTCCTGTGACTAAGGGGACGTCAGGCAAGGCAGTCCGTGCCAGGAGGAGGGAGGCTGGGGTGGATTGGATAGATGGCTTCGCAAAACACAGGGCACTTACACAGGAGACTGCTGTTTGTTTCCCATGTGAAACTGATAGCTGGCATTGTGGCTTTTATCCAAGTATGTACCAGTGTGTATTATTGTAACCATGACAATGAAGGTCTACCCTGCCATCCACACTACAACTCCTTCCTGAAGCACCAAGTAGTTTTTGTGCCGAAACCTAAAAAAACAAAACAATGTCCATGCCAATAACCTAATCACATTTATCAGTGTTACCTTGACGATGAAGGTTTGCTTTGCCTGCCGATGGTTGGGTTGTGATAGCCTAACTGATCTAGTAGCTATATGGACGTTAAAGGGATAGTTCAACATTTTGGCAAATTGGCTCATTGCCATAATTGCTATAGTCATAGCAGTAGGTTCATTACCTTTAATTGTAGGTGTAAGCTATTTTTAGTATGCTATGAGATAATGACGGAACGATACGAAACGGAGCCGTTTTCGAGGTAAATTCATACAAAACCGCTGATGCGCGTTGCGTTCAGGGACAGTTTTTCAGCAAGCAGTCTCCGTATTTACCCTGTAGGCTATTTACCTCGAAAACGGCTCCGTTTCGTATCGTTCCGTCATTATCTCATAGCGTGGTGGTTGTGCAGGTCACAACTTGTCTACAAAAGCGCTGTGGAGTTTTGGGATGTTGAATTTGATGAGTTTAATGAGGGAAACCAAGAAATTCCCTTAGCCTCCATAGCGTAGCTCTGAGCAGCCAGCTGCTGCGCTCCGCCGTACTGAAAATAGCTTACACCTACAATTAAAGGTAATGAACCTACTGCTATGACTATAGCGATTATGGCAATGGGCCAATTTGCCAAAATGTTGAACTATCCCTTTAAGGTGGAGAGGAGGAAATCAGTGAAGCGACCTACAGCAGTACTAAGTCAATGCAGGAGAGACGAGGACTGACAGTGGAAAGACAAAAGAGAGCGCAAAATGCTGTGAATATGGTGTCTTATGTCTATTAACTGTTATTTCCTCCTCTTTGTCTCACTCCAGTTTTCCGTCCCTAACACCTTTATTTTCTTTATTCATGCATTCACGGTCTGAATGCGTCATACAGACATATGAACAGCAGACTTCTGTAAATTTATACCCAGGTATTCCTGGTTTTCTCTGTGCTCTTTTCCTCTTTTCACCATTCTCTAAAATATATATCCCTTGTTTCTTTTATTACTGTGGTCTGCTGTATCCACTGCATCAAGAACTTGAACAGGCTCGGGGTGGAAAGTACCTGGAATAAAGAATAGTGTTGATATAAAACTACATCTGCTTTAAGGCCCTGCACACCCACACAGGTGGTTTCAGTTACCTTGGCTCATCAGACCTTGTTGGATCTTCCAACTTCATTACAGTAGCTAATAATTTGGACTACATACAATATAGTGCAATATAGACATAGCCTGAACAGGCTTTTTTATGGCATACACCATGGTTCTAGTCCAATGACATGCTGTCAGGACAACAAAATAGTGTACATAGCTTACATAAATAATAACGATATCTCTAAATATGTCAGATCTTAGACCAGCATTCATTCCCTTAAAGTATCTTTGCGTGCATCCATCATGTAATTTATAGCTCATTTGTGATGGCAGCTAGGCATTGTCTCTGCTTGACTTCCAGCTCATGTATCCATAATGTCTGTCATTTTCATGGGCGTGACCCATTGACAAAGTCTGAAGCTTGTCATGCTGAGAGAGAGGACACAGACAGCAGGCTTTCTCGGGTATTTGCGTTGAAGATAATGCTGGTGAGTAGCTAATAGCTGTAACCCAGAGTCTACTGTTCTGAGACCAGTTATGACATTGATTGTCGTTACGTCATGCGCACGCGCGTGTGGAACTTGCGCATTAAACGTCACACGGATATTTGCAGTTAGTAGAAAGTTGTTACGCAAATAGCGCACCCGTACATAAGGTCTGATAAGGTGAGCCAAAGACGGTTTGGGTGAGCGAAGGAGAGAGAAAGAGCGGGAGACGAAACAGCAAGCTAGTTGTGATAGCAGTTAGCATATCTGCTAATATTTGACAGTGCGACCGAGTGCGACATTGAGCATTATGGCTGTGTGAACAAATGCTACGACTCCCCAAGACTTGAGTTCCCAAGTCATTAGCTGCTTTCCATCAACAGTTCAGACAATGAGGTGAACAACTCAGAGGCAGGTAAATTAATATATTCTTCTGCGTCACTGACTTTAACTGGTGGGCTATAGGGATGTTTTGAAGATTTTACTGTGTGAAACTTCATTTTACCCCCGCACTACACCTTTGATAGCCTACCTTTGCTGTCAGCTCAGAAAAAATAATCCTGAGACTTCCTCAGCCAAAGAAGGTGAAAGGTGAAGATGAGCAAACAGCACAAAATCATGAGACAGCAAAGACCCGGTGTGAGAGATTTGTTGCGTCCGGCGTCATGAAAACGTAGATTTTAGTCTGGTCGATATTTCTGATGTAGTGGTGGAGGTAGGTGGGGATGAATTGGGACATTATCAATATCATTAGTTATATCTGTGTGTGTTTTCTTATTTTTTTTCTCTCCTGTGCTCTGGTTCTTCTTGACAGATAACTCCTATGTTTCTACACATGGAATTGCCAGAAACCTCTCTACGCTGGACGGTTAGCAGCAGCTTGGATGTTACATGCTCAGACGTCCACGCTGTGCTCCCAAATGGATTCCCACCCTTTTTCTGGCCTTCCCAGTGTGAACACACATCCAAGTCATTCAGTACAGTAAAGCAACTGGGAATTGAACCTGGATCTCTGCAGCCTGTGGTGAGTAGTCTGTCTGGCACTCACAGTGCACTTGGAGGATACTCAGATGTTTTAGATCCGAACATAATTAGTCATGTAGCAGCCTATTGGAGAGTGTAGAAAAGTAAGTCAGTGAAATAAAAAGTCAAAATGGCAATGTGTGAAAACAACATTTTAAACAATGATAGGCTATACGGTAGTTACATCCTGACTGGGACACAGTTGCAGCTTCAGTATCTTGTCACTATACAGTACTATAATACTCCCAAAAGCCACTACTCTCCACTTTCCTCCATTTCCCCAACTTCTTCTCTTCACCCTCCTCCCTTGTGTCGTCTTTCAAACAGGCCACAGTCTCTCCATCCGTCTCTTTTTTCAACCACCCTCCCCTCTCCTTCTCCGTCTCCCTCCCCTCCCTGTCCACCGATTCCCTTCTCCCTCCTCACCCTGGTTTTTTGTCGTCTGCCACTGTGGCATGCTAACACTCTGACAATGCAGGGCGCTGAATAATTGATGTGAGGATGTGAAAGTTTGATGCCTGACTCGCGGGCAGATTGAACCTGCAGGCACCATGCCTTTGCCCATCAGCCGACTCCCTGCTCTCTGCGCCACTCAACACTTTCTCTCTTTTAAACACACACACACAGACACATACACACATACACACACCTTAGCATACAGTACACATATCTCCCAATGGACTCCTCCACTTCTTCTCTCAAACTCATTGTAAAACCTCTCAGATATTTGCTGCAAGATTCTGTAACTGTTACACAGAGAAATTGACTTGGAATGTGTTGTACTTTTACCACGACTTGGCCTAGCACCTTCATGATACTGATGGAATAAACAAATGCAATACTTTCTGGAGTGAATAATATAGGGTATAGGATACAAGTTGAAATCACCTCATATATGCATGTGTGAACAGAGGAAAACATCATTTATTCAAGTAAATCTAAGCATAGAAAGCTAGAATTAAACTAAAGTAAAATTCAAAACTTATATTGATGTTGGATCTCAAACACTTTGCACACTGCACATATTGGACACACTAAAGTGGCACAGAAAACATGACCTCACATCCTATAAGCCATTATATATAGCATTCCAGGAAAATTCCAAGCATACTGAATCTTTTGTTTATTTCTTTTGAATTACTTGAAGAGCCCAATGTTATTTAAGACTGTGGCTATTAGAGGTCAATATACTGTAACACACCACCAAACGTTTCTCCTTGTAAGCAACAACACCCTTAGACCGTGTTACCTTTAGGCTAGAGAAGTCAGTAAGTGCTGTGTGCACAAGGTTGGAGAATTCAGTGACAGAAACATTGCAGCTGGCTCTTATAATTGCTGTATCCATCTCTTAGTTTTAATCTAAATACTTAATCCAAGTACTTAAGTAGAAAATAGTTCAGTTAAAAAAAACAAAAAAACACTTCTGCTGCTAAAAGTCTCTCTCATTGTGAACATAACCGCCTTCAGCCAAAAGCTGAGTAACATATGGCTACCATAAATGACAACCTGCGACTGCATTCACTAAATCTCAGTAGCAATTAGCTATAATAAGTGAGGACACATGTCTCTTTCCTTTCAGCATCCCTCTCATTCAGCTCCTGCAGAAATTAAAGATGAAATCAGGACTATATTTAGGAACAAGTCAAGTTTTCTTTTGCAGCTAAAAATAACTTGGTCACCTCTTTTTTTTATGCCAGTATATTATTATATTTACATGACTGTGCTCACTTTGCATGTGTCATGAAGGCATACTAACTGCATTTCAGCATACACCAAGTTCAATCATCACACTTAAATGTGTGAACAATTATTTACAATCTAACTGTGAAACTGAATATTAGTGGTGTTGATGTCTGTCACGTGGCTTACAGTTGCAGATTCAGGCTCAAACTAATGATTATCTTCATCTGTCAATTTATCTAATGATAATTTTCTTGGTTAATCAATAAATCAATAAATCATTTCGATTTTTTTTCCAACAAAAGTGAAATATCGTCAGTTGCTCAAGTCGAAGGCGACTTCTTGATATTGCTTGTTTTGTTTGACCATCAGCCCAAAACTGAAAGAAAGTAGAGTTGTTCTGATTCCAATACCAGTATCAGAAATTCCTCTGTTACGGCCAAAAATGCCGGCATGTGTATTGGCAAGTACTGGAGTCCAGTACCAATCTGAAACCATGTGTATGAGAAAAAGGAATCTGTTTACCAGTTAGCTCCGTTAGCTCTGACTAATCCTACACGCTGACTCAGTTTTTCTTTGCCGCTCTTAAAACAGTTGCGCTGTGCTGTCATCGGTAACTACTGACTGAAGGGCTGGTCGTGGTGTGACTACAGTTGAACTCCGGTGTGGTCCGTTTGTTATGTGGATGCGGCCGGACCTCGATCTGCTCCAACTGCCCGGTCCACTTTAGCAGTTTTTAAAGGAATTGTTACTCCTTCCTAGAAGTATACTTTTTTCAGTTGTGTTTGACTATCAAACTAGACAATAAAAGAAAGTTAAATGGCTTTCTTTTGCTGCATTCATTCATGTTTAACAAAGGGTTAAACCTGAACCAGGCCTTACAGCAATAATAATCATGTCACATCTATATGTATACAGTATGTGAAATGATTTCTTATATAACACAGTGGTATCGTGTCGGTACTCTGTATTGGCAGATTCCCACAACACGAGTATCAGAATCAGTATCGGAAGGGAAAAAATGGTATCGGAACATCTATAAAAGAAAGACAAAGAAAATCTGCATATTCTTACTTTTTAAAAACTAGACTTAGGCTTTGTTTACTGTTTTTGTCAAAAATAGTTGCTGATTTAAATTTCTGTCTAGTCATTACTCGATAATTCAAAGGAAAGTGTTTCAGCTCTACTGCAGTTTAGCCTGGATGCATTGCAGAAACATATTCCATGGTCAGTCGACCTGATTCTGTGAACAAGGAATACTCTACATTCCTTCGGGCCCTGAATTACCCACTGTGTGCTCTACACCGTGAGTGCTTTATCTAAAAACACAAGTGCAAATGAATTTATGTGCAACGAAAGGTGAAGGAAAAACTTGTTTGTTGGACAGATAGGAAATGCAACTGAAGTTAACCAAAACAGAAAGCAAGAACATTTTAATTGCTGACACCACATAGCAAACTCCCTGTAGCCTCAAAATCATTGAAATTTTTACAACCAACCAAGTCCTATCTCGTTTTTAATTCTGCTTTGTCATTTAATACTGAAATACATATGACATTTTACCACTTCAGCTGTGCCAGACAGTAATAATCACAGCCATAGATACAGTCGGGGGCCAGCTTAACACATTTAAATGAAAACTCAAGTCATCTATGTAGTTAAAACAACTTCTGCTACTTCTTAAGGAAAAACAACAATTTAATAATCAGACCTTCCAGCACTGGAGTCAACACTTGCATGCTCAGATTTAAAATGCCTTGATTCTAGCATTTTCTTTCTTTAATCTACAAGGCCTCCTAAGTGTTTGCACTCCTTTAGATATACTGTGGAACGACTGTTCATAGCCTCAGGATTTGTGTCTCATATTTCTCCCTCAGGTTGGAACTGAAATGGGCCAAAGTGCCTCCATGAACTCTTCTTCAACTTAATGGAACTAAAATGGCTTGGAGCAGCGGGGGCCTCTCTCTAGGTGAGTTTCACCTGCTAATGAAGAATCTTAATGCAGACTCAACAAAGACTTGTCCTTGCTTTGTTCAAGGAACATTTAAGCAGCTTGTACCTATATGAACTAAACTTGTAATTTTTGCTTTTGTATGTTCTTGTTCTTGCAGCCTATCATTGTGTCTTAGTGCTGTTTTTGAGCCCAATCTTCCTTATTTATCTCAGCAGGAGCAGCCTACTTGTTTAAATGACTGTTAAATTTTTCAAACCTCGCAGACTGCAAAGACGAAAACACGAATCTGATACAGAAATGCCACAGCTTTACTTGAGTCACATTTCAAAAGAAACACGCCAGTGGAATTTCCTTTCCATTCTGCAGTGTTTTAATTTAAAAAAAGATAACATTGAAGTTCAAAATAGAGAATGAAACACTTATAGGAGCAATTTGTAAGTTTTGTTGTTAACCAGCAGAGACCATTAACAGGTGTTTACTTATCAGTCTAGAGAAGAACAGTCCATTTCGTCCATTTCACTTCTCCACCAAGAGCTGTCTCCAGTGGTCGCAGGCGATGCCAGTGTTAACCCTTTCTCCTCCTCCCTCTATCACGTCTTTTCCTGCGCTGTTGCTAGCACTCCAATCCCAGCAAGCCTCATTGCTGTCTGATACTGGCTCACTGTAGCTTCCAGTCTGCTCTGAAGATGTAGTAGCGCTGCTCAAAGACCGTATTATAACCTCTTGTCTTGTAAACACAATGATGACTGAAGCTAAGCAACACTCACCGGTACCTGCCCTTGTAAAGAAACCGTGTTTGGCAGCAGTGAAAACAATTTGGCCCTTTTAAAAGGGGAAAGAGTGTGTGATGACAGGCTAATAAACTGGAAGGCCACGAGCATAACAGGGTATTGCTGAATGTCTGGTAGTAGCAGTGAAACAGCTGATCAGTTGATGATTGAGAGAAATGAACTGTGATGATTAACTCTGTCAATAATTAATCATTTAATATATTTGCTTGGCAATCTTCACTCGCTCCAGCTTCTAAATAGTATTAATTTGCTGTTTTTTTTCTCTTAAGTGTCAGTGAACTGGATATATTTGGGTTAATTGGAGAAAGAAAGAAATCTTATCAGAGTTCAAGAAGTTTTGACGGCCTTTTTGGACATTTTATGGAGCAGACAATTTCCTGATTATTTGAGAAGGTGATTGAAAAAGACTCTAACTATGAAAGTAACTGAAATAGCTCACAGCTTAGCTTCCTGTCCGTTGTTGTTGAGTGCATACCTACAGTATATCAGTATGTGTTTGTATGCATCCTGTGCTGCATGGTGACATCTTTGTCCCTTTCTCTCTATCTTCCTCTCCTTCTTTCTACCGTCTACTGTATGTGAGTGTGTGTCATGGAGGAGACGTTTGGGCCCTGCCTGCTGATTTATTCATGATATGACTTTTAATATCATTTACTGGGACATGGAAGTCTGCATCTCAAATAGGCCTGCAGGCACCTTTGTGTGCTTGTGTGCTTGTGCATGTGTGACAGAGAGGGAAAGAAAGAGAATGCACTTAAAAATGCACATGAATGAATGTGCGTTTTTTTTTGTACGTGCACGCATTTGTGTTTACACGTAGGTGTGCGTGTGTGAATTTACGCGTGCACGTGCAATTACGTTTCTGTGTGAGGACTTTTTTTTTTTTCCGCCAAGGATGAAATCGTGACAAATTGTGTTTGTGACAAAGTGTGTTTGGGCATGTGAAGAGGTGGACCTCATGATGATTGCCTATAATAGGGCTGTGATTGAGTTATCGGACAACAGTAGGAAGTCATTGTGTAATGGCCAGTAGCTAGCAATGGGGGCCGATACCAATCTGTTTAGCAGCATAGGGTGTGGAGAGGAATGCAGAAGGAGGTGTCTAGTTTCTGTGGTGGGTGACTGTTCTGCAAGGCAACGTGTGTGTTCGCTCGCCTCTATGTGTGTGTTTTCATCTGATTTATCGCTATGTGTTTGTCAGTACACGTTTGTCAGTTATAGTAGCAAACCTACTGAACGTTGCCAAGGCAGACGTAAACCTGCAACAAATATGAAATTAGTTTTGCCTACTGTATGCTGAAATCCAGTTTCCATGTTTTATTCTGACTAGATAGGAGGATGTATTCAATTTAACGGCCACAAAGACACATTCCACATATATATTTTGTCAATAAGCTCCATATGTGTGCCGAGTTTTCTTTTCTTTTTTTTTTTTTTGTCTAACCATACCTATTAGTGACTATAATTAAATGATGAGGAATAGGTGGGTGGATGGAACAGGAGGTAGACAGAGAAGGGGGCGGCTGGAAAGCGTGATTTAATTTGGTTATGATCTAATTTGCTTTGATTAAAAATGTATGCAAATCCCTCTTAGCATAAGGGATCAGTGCGGAGAGGCGACACCTCTCTTGCTCTCTCTCACTCTCTCTCTCTCTCTCTCATTCTCACCCCCTCCGCCTCCTCCTCCTCCTCCTCCTCCTCCTCCTCTACTTCAGTCCTCCTCCTCCCTCTGTCTGTGGCCACTAAAGTGAGATGTGTGAATAGGAGAGCGCAGTGTGTACATGTCTGCATGTGTTGTTGGAGGTTTGTTCTTTTTTAAAGCGTTGAGAGGGACCCACTCACATCGGGTGTTATTGCACCTCATATCTACTGGCTGAGTGTCTGCTACAGGCTGGCTCTGGGTGTGAGGTGGTTTGGTGAGATTGTGTGCGTGCATCGGTTTGGCCTGGCTCCATCTGCCAGGGAGCCCTGTGTTTGAGTGACATCGCTTTCTATGTTTCCCAGAGGTTGATCCACCCCACAGCTCAGCTGAACGTAATCTCCTCTCTTCACTTTCCTTCACCAGGTTCCACGTTTCTTGTTGATCATTCTTACTGTTTTGACTCCGCCAACCAATCACTCACTTGTCCATAAACACATAAACACATAAACACACGAACACCATATCTTCCCCCTCCGTCCAGTCTGTCCTCTGTGCTCCCATCGTCCAGCAACCTTCAGCCTGCATGCCTCATGTGCAGTGTATGGGTGCAAAATGCACTGCAAATGTTTTTTTTGTGTGTGTTCATCTAGGCCATCTAGATAACTGCATCTATTTGCATGGGGGCTCAGCGTATTCATGTCACTCTCAATTTCTCCCTGCCTCTGCACTCTCTGGGCCTGTCACCACTGCCTCTCCAACTTTACTGTAATGAACTCTGGTTTGCCTCTGTGCTCCTCCCTCCCTCCCTCTCTTTCTCTCTCTCTCGTTAGCTTGACTCCAGCCGGCCGTGCAGCCAAACATACCTATCCGCCATCTAAGCTCCAGCCAGTAAGCCAGTGAGTCAGAGTTGCCTGTCAGCTGTCAGCATGACAGGAGGATGATCACTTAGTTGGTCAGCTTCGCGAATCCGGTGAGTCAACTAGACTGTCAGTATAGGCAGGGACAAACTTTAGTTACCGTTAGATTTTAAGCATCACAAGCACGAGGTCCAAGTTAAACCAAGTCGGTTTAGTCTTGGCCAGTTGGTGTTGAATAGTGTGGTGTGTGGTGTGCCATTAAAAACCCCCATTAAGTTTATTTTAAACATGTTTATTTTTTTTTCTATTGGAACCAGGACATCACAGTGGGGGGAAAAACATCACGAAAAAAAAACAACCTCAAATGATGTGGTCGAGGGAGGGAGCGGGTATTATTTCATAATCCAGTGAGAGTTTCAGTGCAGAGTAACAGCTGGTTGTACCTAGAGTTCATCTGCACCCATGAAGTTCTCTCTGTGCCATTTTGAACAATTTTATAGATCCCTACTCCATTTTCTTGCCATTTGTGGGCAAATTCCAGCATAAATTTGCCAGACAAAGTGTTTTTTTTTTTTTATATGGATGTCTGTATCTGTTTTGGCACATGAACATACGACAATTCAGTCTCACAGGACGTCTGGGATTGTCTAGCTTTACGACTCTTTTTTTCCCCCTCATGTTTGCCTTTTTTATTCCATAGCTGACAGTGTGGAGGCAGACAAATGTTGGAAGAGAGAGAGAGAGGAGTACGAGTGAAGGTCCCAGTTGCTATCGAAACATGGATGTTGAGGTTATATGGTAGTTACTTAAAGTGACAGATCATGTTATTTGATGTTGGGTTGTGTGAGGTACTTATAGTATATTACCTTCAGAAGATTTGGATCGGCATGCTGTCAGTTTAAAGAAGCAGCCAGGAGTCCCGGCACAGAAGCTGAGTGATGCACTGTTGTGGACAAAAGAAAAAAAAAAGCTACAAGTCCAGCTTTACTTTGATTATTCTCACTGTTTTATTCCCCTGTCAAACAGCCAATTTCCTTTAGGAACTACATTTCCTCAGTCGTTACATGACAGTATTCCTGCGCACAATGCCTAGTTCTTTGTGACTCAAGAAGCTGATCCCCCATCATAGCGTGTGCCGCGGGTGCATTGTGATGGTTTAGAAAATGCAGCTCCAAAGGAATGGGTTGTTTGAAAAATATTAGAATAAACCGTACACTTAAACTGATATTGGCTTCTCTCTGTGAGCATTTTCATAAGTGGTTAAAACACGTTCTTTTAGACGGTCCTGTGCACAGCCGTGCGTTGCTCAGCTTTGGTGCTGGCACTTTCGGCTGCCTTTTCTAAACTGACAGTGTGCTGATCTGGATCTACTGCAGGTAATACGCTGGTTTTAGATAAATGCCTTACACAGTCCAACGTAAAATAAACCAGACCATCACTTTCACCAGAAAGACACTGAGCTAAGACACATGTTATGTGGCTTATGTTCAGCGTAATTTATGCAAATTTGACCACTTGTTTATTCGCCACTGTCACCAGCTGTGTAGACTGTATACAAGACTTGAAGTACAAGTTAGTTAGAGATGCTCCACGTGTGTCTGTGTGTTTCTGATCAGCTCAGTCCATCCTGTTATTTTTCTCTGGTTCACCCCTTTTATCTCATCTCTTGACATTAATTAATCAGTTTAATGAAGATATGCACCAATTTTTCGCTCAAGTTAAAACATTTTCGACTCACTCGAACACGTCTTTGCATGAGTTGATGCTGCCCGCAGCTGACCTAGCTTCTAATCACATCTACCTTCTGTTGTAATCTATATTTAATTAGCTGTTCAATATGTGCTTCTGACTGTCAGCACCATAACTATGTCTATATTAATGGAAATATTTATGTTTATGTTTTTTCAATTCATTCCCATCCTAAACCAGTCAGTCAAAGTCTGAGAGTCTGTCTGTCTTTTCTTTCTGTTAATAAATCAGTCAGTTGGTTCAGAGAGTCAGTTGGTCAGTCAGTCAGTAACTCAGCCATTCATCCAGTCAGTCAGTTAACTCAGTCAGTCAGCCATCCGGTGCTGTGTCTGCTGTCTTACATAAGCAGGGCGACAGATGCTGAATCATCAGCTGCCCGCTGGAATGCTCTCTCTACCCAGAGGGTGCCAGGAGGGAAGACAGTGCGCGCACACACACACACACACACACACACACACACACACACACACATGGGCGCGCACACACACACACACTCCCTCAAACGCTCACATACACACTCAGCTAACTGTATGCATTCATGCAAACCCTGCGCACATCCTGGCACGCATGTACAAACACACACATACGCGAGCTGCACCGCGGTGCCCTATTTCACATGAGACTCACTCCTCATGACTGAACTCCAGAAGGGAGATAGTAGAAGAGCGAGGGGAGAAGAGAGGAGAGAGCGAGAGGGGTTGAGTGCGAGACAAAAAAGAGAGAGAGAGAAAGGCTTGCAGATAGACTGACAGAGAGTTCAAGAGAAAGAGAGAAGAAAGAAGAGTGAGATCTTCCCTCAGCTGTCTGTGAGGGTTTTGATGTGGTTTAAAAGGTTTTTCATGTTACGCAACTTTGAAGACGAAGCGTTTGATGTTTAGTTTGCTAGTTTGTTAGCTATTGGCTTAAACTCTCTACCTTCTACCTCTCTTTCGCTGCAATTTATCTGATTAGTGCAAGGAACTTGCGTCACTCTCTTTTTGCCTTTGTCTTGAACGTTACTCAGAAGGGTGTTTTTCAGCGTCTCTTCAGAAACTTGGCACTTATCATCTATTTATGGGAGAAGCAATTGAAACTGGAATAACGTTCCTATTTGCCTGCCTGTCTAGCCTTTCAAAAGCGCGACTGAAATGCTGATGGAACAATGACAACTATTTCTCCCCTTTTTTCCCTCTTATCTCCCCGTTTCTCTCACTACCTCTTCCAATCTCGCCTCTCCATGTCCCCTCAGCATGGGTGATTCATTTGTCTCCAGCACAATATAGCACAACATGGGCTCGCCACCATCCATATTGCCACAGTGCTTATTTGTCGAACGCCGGGGATTTCATAAATGTATTTCCACACTCTCCTTCCAGCGATTTTCCTTCTCTGCCCTTCGTCTTTTCCTCTTTTTCCCCTCCATTCCCTTTCCTCTACGGCAGCAACGCACACATTCCCGGTTTCTCCCTTCTCTCTCTCTTTCTCCCTCTCTTTTCCATCCCTCTCTCTGTTCCTCTCTCATCAGACGAATGTAAGAATAGAACAGGGGAAGCCCTCTCACCTCTCCCTGCATGCCGGCTAATTAGCATATTCATGAGAGGTACCATAAATTATACATGAGATCCGGAGGGGAAACAGAGGCAGAAGAATGAGACGCGGACACACATTCTCTCTCTCACACACACACACACACATACACGCACGCACGCACTCACGCACGCACGCACGCCTGCGCGCTCACACATGTATGCACTCGCATATGCAGGTACACACACACACATAAATAAACACACACATATAGGCACATCCTCACTTTCTCTTCCTCTCACACCCTCTCTCAATCAAACAACACAGACGGAGGGATACAGACAGGTAATTGGTGAGAAAGAGTGTGTGCTACAGTACATTGGCAGTGTGCAGGGGAGACGGCATACACAATATTGAAAGGGAGAAGTAGAAGTCACTCTCAGTCAAACAGAAAATGCAGTGCACACACAGGCACAATGCTCTGACTGGCTATATTTTCTCCACACTAGAGGGTAACAGGGTTTAGGCACTAAATAAGGTTAATGTAGCTGGGTTAATGCTAAAAGGAAACTGAAGAGAGGAAACTGTTGGATTCAGACACATATTGAGGTCACAGGTTTACATTATAATCAATAATAGAGAAAACCAAAAGGCCAGAATGTCTCTTCGATCGCTCCAAAATGCGACATCCATGTCAGAGGAATAATCGCTGCTTGAACAGCTCGAGCAGAATCAAAACTTCACAAGTTCTGCTGGTTGATGGTCGTGTGGTTTGCTTGAATAAGCGCCTGTACGTTGTGCACCGTCCTTCACACCATGCGGTATTTGTTTTAAATTCAATTAATGTGTTTTTCTCACTTACATGATGGATATCCCAATTTGGATCCAGACTCTGACTCAGCATGCTGACGGACGACTCCACATCTTTATCCACATACATCATATTTACATATGGTCTAAAATGAATGCTATGAGATGAAAAGCTGACTCGAGGCTGGAATGCCTCCAACACTTGTGCTCTTTAGGATGAATAGATTCTTCTTTAGTTATGAGAATAAAGACACCGCCATGGGTCTCTATGGCAGCGTCACTTGAAAAGGATTTTTATCCCAAGAAGTCACACAGATAAAGACTTGTTATGCTTAACATTGTTTGTCAAAAGCAGGAGTGCAACAATCTTCATTTGGCAAGTGACTTAATTGTATCAAAACCCGGGGAGGAAAGAAAATGTGCGAAGCAAGGTGGCTTTTGGTGTGAAAAAGCAACTCTTTGTGACAAAATGTGAAAAACGCTTGACGCCCAGATGATAACAGCACATTGCTTGATTTATCCAATCAAAGCGCAAAGATATTCAGTTTACTGTCACATGTAAAAAAGAAAAGGAGAAGGGTTGAAAAAATACTAAGGATAGTTCAATTCAACAATAGTAAAAATAAAGTAGTTTCTGATTATCTATTTGAATTGGCTAACAGATAAATTGAATCACTGTTTCAGCTCTTTTTTCCCCCTAAATTCCTTTGTCCAATTTTGAGTCAATTTCAGTAAAATACCTTCATCAAAAAGAGGCACAAATGCTGTCACTTTCTGAAAGGAACAGATAATACTTTAAATGTTGTTTGAAAAATGAACAGTGGCCACAGTTCCACATATTAGTTAAAACTAGACAGGCACATTTTACACAACGACAAATGATAACAAAAAAAGAGCTTTGAATTCAAAAGGAATTAATGGCTGGAGTTAAAGATGAATGCATTGATGAGCAGACCAGACATAAAATATTTCTGATGGCAAGTGAAGTGACTACACAGAATTTTGGATTCAAATAGACAACATCAAGAAGACATAAAAATAGCCAGCTACTCTCGCACAATTGCACACACAGGCTGCTAATTGCTTGTTATCTGCATTGAAAAGTTTTGGACTTTCCTCGATACCTTCCCACAGTCAGACTGATTGAATCTGTACCATATTTGCCACTTTTGCATTTATTTAAAGAATTGCAAACAAGTGACAGTGTGTTGAATGAAGTGGAATCATAATTCCACTTCATTTGCATTAAGAAAAGTGTGCTTTTAAGGCCGGAGAGCTGAGCAGATCAGATTAAAGTGAGATGTGCTGTTATTAGATAATGCTGCGCAGAGTAGATCCATATGGCGCTCTTAACCAGACTGCCAGGCACGACTATGACTGGATGATACAAGTTGAACGGGAATGATGCCGATATGTATAAGTGTAACCACAGCCTGCAGTGGAGGCGAGTGATTCAGAGAGCTGCTGCCATACATGTACATGACAGTATGTTAAAGTGTGTGATGTTACAGCTAAAAGGTTCCCCCTCTGGCTTGCATAATGCTCTGTTACGCTCATAGTCGGAGCCCTCATTCTAGCCCGCGGATAGGCAGTAGGGATCCTGCCATACATGCTTAAGTGCTCACAACAATTAGTTGATTCTGGGTGGTTTGGATCTAATTGAAACACAAGGGATTGGGAGCAATTGAGAGGTTTGCCTCTCTAGTGGAGAGAATATTCATGAACATGTTGCCAGGACTTATCGTGTTCAACCATGTTCTTCAGTGTTCGCCCCAGAGAATCTGCTTCCCTTTATCCATCAGCTTCCTGGATCCATTAGTTTCTTGGTGTAGAAACAGAGGGCTGAGATTGAGTTTCCTTGTCTATATGTCATAGCAGTGCATTTTAGAATTTAGACATTTACTGTGCACGTGATGCTTCTTATGAATTTGTCGGGTTTGCAGAAATTAGAGAGTCTGTCAATGTCGGTGTTTCACTGCAGGAGTGCGGGTGCTTCTTGCTCTTTGCATGTGGTCATGAACTTCTCCATAGGAGTGCACCTGATTTTTACATATCAAACAAAATGTTACCCAATGCACACCCGAGGAAGGTGCAACAACATTTTGGTCATGAACCCTCATATTCACAATGTAAAACAATACATCTTTATGTAACAGCCACTAGGCATGTGCACGGTTACCCGGTTACCCGGGTACTCGAGTACCCGAGGAGGCAATCTGCTAATCGATTACGAATTATTACCCGGTTAACCTAGGATTTTAAAAATGGCATGTTAGAGCACAGTCTAGAGTCGGATCAAACTACATAATCATGCCATGGTTCGGATTTTTTTCGTAGTGTTGAACAGTTTTGGATCAAACAACATGTTTTTTTGCTGTGTAAAAGCATTTTTGGATTGAGCCTCGAACTTCGAAGTTCACCTCGAAGAATCTGTGGTGGTTTCCTTGGGGTAAGATGTAGGGAGGGAGACAATAGGTATCATCAAGTCTGTTAGAAAATAGACTTTCAGCCTTCAAACATTCTGAAACCTTACGAGTTAGGCTATTACCTGAGACGATGGAGCGTAGTCACCAAAATGTAGTGTGTACTGAGTAGCACTTAAATTACTAAAAAAAAAAAAAAAGTTTCCCCCTACGAGACAGCCGGTGCATAAATGCGCTCTGTCTGACAGACAGAGCGCATTTATGAGTCATTCTATTTTTATTAAAGTAATCGGTTACTCAAGTAAGACCAGGTTAGGCATGGGCATTTCAAGTAATTTTCTAACCGAGTAACCTAACAGCCACTAGCTCTAACAACCAAATGAAAAGAGGAGACAATCAGTACATCAGTAATATATAATTAACCGTCAAAATATCCTATAATGTCATGAAAATTTATTTTTTAATATAATGTATTTCCTTGACTATACCTCAGAATATGAAAATCTGTAAAATACAAACAAAAGTTTTCTCTTTTTCATGATCCTGTGTTTTCAAAGGTTCCGGGGTTCTGATTGGTGATCGCAGCCTGTGGCTGTAGAGTAAAATGTGTTGTTTCATATTATGAATGGCATGACTGTCAAAGATTCACAACCCAAACATTTGTTTCAGCTCTGGCAGTCTGCAGGTATTGACCCTTTTCTTTCATTCTCAAGTACACAACTGGCATATTGTTGATGATTTCGTATTTTCACTTGAATGATTTCAAGCTCATCCGAATCAAAAATCTATTGGGTGCAGTACCTTTAGTCTATAGATCAGCCTCTTTTAAATAGAAAAACATAATTTAACAGATATTCAATATATGGTGGCACAAAACAACACATTCAGACACAAACAAGGATTTAATCAATTAAAGAAATATACACTGAATCTGCTGCAACTAGTGTGCAGCACACACTAGAGTTTAAGTACGGTACTATCATTTATAGAAATGCGCTCCACTTGCACTGTAATGATTATAACGCTGTGTCTTGTATGTGTTTTGATATATCTCTAGTTTTTGGAGAATATTTCCCATGTCCTCAGGGGCCACCATAGTTTTTACCCAAAAGCAATCCTGCTTTTTTTTCATTGATATGAATATCTAATTCCAAATGTGTGTGTGTGTGTGTGTGTGCACGCCCTGGCTACATCTGTGTGTGTGAGTGTGTGCTCTCTTAGTGCGGGTGGCAGGAGCTAATATCAGATTACGGATGTAAATTGGCAGAGTGGCTCTCTCTCATTATCACTAATAAGACTATGGCCTCGCTCTCTGTGCCCTCTCTCTCCCTCGCTGTCTTCCCCTCCTTCTGTGGTCGGTTAGATGAGAGAGAGATGAGCTGATAGAGAGAGAGAGTGAGAGAGAGAGAGAGAGAAGAGGGTTGCTGCAACCCTGCTCCTGAAAGCAAATGATTTCAAATTGGTCCACATGTACATGCGATGACACACACTGATATAGCACATACACACACATACCACAAATCTCACACATCACTAGCAAAGACGACTAATGATCCCAGTCTGGACTGCACTGCGAATTATTCTCATGTATAGAAACACTTTCTTTTCTTTCTTTTTTTAAAAAATAAATCCTCTCTCCACTGAAGCCTCCTTCCTCCTTTTTGCCTTTCTCTCTCTCTCACAATGCGAAGTGTAACATGTACACACCCACTCCCTGTCACCGTTTCTCCCCCTGTCTTTGTCTCATACACAATTACACATGTGTGCACACCACCATTCTTCAGACGTCAGTCCAAGGACATTACACTAAATTAGACAAAGATTTATTTTTAGTCACAGAAAATTTCTGAGGCAGAACTAACGTGCTACGTACAAACTAACACTCAATTATTCTCTCTACTTATAGTCACACATGCAGTGTAGTTCATAATCTGAGTAATAAATCTGTTTGTTATATATGTATTTCTCCAAAGATATGCATTAAGATTAACGATCCCAGAAAGACACAGAGGCAATTCTATTGGCACTGTAGTCAATCATGTAGCTGACTGGATATATGGAATTCAGAGATATCGCTGTAATTCATCTGAACATGTGTGCACGCTTGTTTTCAGACACATAAAACAGTGGTTTGTGTGTGTGTGTGCACAAGATTTTTATTTATGGACATATGGAATTATTCTAGCACATAAACTTTGATTGAAATGTGCTGAGAAGTGTGTTTAACAACGTATTAATAACACTGTTCTAACTGTGGGACACAGACACAGCACCAGTAAACTCACAGAATACAGTCGTATATTTATTTAGTTTTATTTCTTTCAGTTCTTCTCCGTCTCTCTCTGTCTCTCCTTCCCTGTCTGTCTTCCTCGTCTCTCCATGGACCACATTTTCTCAGTAATTACATTTCAGCCATTATTCTCGGCTGACATTTCTGTTCAGTTAATCATGCCCATTTCGCCATCATGCACAGGTCAAAGTGTGTGTGAATGAGAAGAGGCTAAGTGTATGTGTGTGTGAGAGAGAGAGAGAGAGAACCTGAAAGGATGAAATTACATGTGAGTTGTGCACGCCTGCCAGTATGTCTGCTATGTGAGCCCCCTCTTGACTGTACATATACGTTTCGCGATGCGTGTTAGCTGCACATTTTCATCTATTATCACATTGAGTCATCCGTCTTGAATACGCTGTAATTAATGCACCCGGATCAGAACAGAACGAGGTCCGCTGGCCGAGTATGTGAACACAAACAACTAGGAGCTGCATGCTGACGCTCCCCTCGATCAGATGATCCCGATCAGCTATTCATGAGGATGATGACATGAGAAAAGAAGCAGCTCTGGTGGTTTCTGAGGACATGGTTCTGCAGCGCCTGCTGGAGGGGAGGAGTTGAGAAAGGTGGTGTCCAGACAGAGTGTGAGGAATCTGTAATGATTTTCTCTGCCTGTTTCCTGGTTCTTGAAGAGTGCAAGTCCTGGAGGGTGGGCAGAGGAGTGCCAGTGTTTTTTTTAGGGGTGGGAATCTTTTACTATCTCATGATTAGATTCGATTATGATTTTTGGGGCTACGATTCGATTCAAAACGATTTGATTTACAATGATTTCTGCTTCAGTCTATCTGTGTGCAAAGGATTATCATGATCTACTCCAGTCTGCTTTGCAAGACACAATGACTAAAGTGTCTTTTTCACATTTATTGAATTTGAAACATTTATCCATGCTTAGATGGAATTGTTGAAACTGTTGCATAAAAGTGATATCACATATTGCTTAAGTAACAAAATTAAAAGTGCCTCTTTATTAAAAAAAATAGTGCAGTTAAACATGCTGCCTTTTAAATTCTAAGGAAATGGAGGCCGACAGCCAGCAGATTTGTTCCATTATTTTATTTTTTTAAATCGATTTTGGGACATTTTATATCGATTCTGAATTGCCACACCTCTAGTTTTTTGTTGTTGTTGTTGTTGTTGTTGTCCTCACACACATCATGTGTTCATCTCTGCTGCATATGTACACGTGTCTGTTGTTCCTATACGGTTTGTCGTGACACAGTGTATGACCAGGGTAATGATGTGCAAAGTGATGATGTGCAGCCACCCACTCTCACCAGGAGGGTCACAGCCCCTGCCCTCGGATGCACTCTCGCATACGTTTGCGTGTGCGTACGTGTGTCTGTTTCAAGCCAATCTGGCTGGCGTCTCCTCGCTCCTCTATCCACTGCGGGCCGTCTGCCGTCTTTTATTTCTGCTTTAATGACCTATAAAGGGACTGTTACTTTTTAAATAAACCATAAAGCACGGGTCATAAAAGGGGAGTGCAATGCTGGGCTTAGGCCAAGCTCTGAGAGAAGTGTGCGCGTCTCAGTGAGCATGTACGCCGGGGTGTGCGTCTGTGGATGCGAGTGTGTGTGTGTGTGTTAACAAGCACATGTTTGCATATGCAGCAATGTGCCATAGCACACGGAACTAAAAACCAGCAGCCAGAGATATTACAGTCTGAGAGAGCTCCTGGATCAACTATGTGTCAAATGCAAGTCTGTGAAATGATAAACCTACATAAGTGGTGACCTTGCTTCACATAGAGACGAGTGGGTGGGTGAGGAGCAGGTCCAAGGCTAGAGCTTTTTTTTCCAAGCCACTGTCTCTGAGCTGCTGTAGTGGGTGTAGAAAGAAGCGAGCCTGGGGCGGCTTCAGTAGCTCTTCATACAATGAATAAACCCCTTTACTGCAACTTGTATCACGAAGGACTCTTTTATATTCCCACGACCGACACAGGAAGCTTATGAAAGTGCTTAGAGATGCTGAGAAGTGGTTGAGGCAGGTTCAACCAAGCACTACTGACAGTAATATATGGGTCTTAATAGGTGCATGCTGGTGATATCTGCAGGAGGTGTAATTTCAGTAATGCTTGTGACAGAAAAAAAGAAAAAAAAAGTTTAGGAAACAGTAAAGTGTCTGTCTCAGAAGAAAGGTCTTTGCACCATGCATATTTACGTCTTAGTTAGAGGATTGTGTGGGTGCAAGTCATCCCTCCCTGTCTCTCTCTTCTACCACCTCCTTATGCGCCGCGATTCCAAAGCCGAACATAAAAAAGGGGGGAAAAAAAATAATTGCCCGTTTTAGCAGAGTGTAACGTCGAAAATGTGTGTCGCTCATGCAGAGCTTCAAACGGGCTCGGCGAGGAACAGAGAGCAAATCTTAGCACGCCGCGTTTAGGACATCAAACGGGCCGCAATCAACCGCTTCGCAGAGAGGAGGAGGGGTGACAGGAGGGGCTCGGAGGTGGCGGCGGCAGTTGGGTGGCGGCGGCGGCGGTGGTGGTGGTGGTGGGGGGGCTCATTTCCTTTGACGTTCATGCACTTCTTCCTCTCCCACGAGGAGACGTTTAGCTACTTCAAGCGTCTATCGAGAGAAACCGAGAAAGAGACGCTGAAGGTATGTGGAAGTGGAGCGGAAGGTGCAAAGGTGACACAGGTTGTGCCAACAGGTGACGGGAAAGCAAAGAAGGAAAGACGGACACTGCAGGGTGAAAAGAGCGAAACCCAAAAAAAACTTTTTCAAAAATGTTTCCCTTAGATGTCATCATCTGTTTGCAGTCGTTTCATAATTAAGAGACAATCTTATTTTCCATGCAAGTGACAAAATAGACTGATCCAGCTTTTACATACAAACAGTTCTTGTTGCAGAGCTCCGTCGCTGTTGCTCAGCCCTCAAGAGGAGCGGTTTGTTGGAAAAAAACTTTTTTCGTTAATTGAGAATAGATGCTTGGCTGGGATTTAAGAGACAAGACCATTAATTGCATGAACTGAGTAAAAGGAATAAAATATTGCCTTGTATCTAGAGCTGCAAATATAATGATTACATACATTATTGATTAACCTGCCAATTTTTTCTTTTATTAATTGACTCAAGTCAGTTAATCTGTAAAATGTGGCAAAATAATAAAAAAAAACAGCTGTTTATTGGAACCAAAGTCGACATTGTCAAATCGCTTGCTCTGTCCAACTAGCAGAGTGAAAGATGCAAAATTTACAAAGGCATTAATACAGCAAATTCTCATATTTAAGCCACTAGAACTGTTCAGCATTACACCTTTTTTTAGCCACGTTAGTAGCATGGCTCAACTGCGGCCTTTAATATCTCAACACACAATGAATAAATTGCTGTTAAAGAGGATGCAAGACTTTTACCCTAAACAACTTCAGAGTAGTTGGGGAGAATGGAAGCCCTCTGCCTTCCACCTAAAGTCTCTTGGCTGAAAACCAACCTTGCAAGATCCGCGCTTCCAACCCGTTGTCCCAGCTCTTGTCTCGGCGGCATCACAACACAAACACGCCCCATAATCCATAATCTCTTGTTTATGACAGATAAGACTACACAAATATACAGTACATATCGTAAAACATAAATACCGTTATCCACTGCTCCATGGTTTGCCTTCTCGCCAGCTTCGTTGAAAACAAATGCACATGGCCGGGAGGAGGGTTAGCAAAACAACGGAAAAGCGACCAGACTTGCATAGTTCCCCTTGTCACTTGTAAAATATCTCAACATCTAGTTAATGCATCAGCATTAAATTTAGTTCAGTCATTTAGTTTTCTTGCCCAGTCATTTGGTTAGTGGATGTTAGCACGCTAACACACATAACTAAGATGATAAATGCGATAAACATTACGCCAGGATCCACGTGTTCACAGCGTTGTTGTGAGCATATTAGCGTTCTGATATTAACACTTGAGTACAGCCACACAGAGCTTCAAGATGCTGCAACTTCAAGTCCTAATGATTAATAATTTAGTCATTCAGTCTATAAGTAGTGAAAAACTGAGTTTTTTTTTCTTTGGAGAGCCTGAGGTAGCATCTTGAAATTGCTTGTCTTGTCTGGCACAGTCCAAGAAAGATATTAACAGGATACATATTTAATTTTGAAAGAAACAGAAGAAAATGACACATTCAATGTGAAACCAGAAAATGCTTGACATTTTTTCTTAACAAATCAAATAACAACAGGAAAAACTCAAATAATTATTAAAAATGCTGTCAATGAATTTTCTCTCATTCAACTAATGCATATTGACTATTAAAGGCTCCTTTGCACTCCATCTATCACATCACCATCATATTGTGCTCACACTGTGTCCATAGTATATGTGGTTTGTGTAATTAGAGAGACTGAATACCTTAAGTGACAAATATGTGCTTCAAATCGATGCACCTACATTATTCCACACTGAGGTTTAAATGGCCGGCACTTTGCAGCGTGGAAAAATGTTGCGCCGCTTGTCCTTCACAATCATCAAAACACACTGCACTTGTTGTAAGCAATGTTAACAATGTGAGCACTATTTACGAAAACTGCCGAGCAGATGTTTTCTTCCTCGATGTGACAAATATGTGCTGACAAAAAATAACCAGATATATTCAAAATGTCAAGGTGTGCATTTAATTCCTTTGAAATGTACCTTTTTCAAATGCTACAAATTTGCCCTTTTATGGGCACTGCCACAGTGACAAGCTATTTGTTGCAAGCTGTTCTTTAAAATGCAGACAAAACATGCAGGGAGAAACCTTTCCTCTGGATGCTTACTTCAGGGTAACAGTCTTTTATTTCATAAACCTGCAGTAGATTGACAGGCTGACAAGCTGCAATAAAGTGTTCTTTGATCCCTCTCACACTCGGAGCTGCACTCTGCTCATTCTAGTCCTCAACTTAACATGTAACTTTTACATTACAAAGATTCTTGCCTCCAATCACCTCTTCAAACACGTCATCTCTCCACTAGTCGCGCTGCATTTCTCCTCTCTTCTCCTCGACCCACCTCCCCTTTCTTTCTTTCCTCCCTTCATTCTGCCGAGTCGCTCTGTGCTTTTCATTCTTAATGTTAATTCACCTGTGATCTTTCACTGCTCTCTCTCTCTCTCCGCTCTGTCTTTCTCTCTCTTTTCCCCCCTGTTCTTTTCTCGCATCTCTCCTTCACTTCTTTTGTCCTTGATTACCTAGTAGTGAGCTCCTGGCTGTGTCTCCCTGCCACTGGGTAATGGACTATTTGCATGCAAATGGCAGTGCCTGGAAAGATTAGACAGGGTGGAGTGGATGGTGGAGGAAGCAACGGAGGAGGAGGAGGAGGAGAATGAGGAAGGCAAGGAAACAGACAGACTTTATTGAAGGAGGGAAAGGCGGTGGAAAAGAAGCTCAAAACCAGATGAAAGGCAGGGATGAGTGCATTCTGCTTTTTATCATTTTGGCTGTCTGGAGGTCTAGATGATTGTCTTCGTTAAGACGCTATTATTGACAGTTACTTCTATGTGTGTGTGTGCATGTGCATCCTGCTGCTGCTGTGTGTTTGCGTGTGTGTGAGTGTACATGATGCTCAAAGACTGAGAGAGAGAAAAAGTTTGAACGCCTGTGCCTCAGTATTTGCATGTTTATGTGCGCCTAACTAGCTTAGCTCCAAACTTGGGGAAGATAGGGCACTGCGGCATCTCTTTTTCTGAAAAATTAAAGCTGGAGACCAAAGGTTTTTTGTCTGGAGAGAGAAGCCCAGGCCTCGCTGCCTCCTCCCCCTCCTCCGACTCCTCCAAATAAATAAGAATTTTTGATTACAGTAATCAGGGCCATTAATAATGCAGACGCTGTGATGATGCAGAGGAGATGAAAGATGGCTCTTCTCAACCTTTCTGTGTTAGGAGCGAGGGGAGATAGCTGCTAGCTAGCCACACACACACACACACACGCACACACAGACACACACACACACACACACACTCACAAATATTCAGCATCAGTGGAGACTTGAAACCCAAAACACAACCTAAAAGAGATATAAAGTTTTAGGGCTATTTTCATCCGACTCCCAATTATATTTGGTACAACAGTCTCGACGAGAACAAGGGTTACGTTTAGGTCACTTTGAGAGCTGTTGATAGACATTATAAATATCTGACGTGAGTAAAGCAGCTGTATGTTTCACATTGAGGATTGGAGAGTTGTGAATTGGGTTTGCAGCATCTTTCTTGTTCTCTTTAGCACTTTGTGAATGCTCCCTCTCACACCTGCCTCCCTCTCTCGCCCTCTTACACACACACACACACAAAATCAGAACATATTACATACCTCACCTTCTTCTATCTCTCCCTGTCACGCACACACACACACACAGTCTCCTCACACCGTGTATACCTCTCCTTCCCTGAGGGTGAGTTGGCAGCGGGCCAGCAGAGGGGAGAGAATGCATAAAGAGCTTTTGTGGCTGTTGTCGTTAATCAGGCCCGTATGCTTTCTGACAGCAGCATGCGAGGAAGGAAGACTGTCTCTCCTATAGCCTCTCCATATGCTTGCTCTTCTCCATTAGCTTACATCAGCCAGACAGACAGTCTCCAGTTACAAAATGCTAAAGCGTAATGGCACACAATATCGAAAGAGAAAAGGAGGCAGAGAGAGAGGGCGAGACATGGGAGAGAGGTGTATAGCACCAGGGTGGCATGAGCCGGGCGCCCCGCCACCCCCACCAGCGTCCCGAAATTCACGTTGGAGCCAAAAATGTGGGTGAGTGAACAGTTGTCAACGAGGGGTTAAAGACGGAGCTCTGTGTCTGGCTGTGTGTGTCTGCATGCTGGCTGGCTAGTGTCTGCTGGCCCATCTGTTGGCACGTCCATAAACGTGCACTTCTGGACGTGTGTATGTCTGCAAACATGTAGGATCAATCATATGTGATAATATCTATGTGTGTGTGCGTCAATGCGTGTGTGTGCGCTCATCACACATCCACAGAGAACATGTCAAAGACTGTGTCTCCTACAGGTGTAAGCCCCGAACATCTGGCTGGCACATTTCAAACGCTGGGAAAGGCAGGAGAGGTGGGGCAAAGCCACAGCGTAAGGGGCTGTACCACAGTCATTAAACAGCAGAGGTCCAGGGGGTGGGATGGGGGGTGGGGGGGTAAGGACCAGGACTGTACCACTACGGCATACACCTGCTCCTTGCATGTGTGTCTACCAGTACTCTTCCACTATGTGTTTGTGCAGAGCAGTGGCCAACCGTAGAAAATGACATCAGGGCTTAAAAAAGCAGACATCTGGAGCCAATCAACACCGCAATGGTTCATCAGCAGTGACGGGGGAATACCACTTTACAAACTTCGATGCATCATTCTAGTGGCATGGTCCTATCAGTGATGACAGAACAACTTTTTTAAAGTAAGAAATCCGAAAGTTGGGATGTTGCATCAGTATTGATCGGCTCACCCAACATGAGGGAAGAGTATCTGAAGACTTCTGATGTTAAATAAATTCATCCCCCCTTAAAAAAGAAAGAGGAGTCATTCAGGAGCAGGCGTTGGCTTCTGTATGGCTCATCTGACAAGACTTAGCATGAAGTTAAATTGATTTCACTCTTAAAGGTTCAGTGTGTAATAATTGGCAAGGTTTATTGGCAAAATCTTAAGTGTATTCACCACTTTCCGTAGAACGCCGCTGGGCGTCGCCATGACACTCAATTCACCGACAAGACGGTTTCGCACTTCTGTCTCACTTCAAGCAGAATGGAGCTAGCCTAGCAGTCTGTCTTAGAAGTGTTTTTATTATTATTACAAGTTCATAGAATGTCCTCCGGTACGACATGTGCTGTTGTTGGATGCACAAACAACTCAAGGAAAGTTAAAGATTTTATGAATGGAGCCTGTAACGACCATAAAGCCAATCGCAAGAGTTGTGGATTTCTTTCTTTATTTTTTGCTTGTCTGCATCACCTGTTTAATGCGAGGTGGAGATTACGCCGCCGCCGCATCAGCTGACTCCTCTGACTGGCGGAAAACGTTTAATTGCCTACCGGTATGTTGATTTACACAGGTTACACACCGCTACGTAGCCACGACAGTGATCACTGAGGGTGTGCGGTGTGCAGTGTGCATCAGCTGTTTAATGCGAGGTGGAGATTACGCCGCCGCCGCATCAGCTGACTCCTCTGAGTCAGTCTGACTGGCGGAAAACGTTTCCCTACCGGTATGTTGATTTAGGTACACCTCTACGGAGCCAGGACAGTGATCACTGAGGGTGTGCAGTGTGCATCAGTCCACACACTTAAAACTTTTGGACCGTTTTGAGCGCACCATCCTGGCTTGTGCTTCTTTGAATGTCGCGCTTTGACTCCCGGTCCCGTTCACTCCCGTTTACATTTTTTCCCGTCACGTCCCGATCACGTGATTCAAAATAAATTGACTCCCGAATCCCGCGGGAATCCCGATAAAATGTCAGCCTCTATTGTGGATGTCCGGTTGCTACGTTAGCCGCTAGCTGTTGCTACGTAAACAACCGACTTCCGGGGTGGTGTGACGCAATGGATCATGGGAAAATAAAGTGGTGAATAATCGCTATGAAATAAGATTTGTTTGGTTTTCGTAACCTTCTAATTATTCTTTTATATATATATATATATATATATATATATATATATATATATATATATATATGTATATACGTACATATAACAAGGGTCTTGCTTTAGAGAGTGTCGCCATCTTGCGCCGCCATGTTTGTACGGCAGCCCGAATGGAAAATCCAGCCAGACAGAGAGAGTTTCGCGTTCATAAATAAACCGACGAAGAAGAAGGCAGAAGGAAAGAAGAAGGAGGAAACAGCAGATATACTGTATCGTAAAATGGTTCAGATCTTCACCTCGCTCCATGCCCTACTCCCAGTCGTGGTAAACAAGTTTTTTTGTCTTCAGACACAACCATCATTTTGCCGACAGGAGTGCGAGCGAGTGAGTGAGCACTGCGATCTAGAATCTGAACGCTAGATGGTTTTCCCACAATTTTACACACTGCACCTTTAAGTAAAACATGACAAAAAAGACATTTTTAGGTTAGGTAATGAGCTCTCTTTTGCTCAATTTTTGTGACTTACCCAAATCAGAAAATGGGACAGTCACCTACACCTACATTTCCTGGCCAGGTGTGGAAAGGTGTCAAGACGGGCAGAGATCCAAGATGATTCTCTGTGCTGGCAAAAGAGGTGTTTCACTTGCTGAGGAAACTCGCTGGAAAGAATCTAACATGTGAAAAATTCTGAAAAATACATGATATGATGACATGTGATCCCATTCCCCCCTTAACCTTGGATTTAATTCTTGTATTTTGTGATTTTACAAGGAGATGGAGCTACTTGTCGGTTACCTGTGAATGCAATAGTTATTTCTCTATACAGCCTTTTTAAAAAAAAACTTTTAAAAATAACTTCCTTTATTTTTCAAAATACCACTTCCTGTGTGTGACTCATTTTCCATTCTTGTTGTGAATGAGTGCGTTTAGAGGTGGGATGCTGAAAGGTCTTCACTCAGGTTTTACGAAGCCTGTCAGCTTTACTGCATTGTATTTAGCCTTGACAAATGTTTCATAAGCTGATGATAGCCGGATGTAACCCACGATGATCTGTGATGGCAGCCAATTCCAAATGACTTTATACAGTCAATGTAGTTATTTCCATCATATACTGCTGCTGTAGTTACTTCATATACACAGTAATATAAGCCTAAGGCATTTACAGTATGTTGTATGTTTTTCAAGACGTTATGAAGAGTCTGACGCGGTGATGTAACTAATGCATTCATTACATTATGCGGAGGCCAGTAGTTAGCTATAGACAACACTTGACCTCTGCTGTATTCCACTTACATCATCTCCAGAAAGGGATTAATGCACTGTACACACACTCAGCATGGAGTTTACACATGAATGATGGAAGCACGGCGCCGGATTTAACATTCATACTATGGGCACTTACATGTCAGCACACATCAGCTGGAGTCAACTGTGCTCATGGTGTACGTGATTCACATGACAGAGTGGAGAATTAGGCTCAGAGCGAAGATTCTCAATGGGGTCCGCAGCGTCGCTCACGTCAGCTTCAATCGAATCTGGGCGAGTCAGGTTGAGAGGGTGATGCATGGCCCGGACTCTCAATGCTTGTTCTGTTCGATCGCGCAACGAGCCCGCGTGGGTTTTGACTCAAAGTCAGTCCCAATTCACTGCAGCGCCTGCTCGGATTTTTTGGCTCGTAGTCGCTTCCGCCCGTGATTCAGACTGATTCAGACTGGATGTCCACTCGGTTTATCATCTGCTCTCGTTTGATAGAGAGTCACTTTATCTGACAGCGGAGTCTCTTCCACCACGACTCAACATGAACGTGCCGGTCCAGTCGACTTCAGTCACACAGCCTGCGAGTCGTGTAGCATGTCATCCGATGCCCGCTGTGCCTGCAGATGCCAGGACGGCTACCTCCGCTGTAGGACGGGGCACAGGTCACCACCCCTCTGCCTCTGCCTCTCTACCCTCTCTTTTTTTTCTCTCCTTCAATCACTCTGCCTCCCTCTCTCCTCTCTGCTCCCTCACCCACCCTCTTACCCTCTCCCTCCCTCCCTCCCTCCCTCCCACTCTCCTCTTTTTTCACTCCTCTGCACTGACACGTTAGTCAAATCTGCCCATTATGTGCTCCGTTGGCCATGCATCGGTTTTTATATCTGGCATAAAGCAGTCAATGACACTGAAAAGAGAGAGCACATGAAAAGAAAAAAAAGAGAGGGTCCACACAGAGAAAGGAGTCTTACGGTTTGGTAGCCTTTCAGTGTGAGCATCTAAGAGTAGGCATCAGTCGTCAGTGTCACTGTTTGTTTTTCTGAATGCTTCCTCGTCATTGGTGTATACAGGGGAAGACAGAAGGCTTGTTACAATAATTATACACTCTGGAGTACGGCCTATCATTTGCCACAAAAGACAGGAACAAGAGCGGGCCAGAGCTGTTTTCCATCAAAAACTCTTGGGGTTTATGATTTTTGCAGTCATAACTGGCTGTATGCATAAATATACACTTGTCATATGTACTGTATTTACATATTTAAATGATAATTGGCTGGTAATATCTGGACGTTTTGACAGCAGTGAAGTAGTGTGACTAGTTTTTGATTTAAATTAGGAACTGTATGTGCCATCTCAGTACCAACTTAGGAGTCTGAGCAGTAACTCCATGCTATCACACATTTTTGTCAGCACCAATAAAAATAAAATCCTGTGGTTCAATCCAGCCTGAAATGGTTGACTTTTTTTTTTTTTTTCATTTGATTGTCAAAAGCATCTCTTGAGAAAATTGGGCCAACATTTAAGGTGGAGTAATTCATTCTGTGATGTTGTGCACTGTGCTCAGCCCTATCATTACACCATTTAATTCATATAGATTCCATTAGGACTGAATGCTGTGTTTTCAAGCCAAGCCGTCTGAAAGTGTGGCTTCTAAATTTTGTTCCGGGAAGCCACCGGCCGAGCTGCTGGAGGCATAAAAGCAATTCTGGATCCTGCACAGTGTTGCAACTTTTTGAAATATAGGGCTTTGGCCATGGCTATAGTTGCCTGTGATGGGAGTGAGCTGTGAAGACTATAATCAGTGTCAGCTCACACAGCCAGACCTGACACCGCACACTGTGAGACGCAATATCTCTCCCTCTCACATACAAACACACATATGCACATCATGCGCACACACTCTTTTTCAATCTGTCCCTCTCTGTGTCCCTCTCTGTCTCAGTCTCGCACCCACGCTTTCTCTCTCTCTCTCTCTCTCTCTGTCAAACACACACACACACACACACACACACACTCAGATGGATGCTGGGTGCCATTACAGTGAGTGACCAAGCACACAGGCATCAGGGGCGGACTGGACAAAGAGATTGTCACTCCACGTTCAGTTGTGTGGAGTGTGTATTGCCTTCACCGACACAGGAATGGCAGGACTTGTGTCTATCTATGTGACAGTGGATGTGATACCCGATGAAGTGTGTGTGTGTGCGCGCGCGTGCGTGCGTGCGTGTGTACTTATGTGCATTCCTTGCCTTTTATCTGGGTATAGCCTCAGAGCAATTCACAGCCTGTCACTCACTCTCTAGGACTGGCAGTAAGAGTGAGAGGGAGAGAAGGATGGGGTGCAGAAAGAACGGAGGAGCAAGAGAGTCAGCGGCAGGAGAGAGAGAGGGGGGAGATTAAGAACAGTTGGGAGAAGGGAGAAGGACAGTGAGTGGCTGAGAGGGAGGACAAGAGAAGAAAAAGGAGAGATGGTGATATAGAGCACGGCAGAGGCAGTGTGCTCCCTTGGGTGCATGGGCTAGGGCAGCCCGCGGGCGCAGTTGGCATGCAGCTGGGCACACTGTCGCTCAGTCCCTACGGCAGGCTGTGTGCTAGCACTGCCTTCCCTCAGAGAGCAGAGGTCGAAGGGAAAGAGGAGTGTGTGTGTGTGTGTGTGTGTGTGTGTGTGTGTGTGTGAATGGATGTGTGTGTGTGGCTGCTGCCTCATCAAAAATGCCAACACTGCTACACATATCTGTTTATGGGCTCATTGCTCAGTCTTGTTGTTGCTCAGGGGGACCATTTGCAGTCACACTTGCATAATGATAATAATAGGGTGACTTGGAGTGGTTGTGTTGTGTGTGAGTGTGCTTGTGCTTGTGCTCGTCTCGCATGTGTTTATGTGCGTACCGGCTCCTTCATTTCCTCCCTCCATTCATCTGTCCATCCTTCAGCTCTCCTCATCTCTCCCACTTACCTCAATCAACCCCCCCCACCCCCAACTCCCACCTCTTGCCCTCCTACAGTACGTCTCTCCCTTATCATCATGTCCCTAACTTCTCTCCGCCCTACTCCCGTCCCCCCGTCCCCCCGTCCTACCCTCCTAAAACCGAGCACCCACACACACACACATGCCTCGTCGTGACCCATGTGGGCACACCGCAAACTGCCGGGGCACAGCCCACTTTAACCATACACCGGACGAAAGGTGATGATTGCATCACATGCTTCGCTGGTCTCCAAGCTCCTCCGCCGAAACCAGCACCCCCACCAACCCATCATTAGTTCACATGCCACATTGGGTACGCTCATTTTTCTTCCTCCCCTTTTTCTAATTTTACAGGGCTGGGATCATTTTACACCCAGCATGTTTTTTCTTTTTTCTTTAACCGCAGTGTGGTTTGGGCCTGCAAAGAATTTTACAGAGGGAGAGAGAGAAGACAGAAAAATAGACAGGGAGCGAGGGGGCCCTCCCAGTGTATTCCAACTTACAATATAAATGCATTAATTAATTCATGAAATGAAACAAGAGTGTACAAAAAAAGAGAAAAAAGAAATAAAATAATAAAAGATGCAAGAAGGGACCAGGGGACTAACAGTTGATGTCTTTTTTTCTCACAGTAAACTGGTTAGATTAAGTTAGCCTGTTTTAACTATTGGAGATCTACTTAAAGGGACGAGGAGTTTGTATTTGGTTATAGAAAAGTCTCATATTAATGTGGATGAATCTACGTTACCCACACTTGTTAATGGATCCATTTTCAATAAATATATCGTTTTGTCTCTATCGTTATTTTGGTATTATTAGTGGTGGAAATGCTGGGTGAGCCGACCAGCGTTTCCAATCCTTTCGGGTTTGCGGACGCTGCCCGGTGGGTCATGATAACAACGCCACCGAATCGCCGTTAATGGTCGGAACTACGACGGTATGTGATTGTCTTCGAACCTCTGACTTTCATTCTTGATGAATGAAAACATTCTTGGCAAGACGTCCGTCTTGCGCCGGTCCAAGAATTTCACAGTGCTCGCGGATGCTCATGGGAAATGTAGTGTGAAAACACTTTGCTTTCCAAAACTCCTCGTTGTTCCTTTAATCAACCAGCAGTTGCTCACAAAATTAGATAAATATGCCTTTTCTAGCACCTTCTTCAGTATAACCCATTAGCCCTATACTTTAAATATCATTTTATACATAATAAATACGTTTAATGAAAAATGAGAAAAAAAAAGACCATAAGGTTTTAAAGTGGTCCTGACATCAATTTGATGTTTCAAATAATGCAATTTAGCATTTAATAGCTAATTAGCAACCTTATAAATGTTAATTATGGTGAGTCTAACTAAAACATGTTAGACCAGCTGCTGTGAATTAGGGGTTACCTTTACTATGTATATACTAAACTTCACTATTTACATAGTAAACAGCCGTGGGATTGGCTGACAACAGTTAAACAGAAACAATCTCTAATTTGCCCTCGAGTAACCCAGACAATCTCATAAATGTTTGCAATGTGTGATTTTCATACCGAACACTGTGAGGGTGTAGAGGTAAACACTGCTGTACAACCTGCTGTGCAGGTGTCATTTCTGCTTGCTAGCACTGAATTCCTGTCTCAGGATGCCTCCGCTCTGTCTCATGTGTCCAAATGCCTTCTACCATATTAAACAGTGCTGCTCATTCCTCTAATTCAAAATCTCTTGAATTGATGAAGTTAAGTTTTTTTAAAAGGAGAATCACACATACTGGGCAGTATGCATTCTCTGCCTTTCCAGACATAACCTGTTACCTCACATGTTTTCTTGAACCATCTGCTGTGGTGCCCACTGCCCATATCATGTGGGCATCTGTGCCCACCAACTGAAAGCGAAAAAAAAAAAAACTGTGTCTGCCATGCCACATTCCTGCCATCTTACTAACCACGTTCCTGCCATAGCCTGGTAATTAAAAGCCTTTACCTCCAAATCCCCACCACATAACCTAGCCCAGCAGTGAACTAAGAGCAAAGAAACCCATTAAAATGGGAAGTGCATGCCAGCTTCTTAATCGAAACACATGTAAGCCATTAAGAGTACACTTCGAATTCTCCTCTCTGAGCTACGGGGGGAAACGAGACACAGAGGGAGAAACAGCCAGAGACAGACGTCAGCTTGGAGAGAAGAATTTGGGATTCTCATCTCACTTAAAACAACTTCAAAGTCGGCAGCAGAGGGAAAGAAACTGAGATAATAGTAAAAGAGACAGAAAAAAAAGACACAAGGAAAGTGAAGAGACACTGGGGGCTTTGATTAGTGAGCCGGATGATGGGAGTATATGGGCTGTTTGAGCACTGAATCCACACTCTGGCTAGGTTTTTGCATCTTAACCCCCCACCCCTCCTCCTCAACTTTCAGATGGTTTGGCCGGGGGTTCTTTGAATTGGGTCCCTATGGCGACAGCCCGGCTGGCGGCCAGAGCAGCACTCTTTCCTGATGCTGTTTGGAAGTGGCAGGGATCACAGAAGGCCACTTCTGAGCAAAGACACTCTGTGAGGGCTTTCAGTCTGTCTCCCTGTCTGTCTGTCTGTCTGTCTGTCTGTCTGTCTGTCTGTCTGTCTGTCTGTCTGTCTGCTGAATCTCCCTCGCTTAATTCAGCCCAATTACCACAACATCACCAATGTCTTCTTTTATTTTGATAGTTGTGAGGACGAAATCTTGTAGTTGTTGTAACTTTATGAAATTTATGCCGCTACTGCTGTTCATGGTCTGTCTTTTATTCTTGCCCTTACCTGGAATTGTAATTCCTAATTCAACCTCCTACCATTGTCCTGTGGTTGTTACATAAGCGAACCCATCATCACACATGCACACTCACGTACACATAGCACCCATTCATAGACCTCTCTCTCTTTCTCATTAGACACAGACATGCAGCACGTTGTTTCCCTTCATATTTCACTGTCATGATGTTGAGGGACGCAACAATATTTTATAGATTTAATACAATGGCATTTTCCTGTGCTGGTGTTCAGTAATGTAAACTAACAGCAATGGCTTAGGGTTTTTAGTGGGAAGGGTTTAGAAAGTAGAATTTAAATGCTAGTCTCTTGAAATTACAGGATTTTAAAATAAATGCACTCGAGTCATTTATCTGTTTTGTGTCCATTGCAAAGTTCCTCAAGCAAATTGTTTGCTGAGGTGGTAAGCCACCTACATCTGGATTGATATCAACCCCCAATCAGTTTAGTCAGTATATGAAGGCCTTGACAAGCTAAATAGTTACACATATACGTGTATTTTACCACTTCATAAAAATGTATGACTCTTTTATGCCGTTAGCTGAAGTTCATGTGAGGTAACTTTCTCTTTTTTTAAAGACTCCCTGCACTCCATCAGGGTTTCATAAAAAATGAAAATGAATTCTTTTAATAAACAGACATCTACTACTGATGTGTGTTTGGTTTTTAATGTCCTCTAGAAGTGTCCTGGGCAGAGAGAGAGGCTCACAAGTGGCAGCTGGCTGCTAAGAGGGAGTCTCACGCGCACACACACACACACACACACACACACACACACAGACATACACATGTTATGGGCTATGTCCAAAGTTTCTTCCTTCTCTCTGCTCTGTTTTGTCTTAATTTCTCCCTTTGTAATTTTTCTTGCCACTGATGTTTTTTATATTCCCCTCCTTTTTCCATCTCTTTCTTATTGTCAAATCCCTCATGCACTCTCTTTGTACATAAAGATACACACTCACATTCTCATGCACAAACTGCAAACCCTCATAGAAACACTCCTCTATCCCGAATCATGAATCCCTCTCTTCTCTCTGTGCCTTCCTTTTTTCCTTTTCTCTATTTGCCCTCCCTCCCTCCATCCCTTCCCTCCTCCTAACCATGCCTCCTCACTGCTGTTACAATGTCCCCTTAGATGCTCCTTTTCCTCCCTGCACCAGTCTATGTCTCTTTTCCCCCTCCCTGCATCCTTCTCTCCTCTACCCTTCCACATGTCTTTCCCTCCCTTGCTGTCTTTGATATAGTTGGCCTCTCTGTTGGCTGGCCTGACAGACCGCTGTGGGCTTTTTGACCAGGGTCACGGCACAGAAATCCCCATTCAGACCCCCCTCAGCGCGACATGGACACATCTAGCACATGGCCTTAGTCACACTTAACACTGACAATAATGGCATGACTCTCTCTCACTCTGTCTGTGACCTTCTTATGACGAGACCCAGGAAGCACTTAGATGTGTGTGTGTGTGTGTGTGTGTACGGTATATACTTTATTTAAGGTAAACTTACCTTCAACATGAAAAGCTTCCACTTACATTATGCTGCACTGTGCTGTATGTTGACAGTGTGTTTCACAGACAGTAAGTGTTTGCTGTTACACACCTTAAAACGAGTGTTAAATGACGAGGAGTGATTTTCATTTAAAACAAAGAAAACGTGTTTGGCTTTCAGCTGTGCCCTGTGAACCTCTGCCAAAATGTGCTGTAACTTGCTTTTCCATGCTGTATGTATGTAAGCAGATGTCCACAGGTGTTGAACAGCGTGGCTGTTTGTTTTATACTTCCACGGATTTCCAATGCAAAGCCTAAGCGTTTTCTCCTCTTCTCGTTTGCTCGCTTTGCTCATCTGCAAAGCTTATGCAACCTACAGCAATGCATAGCACCATTCATTCCCTGCATAGAATCACAGACATTAACGGTAAACCACACACCGACCGGCCACATCATTAAAAACCTTTAACTGGCTCTAATGATGTGATGGATCGGTGTAATACCTTTAAAGCCTTAAACCCACATCGCTACCTGTCTGTTGAAAAGAAGTTAGTTCAAGCAGGGACGTGAAGTTGCCTTTGCCTCAGTTGACTTGGATCAACCTGCTTCACCATCCAGAGGCTCTTTCATGATATGCTTGACTACCAGCTGACTCACATTCACATTCATACGTGAATCATGTATGAATCATACTCAAACAAGTGACCTTATAACCTCATACTTTTCACTATTGCTGAGCTGATACCTTTATGTGGACGCTTGTTTTCTGCTGCAGCTGCCTCCTTCTGTATTTAATCTCGTTTTATTTGACGTTACTAAGATGTGATGTTCATGTTTGTCGTTTCTCCAGCAGACTCTCGGTCGATTCTTTGAAAGCTTCCAAAAGGACGACGCCACTGTGTAACCATTTCATATAAAAAAGAAAATTCCTTGACACGTCCCTGATTGAACTATACATTTTCCCTCTTGTGTTGCCCTGCAGCTGTGTCATGTCATTCTGCAGCAGAAAGACAGACAAAAGCAGATGCTTTGGAATTTTAAGTGAAATTCGCAGAAGGCTAAATGCTTTGTCTTGCGGTTTTTGGCGTGTTTCAGCCGCTGATGAGTGGGTCAGGTGGACAGTCGGGGTGATAAACAGCCTGAGAGGAGCAGAACAAAAAGAGGTGGAGAACGGTGGAAAGACAAAAGAGGCGGCAGATGTTAACTGCCCAATGACATAGCCGAGGGGTAATTGTACAGTGCCTGGATTCCTCTGTAGTGAGCGGTCTATATTGTGCACGCATATGCCCGTGTTTGTACAGTATACGTGTGTGCGCAAGGCTTTGCGCGCGTTTGTGTGTGCGTGTGTGTGTACATTGCAGCCACAGGCAGACACATGGGAGCCTGAGGAGTGGTGAATATTACAGAGGAGTGGACCACAGAGGGACCAGGCCCATCGCCAACAGACAGGCCCCACTCATAAATCCTTTCCACACTGACGCCTCTCCCCTCTGTCTCTGTCTCTCTTTCTCTGTCAATCTGTCTTTTTTTCTACCTCTTCCACTTAACGTTTCCCTGTTGCGTCTCGCTCACTCCGCATGACTTTGTCTCCTTAGCTGGAAAAAAGGGTAGTCACTGATAAAATATTCAGTAATCGTGCATCCATCCCTTAGTGGACAAGATCGGCGGGTGGGGATATAGAAATAGGCCCTTGTCCTAGGTCTTGTGGTAACAGCTCACTTACGTGTCATAACATTGTAATGCGTGTAAAGAATATAACCTTTGACCTACTTTGTACAGCTGCTTGTTAACTTCAGACTTGAACATTTCTCAGCCAAACTCAACTAAATTCTAGCAGACGGCAGTCACCTTTTCACCCTCAAATCATCAAACCTCCTAAATCCCAAATCTTCTCCTCCATTAAAACTTCATGGATTTTATTTGAACTCACATTCTGTCAAATCCTCACGCGCTGTCTGAGACAACATGTTTCCCAGCCACAAAGAAGTTTTTGCTCTTAGAAGTTTGTTTCAGAAAAAAAAAAAAAAATCCTAAGCTAGCAAATGAACTCTGGAAAGTAATTGGGGGGAACATTGGTGTGGTTGAAATGGGTGCGCAGCATGTTCACATCTGTCTTCCAAAACAATAATGTTTCTAACCTAATATGACACAACCAGTTGCAGTCAACACTAGGCTACCTTCATCAACAGCAATCGGTTCAGACAACGGTGCTTTCACGGTTAGAAAAACTGCTTTCAGTTTGACTTCACCAAAGATGTAGCACTGACATTTTCATGTACTGGTTCACCACTGCTGCAGCTCTGTACCACAGTAATCAAAATACAACCACTCTATCTAAGCCTCACTTACCTTGCAGGCCGGTCACAACATCTCAACTCATATTTTGGCGGATCCCGGTCAGTCACACATAAGTACCATGTAGTTGCAGTGTTGCTACTCAAGGCTTTCAACCTCTGTGCCCTCCGTCCACCGGGGACCATCCCTGAATGCCCCCGACTCACTGTAAGTGAGTGAGTGAATGATGGTGTTTCTACCACTGCTCAGTGGAGAGATGAGCCACAGTCTACCAAGCTGCTGTGTTTTCTTCTCTGGAACTGCAGGTAGACAGAGGAGCACTTGCTGCCCTCAGAGCAAATAGACTATTTTCATTACATATTCATGTATTATTATTAAATGAAGGAGAAGAACAACTACGCATAAACATAATGGGGCTTAAAGGTGTTCAGAAATGGCCGTTTGTCTCCTTCCACGAGTTGCTGCACGAGTTTATCCGAGTATTAAAGGAAAACGAATTTGATTGGTCGTCATCGAGCGGGCGGGATATTCAATGTTAGGGGCGGGACCAAGCTCGGTGTGTCATTTTTCATTTCATTTCTTTATTTATTGAATTGGGACAGTGCACATTCATCAACACTGACGCATTAAGCATTAGTGTAAATGTGCCGGACTTAGCACAACTGCTAAATTTCAGCCGCAGTCCCAAGGCAGGTTTCTAAAAAACATAAACACAGAAGACTTTAAAACCTTGTGATGACAAGTCATACAGTGGACAATTACAAGACAGAACACAGACAGACAATATCAAGGCAAAACAGACGCAGACATACAAAATAAGAACAGACAATTTTAACCCATTGTTAAAGAACAATATACCATACATGTCCGGGAACAGACAGTGTTTAAGCTATATGAGTACATGTCTGATTTGTTTTTAACCAATGTTTGAGATTTTTTTTAAAGAGTAGGCTAAGTAGTTGTCGCAGTTTCTGATGTGTGGTGTGTATGTGTGCGGTGTGTTTAGCTAATGTAGCTAACTGTTAGCTAGTAGGCTTGTTACATTATAGCTTGCTAACTTAGCTAACAAGGCTAAGTGATGGACCGCAGGGATCCGGAGGAGGAGAGTGGAGTAGGGATGGAGGAGAGTGTCAGTGGTGGTGGACGAGTCTCCTCCATCATACCCCTCGTTTTTCTCATACATTTGATTGACGGATGACCGATCCAATAGCACTGGCTGATGAATCGTGAGCAACATGACACATAATTTGTGCTCCTGCATAGAGTGCCGAAGCGGAAGCAGCCCCATGGGTCCTCAATTCGGAAAAGTCTCCATACGAATGAATGGGAGTCCAAGATTTATTTCGTGATCCGTTTGAATTGTGCCATGACAAAAAAATATGTCCTCTACCTGTTTAAAACATCACGTTTCATGCCGAGAAATCAGCCGTTTGTTGTAAAACTATTGTAAAATAAAATCCCAAAGAGTCCGCAACCAGAAAGACTACAAGTCGCGTAGGTGACGTCACACACCAAATGCCGCCCTTTCCCGTGTCAGTTGGTGACGTATTTTTTGTGGGACACCAGATTTGTAGTCCGCAGAGCGTCGTCACACAAAATACATTCTTCTGTTGCCGTTTTACGATAAACGGCTGATTTCTCGGCATGAAACGTGATGTTTTAAACAGGTAGAGGACATATTTTTTTGTCATGGCACAATTCAAACGGATCACGAAATAAAACTTGGACTCCCATTCATTCGTATGGAGACTTTTTTCGATTTGAGGACCCATGGGGCTGCTTCCGCTTCGGCACTCTATTATCCAATGCGGAAAAAAACTACCCCACTTTCACCCTGAATTTAGTCGAAAATAGAATTTTGCACAAAGTTTGGGCTACATCGTCTGATAGACAAGTGATTACTTTAAGACCCATAGTGGGCTCAAATTCAATTTTCTTTTCTGAATACCTTTAAGGTCTTCTTGAGTTTCGCCCATTCAGACCAGAACACATTGTGAAGTATAGCGGGAGATACATATGAAAAATAAAGTCATTGAACGTGTATAGCCTCGGACGAAATCATGCTTGCAGAAGTGTTTTGCAAAACAACCCCCACAATGCAGCTTCACCATCGTTGGCTGATGGAGTTCACGTTGACTCGTGCCCATCTGCCCACCGTGACTCCTTCCTTTTTCCACTCACCAGCCAAGGTGTCAGAGCAGCAGAGATCTTTTCAGCAGGCAGAATGTGTAGTGAGTGGCAGAAATGAGATTGATTTTAATCAGAGAGCCTATAATTACATTGCTGCTGTTGTTGTCACTGATGCTGACAACAGCCAGCCCTCCTCTCTGCCTGTCCTTCAGTATGACTATATCTCTTTGTCTCCATGCCTAAAGCCTGTCTCACCGTCCGTCTGGCTGCGTCTCACCCCACCTCCCTGTATCCCTCTCTGAGAACCTGCTGCCTGCCGTCCTGTCTTTCTGCCTTGAGTTTCCTGCATGTCTTTCTATTAGTCACCATATAATAAGTGGTGTTTTTACTTATTTATGTGCATGTCCCTGTGACAGACTTTTACACGCACACTTCTGCCAGAAGGAACAAATAGAAAAGTAGCCTTGAAACGGTCGCTCACAACAAATGACCTTGGGACAATTCACAACCTTCTGTTGGGGTCTTGTGTGCTGCTGTCGCTTGTGTTTCTGTCCCCATCTCACCTTGTGTATATGAATGTACCGTCTCTTGCAATGGGTGGCCTTGTGCAGCCAAACACTTCCTTTTTACAACACCTGCCCGGGAGTTTGCTTTTGAGTTCAGCTATTCACATCACAGTTGAGAAAAAGCGCACAAATTGATTAGAACTCCTTCAGTTCTGTAGAGTTTCTGTAGGATGCGACCTTTATTGAAAAGAAGTGTCGCCAAAAATGTAGGGGCATTTATTTATTTAATTTTTAATTTTTACATTTTTACAAATGCTAGCAGTAAATTTCTGCTTTAATACCAACCAATGGCAAATGGCACGTTCTTTGCACCTGTCTAATGCACAGTGTATTTCGCAAGTAATTCTTACAACTCGGATGAAACTCGTGTCTTACTGTGACTCTGAGAAGCAATGAAAAAACAAACAGACAAAAACACTCTTACAACTGGTTAAAACAAAGGTATAAAAAAAGAACTGCCACAGACAAATGAAAGCGCAGTGATGTGTGATGTAGTTTACATCTCACGCCTTCTTTGTTTGTAGTTCATTAAAGCGATACAGCAGAGTCTGCCACGCATTATTCTGCTGCAACAAGTGATGGCGTTTCATGGCAACATTCGGATCTAGGTGTTATGTGTTGGTGGGAGTCATGTGCAGGGTCAGAGTTCAACAGTTTCCCAATCACTGCTACTGATGTAAACCCAACGTGCTGAAAAATTAAATGAGTTAATGTATCATTATTAAACAAAAATACATCAATTATTCAATCTAACTATGAAAAGAAGTTTTGGAAAGAGGACACTTTTAACTTTGACCTGCTGGAACAAAATTAAAATGACCTGCCGTAAATTGTGTAAAGAAAAATGACATAAATAACAATGGATTTTTGCGCTATTTTCATTTGCGATCGTTTGTTCATATTTTTTTTATATTCATTTTTTATGATTGTTTATTTTGTGGTTTTATTTATTTTATACTGGAGACATTTCTTACATGTCAAACTTTGATTACTGTGTGGTGTAAGGTGGTTTGTGTTCAGTATGTGACAGGCAGACACAAATACAAACTTACAAGCCTTATTATGTTTGAATTAAAATTCTATATTTAAAGTCTGAATTAAGGAAACTAACTTGAATAATTAATTGACAAATATGTTTATATAGCAATATAATGTTTTTTTCAATGCAAAAGTCAAATTAAAATTTAATCAACTGATTGTAATTGCTTTTCCAAATGCAGTACGGTACCAGTTCAGATATTTACTAAAGGTTAACCATCGATATCTATATGAAATTGTCTAACATATATACGTATATAGAACTGATTCTCTCATATCTAAATTAAACATCACTGAGTAATTCTCGCAATACAAATGCAAAGGCATTGATTCAATCTCTAGAAATCTGAGTAAAATTTAAAAATTTAAAACTTTGATTTGAGCATAATCCTGATAACATGGAGCCAGGTCGGTGCCTGGTGAAAAAGGTCCCGTAGCCCTCCTTGTTCAGGAGCCGTTGCATCCGTCTGTCTGTTCATGTTTGACATGGCAGGGTGCAGCGTGGTGAACTCTGCTGCCTGGTGGCGCACAGGACTTGTGACACTGCTTATCCCCACACAGCGAGACGCTGTCGCCGCAAGCATGACAGAAGGGCATAGGTCAGGGGTGGGCAATTATTTTTTCCAGAGGGCCACACTGACTCCGATAAAGTGAGTGAAGGGCCACACGATTCGAAATGAAATTGAAACATCAAATATTTATTGCTGAATTATATATAATTATATATTAGCCTCTATAACTACATATATTTGGTGGAAATGATTGCATTACAATAGGCTGACAGCCCACAATCCATGTAATCGCATTTTAAACTTATATCCATCACAGATCGAGATCACTGAAGAAACATGCTGTATTATGATATAAATATGGACTCAAGGCAGATTGTTTTATCAAAACTTACTGACCATAAATGACTGCACCAATTAATAATGTTCACAGACACCTGAATAACATAGGTTAAGCACTCAGATCCTTTTCTGTTCTGATTCAGTGAGACTGTTCTATTTGTATGTAACCTTTTATTTATGAAGAAACACAATACTCATTTGCTGCTGCCTATACAGCACCAACATGAAAAAAAAAGACTGATTTGATTACAAGCGTAGCCATTGGTGGATGGAGGCTTCAGACGCACGTGGCTACAATCAGTCATATGGTCGATCACGTCAGAAAACCCAGCGATCTCATAAAATGCTCTTTTAATCACAGTTTGCTAAACCTTAGTGTTTGGGAAATAATAATTAGGTGCCGTGATGGGGCTTTGTAACCGTCAGCAGTTATGACATGATTCGGCTAACGGAGGGTTGTGAAACACCGGCCCGGTCCCACGTCACGGTCTCCCGCTGACAGGGTCGCGGTGGTCAGAAACTCCGCTGTGGAGAAAACCTGCACCACAGCGGCTCCTCTCTCTCTTCCGTCGGAGCTCCGGTGTCAGACAGAGAAAGAGACTGAGCAGCCGTTCATCACTGTCTTCTACCTGGAGGAGGTTACTTTCTGTGATGTGCAGGCTCCTGTTCTAACAGGGCTGTCACTGTTTCAAACAGCTGATTAGTGTGCATCAACGTAATAAAAGCAATCGGGTCATAATAGCAGTTCGGCTCGCACTTCGGCTCGCGGGCCGGATTGAGACGGCATGCGGGCCGGGTCTGGCCCGCGGGCCGTAAAATGCCCATGTATGGCATAGGTCAACTCCTCTCTTCTCCTTCCATCACCCTGAATGCCAGCGGGCAGAACGGACTCCCAATTAAATGACTGTGATTCCCTCATAAACAAGGTCAAAGGGAGAGTTTGGGGAGAGCCAGAGCATTGGTTTTGGACCAAAAGAAGCAGAGGGAGGGAGGACAAGCGGAAGAGATGTAGCAGCAGAGGAAGGGAGAGAGAGATAGAGGCCGGGTGAGTGCGCACGGAGAGGGAGGGAATAACTGGGAGGAAAAAAGAGAAACAGAAAGAAGGGAAAAAGAGAGGGAGATTTGAGAGACAGAAGGAAAAGGCAGTATTAATATTCACAGACTCCCAGCGCTTCCTAAATATTTTATTACTTCCAGCTGTTTGATGTTAAGGAGACTCACCAGAGAGCCCCCCCACTCACACACTCACACACACACACACACACACACACACACACACACACTCACACTAATAAAAATGGATACATGCACATACTATCACAAAGCCACATGCGAGTAAATACCAACACACACACACAAGCTCGCAACCACATACTCACAGTCACATGAACAATATGCACAGAAACATGAAGACCAACACACACACACATGCATATGAAAACATGCATGTTTACAGCCCAAAACTAGCACACACACACACACACACACACCAAACCACATGCAGTGTCGACACATAGCTGTACATAACCATAACATGCAAAAGTAAGAATGCATTTAGAAGAACTCACACACATGCAAATGTGCACCAACACTACATCGATCCTAATCTGTTTTTCAGGAGTTCTATCACGTTTATTCATTTATTTATTGGCTTATTTATTTATTTGCGTATTCATTATTTGTTGGACCGACTCTCTTTTTATTTGCGAGCTCGGTTCCGAGGGGAGAGCAGGAGAACATTCATCTTCTGATGAGAGCAGTCATTAATTCAGAACAGGCCCATCCCTCGCTGTCTCCCTCTGTCAGTCTGTCTCTTTCTCTCTGTCCATCAGACGGGCTCCCTCGCTCTCTGTCTCTGCCCATCAGCCCGACTTTCTGCCACTGCCTCTCCCTCTGTGTCAGTCTGTCTCTCCTTCTCTGTGTTTCCCAGTCTCTCCCAGTCTCAGTCAATGTCTCTCTCTTTTTCTCTCTCTCTCTCTCACACAGCTTTATCCGGCATCACAACCTTCTCCGTCTGAATGTGAGACTGTATCCTGTGCAGATTCGTTACGAAAAACGCTGTCTACGTCTGAAAGCGATGCGTCCAGTTCTACAGATCTACCTCCACTCTACAACATGAACAGGAAAATGTCTGAATTCCTTCTTTTTCTTCACTTTCTGTTGACAAACATCGTCACATATCATCACCACAAAATCTCAGCTGATTGACCCACGATTACCTAACTACCACGTGGACACCAACCAGTCTTGCGTCACTGTTATATAAAAACCCAGCCCTTTTTCTGCCTGTACTTATATATGAGGCCAAACTTTTCAATTATATCCACTCTGGGTCTGAAAAACATTTAGTGTGGACATAGTGCAAACCGAAAACAGCACCACGTTAAATGCGGTTTGCTTCGCTGGTGAGGGGGTGTGTGTTCCCAGTGCCTTTGATGATGAAATTTGATTCAAGAAGGCCAGTTTAAAGGTTCATCTATGACTTTTAAGGCTTATCAGATGCCAAAACACAGCACAGTAGTTTATAATACTCTGAGGATTTTACGACTCTGGAAAGAGACAAACATTTTATCCTTAAACTGAAGAGTGTGGCGTTCACATTACACTACCAGGAATGTGTGTTTGCAAAAAGTTTTCATTTGAGCCTCCTGAAAATAGAAAAAAGTTCAATCTGAAATCTTCACACAGCACAACTACAGAAGAATCTGCATGTTCTTTTGTACCTTTCCCATTCCCATCATTGGGCTACTTTTCGATCACTTGACCTCTGACATTTTTTTGATTGGATCTTTAAAGGTGCATTGTGTAGGAATTATTCCCATCTAGCGTTGCGGTTGTATATCGCTAGCAACTCAATCGTATTTTTCATGCTGCATTCACGTGAAATTGGGCAGACAGCAGACGGACGACAGCCGCTGCACGTAACGGCATAAACAAGCCTCTATGTAAACAAGTGGTCCGTCAGCACGAGGCAAAACAATACATGTGACAATATGTTGTCATGGCGATGTGGTATTGTTTACTTGACCCACGTTTTACCGGCTTTCTCTCGACTTCTGTGACTAAAATGACATCTGGTTTGTTACCGACAGCCGTCTTCCCAACTGCACTTGAATGCAGCATCAGTGTAACGCTCCATTCTTCCTCACTGCGTTACCGCGGTGACTTTTCACAGACGCCACCTCGACCTGAGCCGACAGCTCCGGTGTCTCCGCTGAGTTTCCATGGTTTCCTACCGTCACGCTGCCACTGAACGTAAAAACATGGCGACACGACATGGCAGCCAGCACCGAGCTTACCCGCTCCATGTATATATGAATGATACAGTATGAACGGCAAATTTAGAGCTTACCGGAACACTTCAGTTTGTTGATGGGGGTGATTACTGATTAATGAAAAACAGACTTTTGAACCAAATAATCGATTTTCGTGAATAGATAACAGGAGAACTTACACAGTGTCCCTTTAACCCCTCTCCTTTGTTCATACACACATAGGCCTATACCTTCTCATGTACTATTTTTCAATGGATTTTCCATCAGGGCTTTGGGAAGTCTGAGGAAGGGTTGTGAACTACCATATGCTTTTATCCTTTACTCAGTGAGGGTAAACATTAGAAATACGGTGTTCGCACAGTCAAGTAGTTTCCCTGGAGTGTGTGCTTGCATGAACCGCCAAGATTGGACACAGAGCTGTGCTGGTGGATGACATGTTGTGTTGTTGACAGATAACCCTGGATGTTAAGATCTCTGCACTGGCATCACCGCTGTGCCCACGCTGTTGGTCTCACTGAAATAAATTGGGGGCTACTGAAACGGTCTGGACGTAGCCTTACTGTGGACATACTCTAACTTGCAACGCTCCCCCCACCACCCTTATTCTTTCCCTCTGTCTCCCCCCTCCCTCTATCTCTCCTCCTCTGATCCGTCTACCCCCCATGTTCCCAAGCCTGTTAATCAGCAGATTGTTAATGAAGGCCTGAGTTCAAAGACAGAGAGAGGGAGAGAGAGAGAGAGAGAGAGAGAGGAGGCACAGAGCAGTAAGATAGGGAGGAGTTTTGGACCAACTGTCTGTTTGTCAAAACATGTCCACCCGTCTGTCTCTTTGCCTGTCTTCTCCTCTGATGTGAGTCCCTCAATGAGCTCCCCGCAAGGACCACAACACAGGATTTGCTCTTTGGGTTTCCCTTTCATGTTCCATTAAATGTGAGCGAGAAGGAGACAGAGAGACAGCCAGAGAGGGTGAGAGAGAGATTAATTACATGTTTCAATAATGGAGATGAATTAGTATTATTTAAACAGTGACAGTATCAACTAGTTGTCAAGCATTTTGCGAGGCACACACTGGAGTTCTAACTTTAATGGGTAAATTCATGTCTCTCCGTGGCAGCCTGAAAGTCATCTCTTCACATCTTTTCTCTTCTTCCCCTGCTCCTGTACATCAACCACGCTGGCATCCCAAATTGTTGTTTTCGTGCATATCATTTCATGTTTATTCCTACCTATATTAAGCTTCCCAAAGTTTGAAAATCTTACTGACATTTAGCTTTTTGCTACTTTTACCAGAACTTAGACAACCCACAGCTTTTATGGAAGACAGCAGCACAGAGGAAACTCTCAAAGTGAAAATGGTCAAGTTGAAGCACTAACCAATCAAACCCTTCCCCCTCCCCATTGTCCTGGTTGATGCCAACACAAAAGAGAAAATGTAAAAAGGGAAAAATCTGACATATTGCCCATGAAGATGTCACAAAAGCCCTGGAAAACCATCAGGGCTCCGCAGCCTTGGCCCCTATTTTAGTGGATGACAGGAAACAGTGAGGGGAGAGGGAACGAAGGCACTGAGTTACTGTAGAGAGGAGAGCGTGAGCTCCCAAACCACATCCCGACACCACAGGCCGACTTCACCCTTTTTAACAGCACCATATTTCCCCAAAATGTATCAGACGTAGCACGTGATCACCAAATGGCAGTGAAATCTCTGATAAATCCAGGGAGGGAAGTGCTGTCTGCTAAAATCATTTACAGGGGAGTGACGGGGGAGAAGTGTTCAACAGCTATAGACGCAAAACAAACTCAAACATGTGCTCAGTCACATACACACAAACATCTATGCATACAAGCACCCATTCATCATCAGTAAAATGGGTAAGAAAGGGCACAATTATCTGTAGTTCCCAACCCAACCTTTCTTATAAGCCTTTGAAAGGGCTGTGAGATTAATGTGATTATTAACCGAGAGAAGAATAGACAGTAAGAAAAATAGGCACACTTATGAGGTGGGCTTCTGAAAAATCCTCAAATGAAACCATCGGAGAAGATAATATCGTTCTGAAACGGCTCTCAGCTCAATCTGGGCCAGTTCTCAAGGTTCATTTCAAAGAGGTCAAAATCAACCACATGGATGGATCGTGAGATGAAAGTCCCCTGAGAGCTTGAAGCCACCTGCTACTATGCACCAGCTCCACCTTCCTGTCTTTGTCTGTGACATTTTTTTGCTGCAAGGTGATCATTACTGGCCGAGTTCTCTGACTGTCAAGCAAGAAATGTTAACAGCAGCGACTTCGTTAAGAAGCATCAGCCTAGCAACACCGAAACCTTGTACCCCCGTGCCGGTGCCTGGCACTGTAGAGACGTTCAGCTCTGTGTCTGTGGGCAAGACGGCACTGTCTTTGCTTTAAACTAATATACTGTACACTAAATCATGAACATACACAACACTCAGTGCAATGTTGTACATCTGTGTGTGGCCAGTGGTTGCGAGGTATCAGGCTAGAAACCTTGACTATCCATTGACTTGTTTCTCCAACTGTTCATCCACCGAGGGCAGGTAGGCTGTGTTGTTTTGCACCGAACATCTTCTAGTTTTTCTTGCCCTCACAAATGGGAGCTGTCCTGCATTAACCTAAGAGCTTACTGTTGAAAAGCTCCAACACTGGAGTGCAGAAAAAGAAACTGCACTCCATCTATGGCGATATACACTGGTATAAGATATATACTGAAGTAACAAGGTCTCTGGTTGAACTCTCACAAGAAGGAGATGAGGGAAGTGAAGAAAAACCAAACAGCGGGCATCCGCCTCATACTCGACTCTACAGGGTGCATTTGTGTGTGTGCGTATGTTTGTGTGTGTGCGTGTGCGTGCGTGTGTGTTCGTATGTTGTGGGTGTTTGTGTATCTTTTCTCCAGCAGGACCCCCAGATCAAAACCACAACCCACTCTCCCTCCCCATGTCTCTCTCTTTCTCTCTCTCCCTCTCTTTCTCCATCTCTCCACCCCCTCTCTCATTAAAAACTGCAGGCCCTGGCTTCTAATTAAATCCCACTTGAAAAGTCTTAAAGTCAGCCTCAGATTGATTCAATTTGCATTTCTGAACAGAGAACATTGCCTAAAAGGATTAATAAATTGGACGAAAAAATGCCTTCTTTCTGCGCCATGCCGTCAGAGCTTGTAAGACAACATCCAAAGAGAAATATCCCCCCTCACCAAACGTCTATCCAACATATGCTCTTGCTTTCTCTCTTGCACGTCCCTCCCAGGATGCCAGCAGAGATGGGAAGTGTGTATCAGGACTGCGTGAGTGTGTGCGCGCACGCATGTCCTCGTCTGTGGAACAAGCGCGTAGTCCTCTGAGGCACAGTTGGGAAGGAACACACGCAATCTGACTCTCACTGTTTGTGCGTGCGCATGTGTGTGTGTGTGCGTCTGTCTATTTATGTCCATGTGTGTGTGTGTGTGTGTGGTGGTGGGGCGGTATTTGTGCGCGAGTGAGAAGGGCGACTTTGCTGGATTGTGCCAGAGCGCTGAAAGTGACGAGGAGGCACAGTGGGAAAAAGCTCCATGCCGTACGTACTGTCTGTATGTGCAGAAACAGGCCGTGATGGTGGAGTCATGCCATTGGCTAGTGGACACCTACAGAAACATGTTTGGAAATCCAAAAAAACACATTGCCAGCTAAGAGAGCCAGATTCAATTAGGGTGATAAAATGAAAAGAGCAAGCAAGACATTCCAAACAGACCGAGAACTGATATTGCTGCCAAAAGAAAAAAGGCAAACACTAATACGAGAATTTACGTTTGCGCTGACACAATAGGTCTGTCTCCAGAAATTGTACATTTATAGGTTCTTTGTATGTTCCTATTATGCGTAACTGTGGAATCGTGCTAACAAGATAAGAGGAAATTACTTCTAAATTTCCCTCTGATGACAGCCATCAAATGAATTTGCATCTTCGAATCCAACGGTGCAGTACTTTGTACAAATGATTTCCATGTGCTTTGAGTGTGTAGAATAAGCTTGTTGCCAGGCATTTTCACTCTTTCAACCCTTAAAATGTTATTTTTTAAAAATGAAGCCAGATTATTTTGCTTATCTTTTCTGCAATACCTTTATCAAATACTTGTGATTATCCGGAGGCTACAGAGTCACATACTGAATAAGTCTCTTTATGATTTCATAATCTTTGCATCAGTGAAGAACATCTTGGCACACATAGGTAAAACTTAATCACCTGTCAATTGACTCACAAAATTCACACAGTTTTTCTTTTACAAAAACATTTCACGAGAATCAAACAATTGTGTCTACTAATGGGTTTTGTGTGTGCAATTTGTTGAACCTTAGGAATGTGATTTATAGAGGAGTGGTCTGTTGGATGGGACACATTGTCAGTGTTATTAGTTGCCAGTCAAACTGGCTTGTATAATGGCTGATGGACTTTCATAGAGTGTTGGTAGCTCAGTTGTTGAAATCGTATTAATAATAAAAGAAAAACAAGAACCATATGGAGACCCTGACTAAGACACAGGCACACATTATACAGTATAAGCCTCGCTGCACATTGTTTGGTTGGTTTACCTTTAATGACTAGAAAACTTTTAACACATCTGAGTCGCATCTGTCTGTAAAGGAAACAAAACCCAAAGAGCTTTATGTAATAAAAGTGAAACAAAGAGTCTTTGAAAACACCATTGTCATTGTTATAAAAAAAAAAGTTTGAGAGTTTTAAAAGGACAGTGAATGGCAATGATAATAAGCAGAGATGAGCTGTGCTCAGAGGAAAGCTCGCATACATCATGATGTAGTGAGTTGGATGTAATGAGAGGCCCTGCTTTGTATAAAACAACACTGACCCCTAGTGATATTAGTCAGAATTATCCAAGAAGACATTTGCATAATGCCTGTGCATACAACTGTGAGCACACTCATGTCACTGCATGAGGACAATGACTTCTTCATGGTGCAATACTTCCTTTAAAGTGCCTATGGTTTCCTGTATGTGAGTGTATGTTGTGTTGTTTTCCTTGTCTTGACTGTGTGTGTGTTTCTGTATGTGTGCACATGCATTCACAGGACAGAGTATGCACAAATTATGTATATGTGTGTCTATCAACCATGTACAGTCTTGAGAGCGTTACATTTAAGTACAGTGGCTGTGTACAGTCAGTGTATGTCCATGAGGTGTGTTTGTGTGTGTTCTAATAATGGTGCCTGGTGGACTCGGGCTTCCTTTGATGCGATGAAGGCCGACAGGCGTGAAACAGGTCCAATCAGGCGCGTGGGCGCTGCCAATTAACCCTTTTCACCGTGTGAAACCAAACATAATTGCCTGGGGTGCAGGGGGCCACTGGGCCATGGCCTGCCCAGCGTAGGCTGAAATGGGCATTAGCAGTGCTGCCAGGTGACCATTACACACAATTGAACTGCTGGGTGTTTTCTTCAAATCACATAGTTACAGTTGCTACCAGGCCCTAATTGGCATGGCATTACCAAATGGCTCCTATTTCTAATTTTCACACCTACACAATTTATCTGGATTATCTTTTCAGATATTGTAATGTGCCTGGTTTATTACAGTGCTGCAGGCGCACTGTTGCACAGCAATATTTTGCTTCCATTTCAGTGTGGATTGTATTTGGTTATGTTTGAAAATCTACAAATTGTGAAATGTATTTTAGAGTGTTATAAAGATCTCAACTGGAACAAATAGTGGTTAATAAGTTAAGCTTTGTGTGCACTGATAATCAAATTTTATTCATGTTATGCTCAAGGCAAATATCCCACATTTTTAGTCAAACACCCAAAACTAGAGCACAGCTTAAATGAAACTACAGCAGCGCTCTGTGCCGCAGAAATACAGCAATAACATTTACTAAAATTCCATTCTTATTTGTCTTCTTTTCATATTCTTGTGATAAATTATTGATCATGGTTATTAACACTGTTTAATCAAATTAGTGTTTATTATTAATAAGGAACTTTATTTCTAATGTAAGAGTTACATAAGAAGTGCAAAACTCAGTTTCTGCAATATTCTTACTTACAATTCAGCAGTTGCAGCAGTTCCATGTGGGACTTTGGAAATAGTCTGTTCAGTGGGATAAAATACAACCTTTTAAATAAAACTACAGTATGTAGGAACTTCTTTGTAAGAGTTTTTTTTATTTTATATCTGTATCTAATTATTTACAAATGATAATCAACAATATATATATTTTAAAAAAAGGTTTCCACAAATAGTTTTACCTGAATCTAAATGACTTTCCGCAAATGTATTGCTAGTGAACCTGTGACGAATCTCAAGGATATTGAAAAGTTTTAATAACTCACTAGAATAACAGAATAAAAACAAGCTTTATTGTTCAAAAATGCTCAACTCATGAAATATGACTCCAGTTTCAGATAGTATTTCCATTGTGTTTACATACAGTGCAAAAATAAATATATATATATATATATATATATATATATATATATATAAAACCAGTGAGTCGACAGAAAACAGAAAACTTGCTGTCAAGGCCTCCAAACACGTGAGTAATGTTCATTTAAATATATGTTTGTAAAATGTGTTTAAAATATCAATGCCAGCACTGGCCTCAAAAACAAGTGAACAAAAAGAAAACAAATCAGTTGAGCCATAATAGTGTAACCGTTTATATCTTAAAATAGGGCCTGTGAAACACATGCCATTTATTACAACTGTAACATGAAAAAGATACACAGAGACAGAGAGAATGAGGCACAAACTTAAAATGATTATATAAAAATATCAAAGAACAAGCAACTGGTCCCTGTTTAAAGACAGTTTCAGTTGAAATATTGCTAGATATATTCCTACTGACTGTAATGTTAAGTATAAACCTGGGATGTTAGAGGGATTATTTTTGATTTACCCATGGGGTAAAACTGAAAACTGAATCTAGATTTTCCTTTTCATCATATTATTTGAAATACTGTGGTCTCACCGGCAGGGGTCGCTGATACCCCCTGGTCTCCGTCCCCCCGCTCGCTCTCCTGCCTTGTCTGACTGACTGGCCGACAAAAAAATGTTGGCAAAACACCCCCTCCTCATCGTGTAGAAAAAAATGGCGGACAAGCGCTAAATCCACATCAGAAACAAACACACACGTTACAAAGCAAGGTAAACATCCTCGGATACGCCGAGCAACGTCTCCGTTGGGGCTCGGCTTCAGCGCTGAGCCCGGGTTAGCACGGGTTAGCGGCAGCGCGCTGGTATGCTCCCTTTTCTGCTAATGCTAATATTTATAATCAGGTCAACGAGCTAGCGAGCCACCTAGCATGCTAAGCTAAGCATCCCGGGCAGTGGGCATGTCTGTGTGTAGCCGCGCGTAGCATAGCATGCTGCTGTGTTGTCTGCGCCGCTGCTCCGCTGGTGTGTGTGTCTGTGTGTGTGTGTGTGTGTGTGCGCACCTACACACGTTTGTTTAGCTGCAGTCTTGATGCCTTGCACATTTGGCGGTAGCGTTGATTTAGTCTCAACTCTTGAGCAACACAATTAGCGCTGCTGTCACGTAAATGAGCATCTAGCGCTCATGCAAATGTAGCGGGGGGAGCAAGGGGGCTGTCCCCATGTGTTGGCTGCTTTGTGTTTTGAATGGAGCTCAACACATTCCGGCAATGTAAGTAAGACGGGAGGATTTTTGGGCCACAAATAGAAACATAACGGCCCCGTACAGATGTCAGACGAGTGTTAGCGGACGCAGGTTGAGTTTTGGACACTCAGAGAGCCAGCAACAGGAGGAAAGGTGTACCTGCCGGACGGTCTAACGCTCGTGTCCTCCTGTCACTCTCCCCCCAGACGGAAAAACAGGGAGCGGGGTCGCTTTAATTTGGACGCCATCCCCCTTGGCGGAGGAAAAAGGCGCACTTCTATTGAAAGGAAAATCATCCGGAGGGGAGAGACGCTGCTAATCGGTTATGAAGTTGTAAGGTAGGCATGTGTTTGTATGGCTGCCTGGCGCCTGATTTTACTTTTACATTGTGGGACCTCTCTCTCTGTCATCGCGCTTTTATCCGCTCATCTGTCTCCAACTCCCAGATAAAGCCGAGACGTTTTCTCGGCACATTCAAAATCTTTGGTTGATGTTTTCTTTTTTTCTTTTTTTTCTCAAGTGTCGCTGTGTTAACACTATATCATGCAATTCTTAATGTAATATATTGTGAACGTTTATAAAAGCCTTTTCTGTATTTTCCCTCAATGCCTCGTAGTTCTGCATCACAAACCGTATGGTGTTGATGTCATTTGGCCACTGTGGGACTGAGTGGATAAACAGCCACTTGAAGCTCTTGTTTATGTGACTCTGACCTGTTGACCTGTGTGTTGTGTCTGGTCGGTAATGCTGCTGAGCCCAGGTCTGGGTTACAGGGGTCACCTGGACTCAAAACATGCCTCCTGTCTCTGAACCCTTCTTCACTAATTGACAATGAGAAAGTTTGTAAACACTCCCCAGAGCCATCTTTACACATTAGTTTACATTAATCAAGAGGTCATACGTTTCACTGCCAATGGGACTGTTCCATGGAAATGTATAATTAAAGTTTTGTGTAGTTGCATTAATAGTATTTTGAGATGAATATGACATCATTCTTGGTTGTGTTTTATTTTTATTTTTGAAAGCTTTTGTAGTTTCAATTACTGCTGAATGTTTTTAGTATTTTATCCTCTTTGTTTCTATCAATTTCTATGCTGTCTACACCTAGTGTTAGTACAGCAATTATTTTGATCTTACAATGAATCTTTGTAGCGTGAAAAAGTTAATGCGATCCATATGTATTACACTGTTGGTATGATCCTGGGCCTCTTTGTTGAACTTGCTCCTGTCTGCCTTCCATGACAACCCCCTGCCTGCCATGAGGTCAGAGAGACAGTGAGCTGCAATAGATAACAGTGACAGCACTCTGGTTTCCCCCTTAAAACACAGTGGTATCCTAACCATGGGGTCTGATAGCCCTGAATTTTTATCGTTATGATCAATGTTTTGACTTAATAAAAGCTATAACACCCTTTATTACCCTTTTAGTTAACCCCTTAATGTATTTGTATTTTCTTAAATAGCTTGTGAAATTCACAATGCCTGATGTTATCATGTAGGTTAGGGTTATTTTATCAGGTTATTGTCCTAGCTTTTTATTTCAACTATTCAATATTAATACAGGATGGATATTCAACCCAAGAGAAATTATTTTGAGAGAGTTTAGCCTCACATATTTGGTATCTTCAGAAACTTTGGCGTGACCGCTAGAGAACTGTTGGGCTGTTTGGCATCATCAAGCTTTGACCTTGTCCTTGATAAGTCTTAATTTGGTTTACATGACCTTGTTTATTATGGCGGCACTATTGCATCAGATTCAAGTCATTTAGATGCTGTGTGATTTCTCTAATCTTCAAGGTGAAATACTGTTTGTGGTGGTGTGTTTTGTTCATGACCAAATTTTGAAATAATGTGATAAAGAGCTATCTATTCTGCATACACTGTTAGTACAGCTATTATAGACGTGATTGAAGCCAACAATAAGAGTGACCAAATTCCCTACACTCATGTTAATTTCATGCTTTTACCTCTCCTTGTCTTTAGAGTGGAGGCCACTGTTGCATCGCGAGCTTGGTCAGTATTGTTGGAGCATGAGGAAACCTGTACCACAGAAAGGTAAGACATTCTTACGCTACTCTTAGTATCCCCCTTCCACCAAATATTTGTAACAAATTAACATGCACAGTAACTTGCAGGCAAACTCAGAAGTTTGACACATTTTTCTTTGATTTTGTTTCAAACAGTCCCCTTGTTGTCTTTGCGTGGGCAGATTCGTGCATTAGCTTGTAATAGTCCTGTAATCCTCTACAATGGGTCGGGCAGGTATTGCAAGGTATTGACTGATGGGAAAATCACTCATGGTTGAGAGCTTACTCTGTCTTTCTTGGCTCCTCCAGCTATAGAGTGGAAAGATGCCAGAAGGATCAAGCACGCCCGGAGTGGACGGCCCTCCCGGGTGCCCTCACAGTACCAAGGTAAATAACGTGCTGCAGCCATTGATATATGAAGTAATGTTGGCAGACTTTGCCCAACTGTTGCCTCAGCGTTGCTTCATTAATCATCAGGATGATGTTTACTACAGATGTTGATGATGGATTTCAAGCCTTATGTTTCTATTTGTTGTTTTCAGTGTGTGGACTCACAAAACACTGCAGTAAAGCTGATGTATAATTCAACTAAAGATTTTGAGAACTGCATGGTAATATGATTAATATCGGCAATTTCTAAATATTCTTGTTCTTCTGTTCTACAGGGCACTTCAGTTGGGAGAAATACCTGAAAGAGACGGGTGCAGCCGCTGCACCTGCGTCATGCTTCAGACAGGTGGGCACATTGATCAGTCCACTCTTAAATGTTAAACCTGTTTGTAGATACGTCTTTTCCAGCCACTTTAGGGTTAGGTAGGGTTACCACTCTCCAGTTAACGTTTGTCTGTCATCACTCAGAGCCTCACACCTCCAGTTAATGAGTTCAAAGCCGGGATGAAGCTGGAGGCCCAGGACCCACGAAACACCACGTCCACCTGCATCGCCACGGTAGTGGGCCTGACGGGCTCGCGGCTGCGGCTGCGCTTAGACGGATCTGACAACAAGAACGACTTCTGGCGCTTGGTGGACTCCTCAGAGATCCAGCCTATTGGCAACTGTGAGAAGAATGGAGGCATGCTGCAGCCACCGCTCGGTGAGGACACACACACATACACACACATCATGAAAAAAATCAATTGATTTCACAGTATATTTTTCTTTCTTTTAATTTTTGGGGGGTTTGACTATTTTGTCCACTAGATGTCAGTGACTGACAGCTCAGATTGCCAGTGTGTTGTGTTAACTGTCTGACACAGCTGATGAAGCCACCTACTCAGGACATTCCTTTGTCAGATATCCATGTGAAAAAAGGCACAAGAGTTGATTTAGGCTGTGGTGCTGCAAACAAACAGTTCTGCTGATTATCTTCTTGATCAATTGTTTAGGAAATGTTCAGAAAGTAGAGGTAAATCATAATGTCACAGAGCCGTGGTGTCAGAAATGCTCTATTTTATCCAATCTGCATTCCAAAGCACAAAAGATGTTCGATTTATAACCAAAATATTTTTATGTGTCTTAGAGAAAAAAAAAAATCAAATGACTGTTTGCAGCCTTGGCTCTCTACACCTGCTTTACTCATTATGGTTGTCGTCATCCTCAGGTTTCCGTCTCAATGCATCATCCTGGCCCATGTTCCTTCTGAAAACACTAAACGGAGCTGAGATGGCACCTTCGCGAATTTTTCACAAGGTACCTGTACAAGGCTCAAAAGCGTCAACACGCTTTGTAGTTGCTGTCCTGTTTCATTTTATTTTGTAGTATTCTTATTTGGATTTGCTAGAGTTCACAGTCATGTCTTTTAGATTGAGAAAATCACCCATGACAAAGCTTGCTTCAACCAGGTTCCTTAAACGGGAGAAACACCAACATTTGGTTGATTATTCTGTTCATCCTCGGTACAAATAAAGGCCACGGGCCAACCTCCATACTTGACCCTTATCTTTCTCTCCATGTTCCCCAGCAGGAGCCTCCCGCTCCGGAGCAGAACTCCTTCCAGGTGGGCATGAAGCTAGAGGCGGTGGACCGGAAGAATCCCCACTTTATCTGTCCGGCCACAGTTGGCGCACTGCGTGGTGTCGAGGTGCTGGTCACCTTTGATGGCTGGCGGGGAGCCTTTGACTACTACTGCCGCTACGACTCGCGTGACATCTTTCCTGTTGGCTGGTGTTCCCTCACCGGAGACAACCTTCAGCCACCTGGCACCAAAGGTACGATCCTCAGCGGTAGGTGGGCGGCTTTAGGTACAAGCGTCTGACCGTTTGTGTTTATACCTTCGCTCACATGGTCAGTTGAGAGGAGATGAGAAAGGAGCCAAGGCTGTAACTTCTTTTACAAAACAGTCAGACGTCATTACGCCTCACCTTCTTTATAATGACTCGGCTTTTCACTTATCTTGGATCGTGGCAAGTCACAACAGATGAAACACATTGGGTTCCAACATCGGCAGACACAAACACATTGTATGAACTTGTTCTGCTTTAGTATTTGATGGTATGGTGAGATTGGTCTCTCAGGTTCTGTCTACTGCTCTATAATAGATCTAAATTATTTTACGATGGTCACTGCATTGAAAAAAGGAAATTAAACCACATCTCTTTCCAAAACAATGTCTCTGTAACTTTGGCCGATCTTCCATCACAGCAGGTTTCACTGGGAATATTTCTATTGTGGGAAAGGTTTGAAATGAAAACTGTTGACAAGTTACTGCAGTTGCAGTGTTGCTGGAATTACACCATCATGTTGATTTTTTTTCTTTATGAAACTTATCCCATAAAGAGTCAACCAGCTTTTACCTGAACAGTGCTGCATGCAGTGAGTTTGACTGAGGACACCTGTGTGCAGGACCTCTATAACAAGGTTTATTACTAACACTATTCACACATTGTTTACAGTATCTTACATCGTAAAATGGGTTTCTGCCCTCCTACAGTAAACACAAATACACAACTTAATGACTGTCTACACCAAGAAGGATAATGATAAGGATGTGAGCATCCACACTGATGAACCATAATGTGCTATGAGCTGTGGTACAAACACACTCTACAAGCTCCTGCAGTGTTGTAGCCACAGAATGGATATTGGTAACTGTTGGGCTGGACCTGAAAGGTGTTTCCTGTATGTTAGAAAGAGGAAGACAGATACAACACTGATAAGGCACTCAGTTTTTCCCCCATTTATTTATCATAACTCTTTTTAATAAGAATATGAATGATAAGAAACAGAAAACTGGAGATGATACATCTGTGCTGCTGGAATCCAAGACTCATTTGTACAGCAGAGTCATTGCATGACAAGTTGATTGATACTCTCTGTCAGGATGCAGAGCATTTTTGTGGTAAAAGAAAGCATACTTTTGAATGGCACTCAGTGGTAGAAGTGTTTTATTTTTATCCAATTTGCTTTTAAATGCAAGACTTGTTGCGGAAAAACAACCGGTTGCCACAAAAAGGAGCAAAATTTCATCAACACATTCTACAGGAATATTTACTACTACTATTACATTCATTGGTATCTGTGCAATTGGCTGGTTGACAGTGTGGAACAGTGTGTATGCATCATCTGCCTGAAGGCATCACATTGAACAGTTGATTAAGTCATCAGCATCGGGTTGCTATTTTTAATTCCTGATGGGAATGTCTGTGCAGCGATCATGTTCTTTTGAACCGTGTGACTTCGGCTCTACAGTCGACAAATCTGGTTTCGCTCGCTTTTGTGTGACAGAATCTGACAGTTAATGCCACTACATGATACAGAGTTTATTTGTTTTTTCCATCCAATAAATAAGGAAGCTTTTTTGTTGTCAGATTAAAACTGAAAAGGAACATTTCAAAAGTTGTTTTAATGGTGAGTTTTCTAGAGCCAGGCCCAGAGCTGGAAGTTTGACTACGCAAACTGTTACACAAGAAACATAAAAGGAAGTGGATACGAGGGTTATCAGCCACGAGGTCAGCTGTACTCATCCACAGTCTGGGGGAGTGGAAAAGGAAGGAGGAAAACTGGGAGGCAGGACATGTCTTTGTAGCCTGCTAGTGTTTTATGAAGGCCTGGAACTCGCCCAGTTGGCAGAGTCGGGGCATGACGTGGTTGAAATGAGCCTTTGGTGCCCCCTCCGTAGGCCTCTCGCTGGCACCCTGGCTAACAGGGACTGCCTGGACACACTGGAGAGAAATAAGTTAAGAGAGAGGACAGAAACGAAGAGAAAAGACAGACATATGCTGCGAAAGGTAGAGTGTTTACATTGTCAACAGATGGTGGGAGGAGAGAAGGAGAGAAGGGAGGGAAAAAAAACAAGAAAGGAGGAGCAACACAGATGAAGAGTGGGAGAGGAGAGCAGGGCAGGAGGAGAGGGTGAATCTGAGGACAGCTGTGCAGACAACCGCACACTTTGGACTTTTGCTTTGAGCCAGAGAGAGGTGAGTAAAAGATGAATGAAATGACCAGAATTCAGTCGGGGCGATAGATTCAAAGCACTTGAGAAGATATCTTGCTGTAATATGAGGCTGGCAGCGGTGGCTTTGTGAACTCAATGAACTCAGTGCACTCAGAGGAGAGGGAAAAAACAAGGGTTGGCTTGTTACGCGCTGACTGTATTTACAAGCACTGCCACTTGATCAATGAACATCTAACCTCCAGCTCTGTAAACCTTTTAAACATATTATCTAGGAATTGTCCGATCTGGAGAGGATCAATCAGATATCTTGTTGTTGTTGGGGCTTTTTTTTTTTTCTTCTTAAGCTTTACAGCGGCTCCCCTATGAAAAGTAGCAGTAGCCTGCAGACTGAGCTTTGCATTGATTGGTGTGCCCGTGTGAAAGTGTGTTTAATAAATACAACCCCACGGGCCAAGACCAGTGTTAATGAATGTGGTCGCTCCTCTCGTAAATCTGTCATGGGCTGATCCAGGATGAATACCAGTGCGTTTTAGTTTGTATACGTTAGTGTGTGTGTGTGTGTGTGTGTGTGTGTGTGTGTGTGTGTGTGTGTGTATGTGTGTGTTTGTGCAGGCTTGCAGGTGCATGTGAAGCCAGGAAGCCTTACTATACTGTGGATCTGGTCCGTTGTTTTTGCATGTATACATTCTTGAAGTTTTGCCAGCTGTGGTATCTTATATATACTATATATAAGTGTGTTTTATATTTGTGTATTTGATGTAGGCCCTCTCTTGATGTGTGTAGCATGTGCTTTTCAGCATGAGTTACATGTGATTTCTGAAAATTCTTTCCACTAAGACAGGAAGGGTTTGTGTTCATGTGTGGGAGTTTAAGAGATAAATTTTAAGACTGTCTCACAGCTGTCTGCAGCTTCCTTCTTTATTAGGACTTATTCCCATGGCTTTCAAGGTGTTCATACGTTTCTCCTTACTTTATTCTAGCCTTAAGGGGCTTGAGAAAAGGCTGAAAGAAAACCATCTTTGATTACCCTCATCCAAAATGACTCATTTTTATCCTTAGACTCTTTCTGTCCTTGTTTTACTTCTGCTCCGTCTGTGTTATTGGCCACAGTTCATTCAGTTACAGCCTCTCTGTGTCTCATTAGGCAATAAAGCTAAAGTGACATACTGTGCCCACCATAATAATATACTATATTCCTGCTTACTTTTAGTGCTGTCTGACCTTGCATGTGGTTGGGGTTGATTTGCTCAGACTCCACAGCTTGGAAGTTAATTTCATTTTGTCTATGGTAGCATGGTTAGCATTAGCAGGTTATTGATGTCTTATTGCAAGAACAGTGTACCATCACAGTCTGATTCCTGTGACCCAATTTATAGACAGAAAAAAATCCAGCTTTGAGTTCACTGAGAGGTTAACACAGAAAGAGCCGTCTTAGGGAGAGAATTGCAGTGTGCTCCTCTATGTGTAACCTCTCGCCCTCATTCCTTCTCTCTAATGCAATTAATGAGAAAATAACTACTCTGTGATTACATTTCATTTTACCCGCTGTGATTACATGGGAATCCTGGAGCTTTAACTCTTAATTTGTTCTTTTTCGCTGTTGTGCCACAGCTTTTTGACTCAAATCCCCCTTTTCTTGTCCAACTTTATCCACACAGTAGTGTTGCCTAAGAGCCTCGGGGCACTGACGGACGGGAGCGTGGAGAGCCCAGCCATGCACCCCACCCCAACGGTGGGCAGACCTCCAGGTCAGAGAGGACGGAAGCCAGGCAGAAGAAAAACCAAGGTCACGGGCCCCTGGGGTCAGAAGGCCTCAGCGTTGGGGCCACAGAGCATCCAGCCAGGCAAAGACCTGGGGCCCATCAAGATTCCCAAAAAACGAGGGCCAAAGCCCGGCAGCAAGGTAGGCACAATGTGGTTTATAGATACCATAAGGCACAGATTGAGCCGTTTGGCCCTAATTCCAAAACATGTGATGATGAATGCAATTCAGATAGTTCTGGTTTTATTTTCCAAGATTATAAGATAATTGTCTGACATGTTTCCATCTTAGGAAAATCTTAGGCTCTTTGGGGACAAATGCTTGAGGCTTGAGGGTTATCTACAGTAACTGGGTCATCGTTTCTGGAAGGAAACGTTGGTTTGACTTTTTCATGCTGTGAGCACCACAGATAAAAAACACCATTCACATCCTTGATTCTGCGGTGGCAGAAATCTGAGAGGAAAAACATCTCAAAAGTGTCACAGCAGGAGAAGTCTTCCCCTCTTGACTCGATGTCTCCTCCGCTCTTTGTTTGCAGCTGGGCTGGGCAAAGAGGGCCGGCTGGCTGGAGGATGCCATGGCTGGCCCAGGACGGCCGGTCACAGGCCCGGGGCGCACCAGGGGCAGACTGCCCGCCAACTGGGCACAGAGGATAGCTCTTCAGCAGGCCCAGAGTCAGGCAGAACCTATCAAGATCCCAAAGAAAAGAGGGCCCAAGCCTGGCAGCAAGGTACATGCCCCTCACATACATACACACACACATATACTTCACTGAGTATTATTAAATAACATTGTGCAGTAATCAACTGGATATACTTTTTGAAAATACCCTTCCACTCTTTTGTTTAAATGTCATTTCTCAAGAAAATATGTTTGTAAATGCTATGCAAAATAGAAAAAGATCCATCTTTCAACATGTTTGTTGTGTCCTGTTTAAAAATGTATAAATGAATCCCATCCTGTTTGTTAGTGCTTTCCAAATAAGGCAGATTGAGCCGGTTTCCATTTCAAATAAAGTGAGGAAAAACACAGTGGTTGCACACAGCAGTTGTTGGCAGCACGCAGTTTGTGTGCTGGCAAAGCAGGTAGTTGCACTCATCACGCCCCGATAATGTACCGAGGAGGGATTAATGGAAATAGTTGGCAGAGTTATGAAATTTCCATTTGATCTTTGTTTTGATTTTCCAGTGTTGCGACTTGTTACATTCACACAACGGCAACAGAAAGAGTCTCATCATCGATCATGAGCCGTTCCTGTCGAATGCCTCGATGATCATTAACACGAAGAAGCTGTAAAACATCTGCATGTGTGTGTTTGTATCCAGAGAAAACCACGCGTGGTACCCAATCCTGTCCCCACGTCGCCCACCAGCAGCACCCCAGAGCCTGACACCAGCACTGTGCCTCTGGACAACGCCACCATCCCCAACTCTGCACTACAGGCTCCCACAGGTATATCACAGTCACAGACCTGGACATGCTGCCTATTATTATTGATGGGCTTTTTCCTCTGCCTGGGATATCCAGCGCATGTTTTGGCTCGTGACTCATGCTGCCACACACTGTCACCGGCTCTGTGCTGTCTGGTCAACAGACTCTGACAGATTCAGATCATAGAGATGTGCAGTAGCTTGGTTTCACTTGACACTGGTGGTATACAGTACCTGTCTGTCCTACCTACCAGAGTCTCTGTGAAGCAGAGAAACCTGCCAAGTGTTGTGAGTGATAAAGAGTTTCTGGCCCTATGGTTAACACTTAGAAACAAAGTTTACAGTCAGCAAAGTGGTGAATGAATGGATTCAATCTTTTTGTGTTCTGCAGTTTGTGTCTACCTTAACAAGTACGGCAAAGTGGGACCCCATTTGGACCAACGGCGTATCCAGCAGCTCCCGGACCACTTTGGGCCAGGCCGGGCTTCTTCTGTGCTTCAGCAGTGTGTCCAGGCCTGTGTGGACTGTGCACACAACCAGGCCACCGTCTTCTCCTGCCTCAAATCGGGCCAAGGTGGCGAAATTATCTCAGGTAGGAGTTACAGACGCTCAATGTCAGTCCCTGTCCTTCTGTGAAAAGTCCTCATGAAACAGCATGTTTAATTATATTCAATTAGAAGAAAAAAGATAGTGTTTTTTTCAAGGAACCAATGAAAGTATTTAAGAAAAAAAAAAGAAGCAAAAAAAAATAGGATTTTGTCTTGCTGAGTTCCAGAAAACTTTTGGACACTCACCCTCACATCTGTGAACAAATGTTGCTGTTTGTAGTGAATGTGTCATTGAACAGCATATGATTTACTAACATGTGTCCATTCGTCCTGTTCAGCCTACTTTGACCAGCAGCAGCACACTCTGACCCTGCCTACAGTCAGCAGCGTCACCTATGTTCTCCGCTTCCTTGAAAAACTTTGCCACAACCTCCACTGCGATCCTCTGTTCGGCAGCCAGCCTGTGGCCAGAGGAGGCCTGCACTACAACAGTCACACGTACACTACAGGTCAGTGCTGCGCCTTCACATCTTTATAACTGAACTACTATACTGAACACGTCCTCTTGTGACACTTTAATGGTGTAATTGTTTTGGATGAAGTTCATTTTAGGAGATTTTAAAAAAGATTCCTACAAAAGAAGAAAATCTGTCTGCTTTACTCATTTAGAGATGTCAGCAGCAGGGCTCTAAGAAACAAATCTTTCAACCACGACAGGGAGGCGCAGCACGTTCCTGAGTATCTGTGAGGAGTCTTTTACACAGCTGCACAAAAGGAAAATAACTTGTAATCAGGGAAATGAAGTGCAAAGAATTTAGATCTCTTGGGAAGATGGATTAGACGTGAAATGCAGACAAAAACCAAAGTCTCTGCTTAATGATAATTTACATATTTGACATGTTCTGCATTTCTTCTACTCAAAATACACAAATGTCTGTATCCCTCTCAAGCATGCAATGTCTTGTTAGGGTTCCACATGCGTTTAACCAGATTATATACAGTCTGGTTAACTAATCTGGGCTTTCCCTCATACATGCTTCTTTTAGAGAGGAGAAGTTTTGGTGACAGCCTGGCGACGGGCCCAGGCCGAGGCACCAAGAGGTTCCTCCAGAACTACAACAGTCCCCTTCCCCAGAAACTGGCCAAAATTCCCCGGCACTCCACTGAAGGTATTCCGCCTTTTAAATCTAGATCATTTGATCAAGTCTACCATGGACCTCTGACACTATGGCAGTGGTGGTAGTCACGTGACAGTCATGTCTGGACAGAGAACAATGGCCCTGTTCAGACGTTAAAATGCATACTCGACACGATCGGTCAGCTGTACATACATCTCACACTTGGCTTTATCTTCAATGAAATCTTCACATGCACCACAAATGATCACATGTGATTGGATCTTACTTCGCTGCTCTATATTCAAATAAACAGATGTCTATTTTTAGCCAATTCCACTGTTCCCTTGTCCATGTGCCCATTACACGAGAGAGAAGAGTGTGAGTGAGCAAGTAGGGCACGGAGGAGTTGAACAAATCAATGCACTGTGCAGGTTGAATATAATAGGGTAATGTAGAGTGAGCAGGTTGTTATGGAGAAATAAACCCATCCATCCTGAAGAGGTTTAAAATGCGATCTTATCATTTATGAATTACCTCTGAAACCAGCTGCCCACTGCGGTTGAACAAACCTCAACCTGCGCCATAGCAACAGCTGATCAGCGGCGAGCCGAGCCGATGAAAACTTTTATCTATAATTCACATTAAACTGGACTATGCCGTTTGTAGTGAAATGAGACAGGAAGAATGGGACTTCTGTAGTGTTGTTAAAAGTAATGTCTGTGTTTTTCTAAAGCTGTGGCCCCGGATTTGACAAAAGATGGACAAAATTTTTATGATTAGAAATCGTCATAATTATCACACCGCTTTACACGAGCGATCTGCTACTATTGCCTCAATTGGCAGGAAATTGTCCAGGGAATTTTAGGCCATTAGTCATGAATGAAGGGTTTCAATAACTCCTCTCTTTTTTAGCCTAATGGAAAGGTAACAGTTGTCAGGGCCGATCAGAGCGGCATCCCTTGCAATGGTCTGTTACACAGAAATAAGACCTTAGAATACAGTGATTGACCAATCAGAATACAGCATTTAACAGAGCCATGTAATAAAGTGAAATAATGTTTTATCCATTTAAAATTACCAAAATATTTTTGGGTCATAATAAAATTGTGACAGGAATTCAACTGGCAGAGGATGTCGGTAAGGTAGGAAGTCGTCAGTGTGGCCCAGGAGGCATTTGCACTCACATTGCATCACCTGCAAATGTGGTCAGTGTAATTAGATCTCAAATAGATATGTTCACATCTGTATGTAGAGCTGACCACTTACCTGTGTTAATACCAGGTGTGAATGGAGCCAATGTTTGCAGTTAGTTTACTTTCCATCTCTTTTGATGATTGGTTTTCATTCCAGCATTAACAGTTATAATTTATTTTTACTAAACGTTGGAAGATAATATGCCAGCTGCTTTGCATTCCCACATTTATGCTGAAATATAGTCTAAATTTTGCCGTACCGACTTCATGCTCTGCTGGATCGTTGAATATGAGAAGTATGCTGCTCCTGGCTTGTAAAATATGAATTAGACATATAGTACTTAAAGGAATTCACTGATTAACCAATCTTACACTCGTGCATATAATATTTATTTATTATAATCAGTGGCTCTCAGCTCTAATGCTGCACCACATTTTATATGAGGCATTTTATTCTGTTAATCAACTGCTCTGAGTTGTCCAGTAAAGCCTTTATATAAGCATATAAAAGGTGCTAGTAAAACAGGAGAAGCTCTTGGCTCAAGAGCAAGTGGTATTACATTCTGGGGCAGGAGGTTAATCATTTAATCATCTTTCAATTTCCTTTGATTTTAATTATGTTAATGGAATATTTGAAGAGATTTATGTTAAAGGGCAACGTCCCTCTTTTAAGGGGGCCTTCCTCTTTCTTAAACGGCCAGAACACATTCCTATCGCTGCTGGGTTTTTTTCTGAGGGTTACTGACATTTTACTGTGAAATATGACATAAGAAAAAGTTTTAAAAAATAAAATAAATTACATTCTGTATTTTTTGGCTTGTATTCTCCTGTGGTATTTGGGATTGTTAAAGTACAGGTGTGTTGATTTATATTTCCCAGGCGAGTCCTTCATGGAGAACAATGTTGCTGCATCAGAGCACTTAAAGAAGAGCCCTCTCTCTCCAAACTCTACGGGACTGACACCCGGACTGAGGTCTCCCTCCAAGCTGCTGCATCACAACAACTTTACAGGTGGGAAGAGACACTGCTACTATCACTAGCACTGGATTTTCTTTCTTGCTTTTTTTCTTCCTGTAGAGACGTTGACAAAGCATAACTGTTAGTGGTCTGTCTCTACTGAGAAGTTTTATGGGAATAAAGCTGTTTTTTTTCTCACATGATATCATTCCAATTAAATGTGACAACAGATTTACAGCAGTCTGCCTCTCAGTTTAACTGGCTCCCTGGGGCATGATACAGCATGCGCCACAATTTGAATGTGAAATAAGTGTTTCCATTTCAATTTTTAAGTATCGCCTTATCGGAAAGTCTGAAAAAAATTGAAATTCACTTTTTTGCCACTGTTAGTTTGCACAGAAAATATGTGCATAGAGCAGGTAAAACGAACCTAGTGCATGTATCTGTGCAAGAGTTGACCACTCCAGCTGTCCACTACTCCTAAAGGGGTGACCCTGATCTGTTGTTTTATAATAATAAGACACTTGATTTTACATCATCATGTTGAGTATTATTTTATCTGTCATTTAAATGTGTGCTTACCCATTTTTGCGTGGACAATGGTAGCAGTTTACTGGATGATGGCGCTGTTGGTTTTCTGGAGTTTTCTGCATGGACAACCAAGCTATGACGCCAAAGATTAGGAGCTGCGTTAGTTTGCGTATTCATGCTAAGCCGTTGTCTAAATGCAACGTAACACCTTGGAGTCAGAAGAATCACAGTGAATGAACTCTAAGTAAGTAGGATTTATCCAATACAGTTTTTAAGGCTGATACTGTATTTACAGATTTATAGACGGCTTTTTTAAAAAGTGCCGTTTGCTAGAAATGTTATAGCTCTGCAATGTTTACAGATTGAAATCTCCCTTGTTGTTGAAGTTACTTAGAGTGGGTAAATTAACAGTGGATAGTCCTGTTTTACTACCTTTGGTATCATTGGAGTGCTCACATGTTTGTCAGTGTGTACAGACTGAGAATGCGGAGGAATTGTCAAACATGGGCAGAGATGAGGAGGTATATCACGGAGGGTTTCACAAAAGTGCTGATAGAAGAAGTATAATTTGAGCATTAGCATTAGATAAAGCAGGTTTCACAGCTCAGTAGGTCTCATAAACAAATTGTCCAGTTTATTTGACTGGCTAATGATTAGCTTGCACACTTGGAAGCCTCTAAAAGATATTACTGTAGAAATAAGACTTGGGGGTTCTTTATTTTTTTATTTTTTGGAATTATATAGAGGAAGTGGAAATGTGTTGGTGCTCGGGCAGTTAGTTAGTGGATCCGTGTGTAGAAGTGTTAGGCAGACAACATAACCGATGGATGAATCTGCCTCCTCAGGCTCAGGCAGTTTCCGGGAGAGCCCGCGGCCCAGTGGTCAGGACCCCAACCTGTGGACAGTGGAAGACGTCATGCAGTATATCAGAGATATCGATCCAGTGCTGGCTCCACATGCTGACCTTTTCAGAAAACACGTATGTATTCACTCATAATGATGAAGATGTTTAGCAGAAATGTGTTATAAACCTCAACATTTCAGATTGATTTTTTTTTTTTTATTAGATCACATCAACTTTTGTTTCATACCTTTCCTACTTGAACTTGGTTTGACTTGCCCTGTGCTTAACAACAAAATATTTGTTTCACTACCTCCCTCTTCTACAGGAGATTGATGGCAAAGCACTCCTATTACTGCGTAGTGACATGATGATGAAATACATGGGCTTGAAGCTTGGTCCCGCCCTCAAACTCACCTTCCATATCGACAAGCTCAAACGGCCTTGAGGAGGTCAGCTGACCAAGCAGCAGCTTTCCACAGGACTACAACTCCAGCCCCCACCTCCCTGTTCTGGGATCAGTATATAATGCACTGCATATTGGACATATACTGACCATTTACATGTAGCAGCCTCCATCAGACCACCATATCTGGTATTACATACCCCTGTCCTGACCTCATCCAATGAGGAATGTCTATTTTGTGTAGCACAATCCAGCCCTAAGGCAGCATGGGATACGTAGGATCACCCACTTGTCTGTCATCTGTTCTGCATTTCAGTATAACTTGAAGAGTCATATGTGGCCATTTCAACTGTAAAAGGCATTTTTTGGCCTGCTTTTATTATGTTACATTTATTCTGAACATTTCATATTTTGTACTTCATGAATATATGGACTTTTATGGTATTTTTGCCTTTTTAAATGGTTTGTGTTGGACATGTTCAAAGAAAGAAAACCCTAAAGGAAGAAAAGAAATCACTACATTGATCCCAATGGTTGGGAGTGCTTCTGATTAATGTCTCTGTTTGAGGCACAATTTTGCAATTTCAAAAATATTAATTATGGGGAGAAAAAAAAACGTGTTTTATGAAAGGAAAAAAAAATTTATTCTGAAAATACTGCCATGAGGAAATCTGTTTCTTTTGTCTTACTCTGGATGTTGTTTACAATGCCTTGTCTTGTCTTTGTTATTTGTACTTTTTTAATTTTTTATACTATATTATTAGAGTTCCTACATGGAGAGCCCTATCATACTTAACATTGTTCAATAAATATATAATTCAAAAGTTGGCTTAGTTCTCCTCTACTACATCTGCAACAAACCACAATTTGTGACTACATCCTGTTTACGCTCTTACCGTTTCTACACAGATTGTTCAATTCTCCCCTTGCACTCCTTTGCACTTATTAATTTAAAATTGTAAATATTATCTTTTAATTTAAACATCATTATTTATTCATTTTCTGTTTCTTTTATTTTGAAAAAGTGCAATTTTTGGGAAGGCTTTTCCACTTGCAGTAGTTGACCAACAGGGGGCAGCATAGCACTGTTTACCTTTCTGCAGACATGTCTCCTTGCTGTTTCTCCTTGGGACTCACTGACATGCACTGCCATAGGTGGCCATATCTCCATCTGGTAGACTCTGCGTGATAATGTTGGTGATATTTTTATACCACATAATGCTGATTTATCGCAGTTGTTGTTTTGTTGCTTCACTGTCAGTTTATTCTCCTGTGCTGTGTTGCTGTCTCATTTATTCTCCACTACTTAAAGACCCCTCCCTTTATGCTTATGTGCATCTATTGTTCACGTTGTTTCTGGTAAATATTGCTGTCATTGTTTCTGTCAGTACATGAGTGGGCTATTAGGCTTGTGGGCGTCAAAATTACTTGTGTCTGCTGAAGGGACTCAGCCTAAGAGAGAAAAATCTAACCACATCCTCCCAGTGAAAACAGGAAAACACAACACGTAGGGCTGAAAACAGTGACCAAACCCACTGATTCTAACTGACATGGATGAGTCTGAATGCCGATGTGTGTTTCTGTGTGTGAGCATATGACACATACACACAATCTGTGCTGTGTTTGCGTGTTGTGCTCAGGCACATGTGACACGCTCAGAGCTCATGGCTGAAGCCTATGCTTGTTGATGTGTAATAGTAGCCAAAGTGTTGTGCATGAAACCAGTGCTATTTATAGAAATAACAGCTCCTCGTGCCACATATTGTGTTTGTGAAGGTTCGGGTGGGGGGTGGGGAGGGGGGGTTTAACACTGCAGTGTGATTTTTATCATGTGCTACTCTTGTTTTTGCTGAGAAATCTCCAGGCAGAGGTCTTCAAGTATTATGGTGAAAATCCAACTGGTGGGCTCCTTTGAAAGCTTACAAGCAGGATAGATTAATATTATTATTATTATGACATACCGTTCAGTGGCATTAGGCACTTTGGGGGAAATCCTGTCCTCCATATTTACCAACAATGCTGTTCAGAGCTCCTGAGTCATCCACTGTGTTTGCCCCAACAGTCATATACCGTATAAAGCAGTGAGACAGTTTCAGTATGTATGAGAGGAAGTCTTGTGGGCTTGCAGATCAGTCAAAACTGTGAGAAAAAAAACTGCTTCACAGTATGTGCCTCAGGTGTTTTGTATCGCATAAAAATTTGCCAGTCTGCAGAACCAGCATGGCATGTTGCTCTCTGCAGACACGTGTGGGCACAGCTAGAGAGAAACACTCGCAAAAAATACAGTGCTCCGTCCACCACCTTCTCTCCAGCTGATCCCAGAATTCCCAGCATACCTCTGGGCTTTCAGTGAGGGTGAGGGTCCTGTTGTGCCTGTGAACCCCCAAGGCCTTGGTTACGAATAAAGTATACTTGAATTTCTCTGTCATGTTGATCTTTGGATGATGTTTTCAGATTGTTCAAAGCCCTGGTATGTTTTTTTTCTAGCATGTGCAAAATAGAAACGCCCCAAAAAGCAGCACAGCATGAACTGTCAGTTACTTCTGAGAATGATCGGCTTGACTATCTGTCACCGTTTCAGGCTTGTTATTTTGTTTTTCAATGCAAACCCAGTTTGTTTTACTACATAATGAGAGGAAGAAAAAAAAGAAAAGAAAATGGGATCACATCCCAGTGGAACCGGGCTCAAAGCATACGTTTTTGTCTTTTCTTGGAAATGATGTTTATAGAACAGGACACTAACAGCCACGTCTAGCTTCAGATGCTTCTAAATCAAATTTGACTTCATCACTTTCTGTAAACGAGGCCACAGAAGTGCGCCACTGGTGGCTTCTGATCGGGTGATAATATCCACTAAGAACTGTGTCTTGACAGCCCTCACCCCCAACACACTCACCCCGTCCTGCCCATGGCTACAGATGGTGTGGGCGAGCTAATGTCAGGATTTTCCTGCGAGGGAAATGGGTCTGTCTAATGCATCTAACTATGAGTGCATGCAAGAATCACACATAAACATATGGATAGACAGAAATATGTGGATGAAAATCACTCACTGACATAAACACTCAAAAACCATATGATTTCCTTGGCAAAAACACAGTGTTTTTTCCGATGCATTTACTATATATTCCAGCAGCAGGATAACACTTGTAAAGCCTGACAAGAAGTACTCTCTTGTATTAATTCCACCCCCAGCCTATAGCCTGTTACTCTGTCTTTGGTAGCATGTGCTTGCCACTGTCACCAGATTAGCACACAGGCTTAAAGCCCTGCGCACAAAGACACTGTGTACAGAACATTGCCTGCACTAATACTGTTTCCCTCCTTTCTAACCTATGAACCTGTAATTCTCACCGACTGAGCCGAACTGTTTTCCTGCTCACACTGAAGAAGACCGTGTTAAATTAAATTGCAACTGCAGGAGGTGAGCACAATAAAATAAACGTATCCACAACATATACAGCACAATCCAATAAAGTTAGTCATAATGTTGAATCTAATCGTTGTTGAGGCTGTCAGGTTCGACTCTACATTATGTTATACAGTAGGCTGTAATAACAGGAGCGCTGTGGTTGATTTAACACCATGCTGGCACAGAGTCAAAAAAATTGCACATTTTGAGCTTTAAAAGCGTAATATTATTTCCACAGCTTATTTAGATTGTATCACATTGCACAAGTGTTGCTGTCAACTCCTTGTTATGTTAGTGTTTCCTTTTAATCTGCTCGGCAGGTTTTGACACATCAGAGTGTGAAATAATAAAGTGGTTTGAAAGGCAATTTAAGATTATTTCTATGGCTGAATTGGTTTGAATTGAGTGATAAAAAAACCTGCTAATCCATGCAGTTAAAAGACTATCAAATAAAATGCACACTAAATAACATTTTAACAAGGGGTGTTATCTAAAATCTCTACTTGGTATGTGCTGACAGCAGCAGGGTTTACATTCTGCCACTATTGCGAAACGCATCCCTGCTCGGTTTGGTTGGAACTGTGTAAATCACACAGGCCTTAAATATTTACCACCTTTAGACATTGTTGGGACACCTCGATGTGTTTGAGCTGCCTCGATGGAGAAGTGTCAGCTGTGTGCAGGGAAATAAATTATTTACACCCCCTCCCCTTTACTTCAAAGAGGCTTGCAAAACCGTTCAACCCTCAGATTTGGGGGGGGGGGGTCAGAGGAGGAGTTGCTAGTCACTAGGCAACGTGTGTGTCACCTGCCCCGACATGCCAGATACAGCCACTTACCTCTGCGTGCACAAGGTACATAGCTGCATTTAAAAGCCCCATCTGCAGGATTCACATGGAAAACAAAACAATTACCGAGACACAGCTAAACTATGCAGCTCCAGGAAAGAAAGTGTGATGTGATTAGTGCTTCTTTTTTTCCTCCTCCTTGTGTGGGAAGAGGAAGGGTTTTGTTGCTCACAAGCTGAGTCGCTGAGCTTTTACTAAAAAGCCCAGGAGCAGAATCCCACAGTGCAACAACTGATGTTTTCTCCTGGAAGCCTGTTGCATTAAAATAACTGGTGATGTGTTAGCAGCTTCTTCTTTTTTTTTCTTCTTTCTTACTTAAAGCAAGGGGAGGGAAGAGCAGTGTCCAATAAGAATACATGTCAAGTGGAGATACAAGGTGACTGTTCAACTAGAAAATCAGGAAGTTCGGCTTGAGCAACATGTCCACTGAATGAACCCTGCCCTGAGGGATCTGCTGTTTATTTACCCCGTGCCAACGCGCAACCCTTCCACACAGCCGCACATACAGAAAGTTAACACAAACACGCTAAAATCCTCCAAAGTCTCTTGTTAAAGCAGACAGGTTCAAACCTGCCCCGTCCTCGCACAATATTCACACACAGATAGAGCCATGCTCCTCGCTGTCAACAGATAACTCATCCTCTCATCTGGGAAACTCGAGTCTGATTATCACTTTCATTGCGAATTTTTACTCTTTGCTTTACAGTTACTCACACATGGGGGATTCTTCAAGTGCGTTTTTTTTTTTTTTTTTTAATCTCAAGATTAGCACTCCAACGAGAGGCAAGACAGTTTAGTCATACTATTTCAAAATGACACAGTCTCTAGAATGTAAGGTACATTTTCTTGCTTTCCTTTACTAGTGGGGTTTCCTCAATGAATCAATGATGGATCCACCACAGTGTACACGCACACACACACACACACACACACATAGGTGGTGGTGTAAGGATCACAATGACCACAGTTGAGACATAAATCCTTTATCTTCCCCTGGCTCCACACTGATATTGAGGTATCCCTGTCTGCCTGTTTGATCAGGTTGTGTGCTGATGCTGTGTGTGTGTGTGCGCAAGTGAAGACCTGGCCATGCATGACAGCAGCAAATGACCACCTATCTGTCACTGGCGCTAGTGCCTGAGATTATCATGAGCTCCGGCTTGGCACCAGGTGGACCAGAGCCAGGGATGAGAAAAGTAGACAGTGCTCAGTGCATAGAGCGATATACATTTCATTCACAGATATGAAGACTGTAATCTGGATTGCGTTTAGCATACCTCACATGATGGAATCGTAAAAGTGTTGTGGGAAAACCCAGCTAAGAAATCCCCAAAGACATGAACGCAAAAAATCCCTCCAACTAATTTCTAATTGTTACCTGGAGAAATCCTTACATTTCTCTCTGCACCCTTTCTTATCTTCTCTCTCTTTCACTCTGTCACAATGTGGCTTTTGGTCTCTGACTTATATTGAGAAAACAGCAAGCTGCCACAGGAAGACACAAGTCTTGTGTCGAGCAGTTTGCTGTGGGTGGGCTGAAAACGAGAGTAAGAAAAACAGAAGTAACTGTAAACGTCTCTGAGTGTCCCACCCTGCTTAGCCTGCGTCTAGACTGGCCTCCGTGAGGCAGGCAGCAGTCATAACAAGGGATTGGGAGAGCAAACAGGGCTGTTTGGCATTTGTCTGTGGAGTCACAATCAAGAAACAAAAAACCTCTGCATTTAATTGAGGCTAAACAAGGAGCTCACAGTGCAGTGTACAATTATGAGATATATGAGGGAGACAGAGTTCTGACAGTGTGCCAGCATGCCCCATGTGCCACACACCAGAAGACCATCTCACCAGATTGGTACTGGGCAAGGGACCCACAACCGTTACTAAGCACTGTGCCAAGGCTGTTGGCCTACTTATGAGCCATTCTCTTGACAGTATCAAGCCAAGATCCACACACACACACACACACACACCCTTAAGCAAGCCTTTGTTGCTTGAAACAAGCCCGAATTCAGGCCAACATATTTCAGTTCGGATCATCCATGATACCATGTTTCAGATTCAACTCACTGGCCTTTAGCACAAATGGACTAATAGGAAACGGATGAGGCTGCTTTAAGAGCAAAGATGACTCACAAATTGAGCAATCAGCAAACACTATTCCTGGTTTCAAACAACATGCTCTCATTTTCTCCTCGTTACCCATGATGCTTGCTTAAGATGCCTTTGTTGACAATGTGAAAAAGTTAAATGCGGTGGTGACATTCCCAACATGACCTCAATCAAGCATTTTCACTGCCTGCAGGCACAAAACAATCCAACCAACTCAGCCACTGCGTAGAATCTCTTTACCCTCATTTCTTAATGAATGCAATTATACAGGGAAAATTGTTTTACTCTTCCATCTGACTGTGGCGTAAACTAGAGGGGTTGTTTTAAATTTGCATATGTCATTTGTTCAAAGTTATTGTTTAAAGCCTGTAGTCTATTTTTTTGGACCATCCGCTGGTTGACCTGGGAAAAGCCAGCACTGTCTTTGAGTCGAGGCTTACAAGCTCTAAGTCAGTTAAACCCCCATCAAGATAGGCATTCTTTCTTTGGTCACCTCCCCCAACCACACACACTCGCATTACTCTTCACACACAGCAAAGAACCAAATGTTTGGGGTGCTATGGAGAAACCAGTGTCATTCAAATACTGCTTTTGTAAAACCACCAACCTTTGTGGGAATATCGTCACCGCCCTTAATGTCAATACGAGGCAGTTGTTTAGCTAATCAAGATCAACCAAGAAAGAAATGTTAAGCAGAAAACCCCACTTGTATATCACTATATCATATCAGATGTACTCTGACATAATACAGCTGCTCTTTTTCTAACCTGCAAGAAAAACATGTAATTATCACCATATGTCAATCATAGCCCTCTAAGTGACAGTGTGGCTATTTTTTGCAATGAAAATGGTGAATAGAGGAAAAGATAGGCAACCCAGGAGATTTGACAGAGTGGATATCCTTCTTGAAAAGCATAAATATTGCATCTGTTTAAATATTTCCATACCAGACTTAAAAGAAACTGAGGTTTCCCTTCACCCACAGGTTAACCTAAGCACTTAGCTAGCTCTCCACTGCCCGGGGGAAGAGCTGTGCAATGAATGGAAAAGCAGGCCACACTTCTATCCAGGCCATCTTTATTGATCCTCAAAACCCCTTTCACAAAGACCAACCCCCCCCAATCTTGACCACAAAAAAGGGGACAATATAAACAACCAATAAATAAGAATCTGCGTGATTAAGGCGGTTCTACGTCTCCAATAGAACACAACAGTGTGGACATGTTGGAGTTATACAGCTTCATACAGTACAAGCAGGAGATTTGAGAACATCACATCTAAAAAGGCAGCACTTTAACAAAAGTGAACCATTTTTAAAATCTGGATGAGACTCCCATTCAAATGAGATATCACTGTATTTCTGTCGTGTCTGAATTTTGTGATTGAAAATTCAGGCTCTTTATAGATGACCTTGTCATCTGAGCTTATTTTTAATACTAGGCCAAATAGAGTGGGAAAAATCATGAGCAGAGAACTTGAATTTAATTTCCTCCCCCATCCTTCTCTCAGGAAAAAAAAAATTAAAGCCACTTGGTTCTCAAAATGGAGATGGTGGTTGTTCTTTATATCAGTTTTCTCAGATAGGAATAAATAAATACACCTTTTTACTGGTAAACTGTCATGGAGTCCAAGCTTCGAGGTTACACAGTGTCATAGCATTGTTCAGAGTGGCTTTTAAGAATTTCAGCATTTCTTTATTACATTCATGTCCAGGAAATTGGGAGAAGTGGAATTAGGCCTTAAAGCCAGCCACCCTCTGGCTGCTAGCACGTGTGAGACTCGTGCACTGTGCGTCCACCGTGGATATCCAGAGTTCTCTTCTGTGCACCCTTCACCGTAACTTGGTTTAGTCGTAAAGGGGGGTGCTCACAAAATAAAAAGTGACGAGATGAGCACCCGTCAACCATCCTGGACAATTCTCACTCTTCTGTGTCCGTTCGTGCCCCCTCTCAAATCAGGTCCTCTCAGCAACTAACAGTGCTGGGTTGCTGTTTGCTAACAAAGTCTGAGATGAAGTCAAACTCGTTCTGGCCCAGGAAGAGTTCTGGCAGCTCCTGGACCCGATCCAAGCCCAGCTCCATGACCAGCGAGGTCAGGACCTCCTCGTCGATCATATCCGCATCCATGCCGTTCAGGGCCAGGGCCGGCCCGGCCATGTGCTGCATGTTAGCCAGTTGGGCCGGGTTCATGCGGTACTGGGTCGTGGGCCCCATGTGGTTCCCACCCATCGGCCCCAGTGGGTGTCCATGGTACTGGGTGTTGAGTTTCTGCAGCTGCATGCTGGCCATGAGCTGTTGGGATGTTAACCCTCCATTCATGAACTGTTGTTGCTGCTGCTGCTGTTGCTGTGGGTGCTGGGCCTGTTGCTGGTGTTGTTGGTGTTGCTGTGGGTGCATGTGATGCTGCTGCTGAGGATGATGCTGTTGCTGCTGCGGCTGGCCATTATACATCATGTTACCAGAGGTCATCTGGTGGTGACCCATCTGGGCCCCGTTCAGTTGTCCGTTCATGGGTCCTCCCACCATGCCCTGCCGCTGCCTCATGGCCGTCTCCATGTTGGCCTGGGCGCCACCGTAGTGCATCATCTGGCCATTGGGCAGCGCCCTCATGCCCTGCTGGTTGGCATGCTGCTGGTGACCTGCCTGCAGGCCGCCATTCATGCCCATCCTGTAACCGTGGAGACTGGCGCCCGCTGAGCTGTGATTCATGGGCATCATCAGATGGTCTGCCATGCCTCCTGTCTGTGAGCAGAGAGACACTGTTAGGACAATGCAGGGAGTAAACAAGATGTTGGGAACCAGCAACAACATTACAGAGAACATGCATCAGGGGTTAATGCTGCCATGACAGGCACATATTTAGCTGTCCATGTGAACCAGTACCAAACTGGTTTGAGATACACAACAATGGTGTTAATGTTGCCATGTGTGATGTACTCCACACCAATGTCATAATACCCTGCCTACTGACTCCTTCCACAGTGACCACAACATTCACCTCTATTGATAAATACACATAAATATATTTTCCTTATAATAATGTGACAATTCCAGCTCTAGTTAAACCCACCAAAAAAGAAAAACGCTTCCGTAATAAAATATCTGCAAGACTGTTTTGCCTGTTGGCGAACACTGAGAAAACCTTCCTGGTGTGTGTTTAGTCTTCCTAAAACCTCCCCTCTTTGTGCCAAGGTATAAACGCCCAGGTTGAAATTACAGGTTAACATACATTGTTTGGGTGCATTTAACAGCCGGATAATTCGTGCTGGACTGGATCGACAAAACACAGGAGGAAAATAAAAAATACGTGCATCGTGTTAATACATCGCTTAAATCCCCATCCATGTTGCATGTCAAGCTGAGGCAGAAAAATCTGTTACATTTTACGCACGTAAGGTTGCAACAAAGAACACTGACATCATGCAACATCTCCCCAACAGCTGAATCACCACATTTTCTAACAGGCAGGGGGGGAAAAAATTCAACAAAGGCTTCGTGTTTCTCTCGCTCACATCGTCTCGATTTGTTTAAATGTTTGCATCCAATAATTTCCTCCCCCTGCCGCCGTTGTGGGGTGATTATTATCCGTTTTGTTAATCTCGAGTTTGGAAACAGGGGAATGCAAACAATGGAGCAGCAGCAGCAGCAGCCTCCGAGACCACCACACACCGAAACCCCCCAATTTCTCTCCCCCCCTCCAAAAAAAGAGAGAAAGAAATAGCATAAAGCCGATAAAAATCACTTACCCGTATCCGCTTCGTTTTCACAAAGTTCCGCGACTCGCTTCGGCTCCGTCCTTTTTAAAAAACTGATATCCTCTGCAAGGCGAAGCTCCTCTGAATTACAGTATGTATTCCACAGGGTTACGCTTCATGCTCAAGCGGGGACGGTGTGCACAAAGACTGCCGCATCAGATCTTGAAACGACTGCCTATTTTCTGGGTCAACTCAGGGATTATGTACATCTAAAAAGCTCAGAGGAAGGCAGTCGGGGAGAGGTGGAGCCTCGGTCCTGCCTCTTCTTTGTTCCTATTGGCCCTACTTAATATAATTGTGCATGGGCGTAGAAAAAAAAGGGCTGTTGGAGAGCTGTGACACAGTAGCCAATTTAAATACCCTCCTCCCCACTGTTTCTTTTTGAAAGAATATTTGGACATCTTGTTTGTCTTTATAAGTTACTGCTGCTGTTCTGTTTGAATTTTTACAATTAAAGGGTAATAATTAAGATAGATAGATAGATAGATAGATAGATAGATAGATAGATAGATAGATAGATAGATAGATAGATAGATAGATAGATAGATATTTGCTTGATTTTATGTTTGATGCAAATACACTAAGGAGTTGCCTGTCAGCATGCATAATGAAATCTGACAGTGAATGTGGAACTCCACAACATTATAAAAAAATTCTTGTTCCCAACTTGGCTGTACCTTCTTATCTATTTGGTGTATGCGTGTGCGGCGCAGCAAGAGCGTTAACCTGGTATGTGCATGCACACTTCATCTCCGGGATGACTGAGATCACCGCTGGTCCATGTGACCCACCAGTCTGCTGTGTGTTCGCCTCAGCCAGGCAGTGGAGGGAGGGCAGAGGAATGTAGCCTGTGTGCTATTCTAGGCCACACTGGCTGCAGCAGCAGTGTAACTACTGCTGTGCACGGATGTGTGTTTGCCTCCTTTCTACGTGTGCGGACTGTGGATGCAGTCGTAGGCCTACGTGTGTGCGTATGTTCCTGTGCATGCGTGCGTGCCCGTCTTTCTGTGTGTTTTTGCACCTCGGCTCTGCAGATGCACGTGTCTCTTGATTGCCCACTTCAGGACGACGGCCTCTTGTCTGCAATTGCAAATGAATGGGAACCACTTTGGGAGAACGGGCCAATCTATTGTCAGGGAGAATTCGTCTATAAATGGGCAACCACTGGCAGGCATTTGTCATTGTTTGACATTGTCCGGCCACTTTAAGCTAGTGTTAATAAGCCACTCCCAGGTGTGGGTGCCTTCTGAGAAACTCACCCAGCCAGTCAGGCCAAACAAAACACAGAATCAACATGACTTTTTCATGTACTATGATGAACACTCTTTTAATAGGGCGTATGTGCTGTCAGTGTAAGATTACCACAGCCTGTGACCATATGACAAACAAGAATTTTGATATGCATCAAAACTATCTTTAGTTTTATCCTAGGGCCAGAAACCCCTAATAGTGTCATTTGCGTTAAAGAGCACAGGCAACATGCTCAAACCTTCTGGAGCTCACCAATCACATCACTGTGTCTGTTTAAAACCCAAGATATTTGCATGAAATTCTAATCAGCCATGATTGTGGTGGAAGATATGCATTGTGTAATTATGTATCCATTGTTTTGTTGTAATTTGGTGGAGGATTATACAACAGTCCTGTCCCTGAAAGGCTTTTTTTGTGTATCTATATACAGTATATCGTGTATGCTCCACAGACTTATCCACATCTCTGACTCCACATACCTTGCCTTTAGCCATGTATTGATTTCTATGTTAACGTGAGAGTGAGCATGTGTGTTTGCATTTTAAGGAGAGAAAGCAAAAGGAGAGTGAGAGTTGTTGCATTGCTATACTACACTGTAAAATATGCACATCATCATTGATGTGTTGATATCACACAGGTTTCACTCTACTGGTCACCAAAGTAGTCAATCAGCTTCACATGTTTGTATTCTCATATTCTCTGAAAACCACACGCACAACACACAACAACTTTGTGGACTCTGACTGTGGGTGATATTGCAGCCAGTGATTGTTTCATCACCAGTCTGAGCACAACTTTGCCCCACCTACTAGGGTTTGGTCACAACAGTTGACATACCCTGATGGTGCATCATCTGCCTGCATATTCCCATTCTCTGCCTGGGGCGGCTGCACTACCTCCAGCAATCCTCCAACTTCCTGCCCCTTAGCTTCCTGGCTTTCCATGTCATCCATAAAGCCAGACAGACAGTCTGCAGAGGCCAGTGTTCATTGCCCCTTAACAAAGTCTGGGAGTGTGTGGTGTGGCCCCTTGGAGCCAAAGCACCCAGTGGAGTGGAGTGGAGTGGAGTGGAGTGATGCCCTGACTACAAAGTTCATTCCAAGTTGGTAAAGGACAAACTTACAGAAACGTGACAGGAACAAGGAAATGGTGGAACAAGACATTCCTCTTGGCAGCCAGTCAACAAGCTAACTCTTGTTTTGTTGCTCCCTCGTGTACATACCATAAAGAGATAATGACAGAAGAAATCTATGTCAGCTGTGCATGCGCATTATCATGCTTTTTAGATGAAAACGTGTTGCCCCCATTCCAGGCCATGTGATTATATGTCCTTTGTTAAGGTTAGTTAACAGCTTGCAAAGCGATTGTTTTGTTCTTAACCATTATATTTTTTCTGTTCTTAATATTTATTTATTTTATTAATTTATGACCTTTATTTAGACTTATATTGAATATATATAATAATAATATAATATAATATATAATAATATATTGAATTAGCAACCTCATTTACAATATAGCCGAGACATAAAAGTACATTTGGAAAACACAATCAACATTATCAGCTATACAGTATTAGAGAAAAGTAAAAGTAACAGATGATCACATTAGAAACAATAATATACATTAAGTTCTCCTGAACTCTGTACATATTTCTTCTCCAAACCCTTGGGAGTGAGAATGTAGAAATCAATAAAGGATAAGTGATTATATTATTTAGTTTTAATGATGAAAATCCTTATCTGCCAATATGTGAAAATTTAGTATTTGGAATTTGTACTTTTATTAAAAATAGATTTCTCGATTGTGAAGATCCCTCTACATGACATCCTTTGGACCTATCGATCTTATCATGTCCACATAACTTAGTGTTTTACCACAGTTGCAACATTAGCTCTTCTTGCAATGCCTCATACCGAACCCATATGAGTTTCACCGGATTTGCTCTGTGCAGTAATACCTATGTCTATGTTCTGCAGGCTGAGATGAGTGACTTATCATGTGTTAAAGGACTGGCAGATTAGATGGACAGACTGATGGGCAGCTCAGCTTCACACTATGCACTGCAGCAATCATCCATGAGCAGATACTGAAGTAATCACTCGAGTCATCTTTAATCTCTGTCACCAACAACTAATAGCCACTGATCTAAGACCAGCTGACTCAATCCTACCTGCCTTACTAATCCTCCCAGCACTGTCTCTGCCAGTAATGACAAGCAACGTTAGCAGTGCATCAAGCACTGTAGCTGGTACAGACATGTTGGTTTATAGGTTGTAGCCATATCACTGAGTGTTAACTAAAAACTCGCCACATCCTCAACATACAATTGGTTTCACTTGCTTCATTGCTGGGAACAATTCCTCATATACAGTGTGTTGGTTCAACCTACATATTAAAAGTACTTGGAAAATATTAGGTCTCTAGCAGGTAATGGGAATATAAAACAATCAAACCATTCATTTCTGCTGCCTCTAATTATGGTGATCTATGAATGTAATTCTTTTCACTTGTTGCGCTCACTAGTAAACCAGACTGAAATAAAATGCTTAAAACAATGCTTGACTACAAATGCACATCATAACTTGTCAAAACATTCCAGAGGTCTGCTCCCCAGAGCTTAATCTTAGCCGTGAATGAACTATGAACTATATAACTTTAAGCCTGCTCTGTTGTTATTGCCACACAGCATCAACATGAACAGCCGCCTTATTCAACAGGCCAAAGTCTGTCCTCGTACACACGTTTCCCCCAAGATGTGAAACCAAAAGTAAGTTTGCCTGCCACTCTCTGTCTCTCTCTTGCTGTGGGGGAGGGTTGTTATTGTTCTGGTAAATGAGAGAGTCTCTAGTCTCTATAAATACTCCCAAGGCTTCCTTCTCCATCTCAACCACCAATCAACAGTCACTGTTCAGCCAAGCAGCTGAGAGAGGGCAATAAGCCTGAGTCAAGGCTATCAGGGGGGGAGGGAGGGAGTGGGGGAGTGGGGGAGGGTCTGACTCAAACATACCATGAGGGAGAAGTGAGCGAGGGACTTTGCACAGGGAGGGGGTCACCCAGTAACTGCCACTCATAGACCTGAGGCCACAAGTTGGGGGTGACGCTTGAGAGAAAGTAGTGATTTGGTGGGGCGGGGGGTAGTCAGAAGGTACCACATTAAAGGGGCTTTCCAACAACCTTTGTGAGTATTCCATGTAAAGTTAAGTGAACACTTTACCCCAGCCATGAATAACTTTGGTCCCTTAGCATGTAATGGTCCCTGATTGGCTTGTTTTTACACACTTACTTCAAGCCACTTGAAAAGCCCCAGTAGGACTGATCTCTACTTGACTTCTAACAAGATAAAAGTGAGAGGAAACCATGAATGAGCTAAGTATGGGCTCAGGGTTAGTTGCCCTGTCAGGGTAGACAATATAGTTAACATTAATATCATCAGAATGTATAAGTATATAGCCAATGTATGCAAAATTATAAAATACTCAAACCAATGCTTAGTACTATTAATTCTGTTCCACATATGCAAATTAAAGGGATAGTTCACCCAAAATTGAAATTTCACTCATTATCTACTCACCCTCATGTCGACTAAGGGCTGGGAGAATTTTCAGAGTCCTCCGTGCCTTCTCTGAGTTACGGGGGGGTCCCGTGTCCATATAATGGTTGTGAATGGGGCTCACTTTTCATCGTCCAAAAAGACACACCAAATAACTCAGAGAAGGCACAGAGGATTCTGAAAATTCTCCCAGCCCTTAGTCCACATGAGGGTGAGTAGATAATGAGTGAAATTTGAATTTTGAGTGAACTATCCCTTTAAGCATAATGTGCGATATTTTTTTTTCACTTTAATTACAACTGGCTTAGACCTATTAATTTGGATAAATGGACATATTCCAGTACAATAATAACATGAAATCATACAGAATAGGATCCCACAGAGAGGCAATATTTTTTGCCAGATTAAATTATTTCACATCCCTGCAGTAAAAGGTCAGGGGTAGCTACCCTCTAATTGAACATGACTGGACAACATGTCAGTAGGAAAAAGTGTTACAGTTGTAATACACACTAACACATTATGAAAACCCTGTTGTCATAGAAAGAGATGTGAGACACAGTAACTGTTCCAGTGCAGGTTAGCAGTGCAGTGTTCCCTCCGCTGATGCCTTAAGGGTCTCAGCATGCTTCAAATAACATGCTTGTCAAGTCGTCTGATACGTGGCATCTGAAGCGACACTTGTGACAGTGAAATCATGGATGTGTGGGGCTCCATCTGAAGAGTTTTCTGTAGTTTCCTCCAAAACAGACCAGTTTACATTCATGCAACCTTTATGAAGCCATGCTAGAAAAGAACTGGTTTGTCTTGCGTGTGTGGAAGATACCACAGACAGTGAAACACAACAGATTGTGTTTCAAGGCTTATCAGACACCAAAACAGTGCACATTGTGATTTTTTAAAACTCAGACAGGATTTTAAGACTGAAAATCATCACCACAATGACAATTGTAGCTTCTGTTACAATGATTGCAGGGTAAACAAATGGGCCATTCAGAGTTCTACCAGGAATGTGCTCTTACATGTCTAGCGCCTTGACCAATGACGTTGCATTGCATCAACAGCAGAGTCTGGTTTGTTGACTGTCTCTCCTGACACGCCTAAGCTCGCCAGCCCATTTACCTCTGAGGAGAGACTATCCAAAATTGTGCACCATTATCCCCATTTGTGTGATTTATCCCACCATTCGCAGGGTTTTTTGCGCACATAGCTTTGAGTGCGGCTGTTCTGAACCCGTATAAACCTTTGCCTTTAAGATGCAGTCAGGTGACACTTCATGTGACTTTGGCGACACTCACGGAGGCCTTGAGAGGTAGAAGGAAGAAAGTTGTCATGATGTTGAAAAGAATGCGAAGTTCCTGTTCGTCGAGAAAGCTGAGACGGTGAAGGGATGTCTGAGGCAGCAGATAACCACTGCAGCAACTTCCCTGCCACAGCTGAGTATTACCAGCATACTTATCATGATAGCAAAGACATGATAAGTAGTGTTAGTGCCTGCAGGTGTTCGCGGTCTCCAGTGGTGACTTAATGCAAGCTATACAAACACGATTGGAGTTCTCCTTGGTTTCATGTATCCAGTTGCTGTAGCCTGGCTCATTACCAAGCAGTGTCAGTCATTTACAGTCAGCACCACAAGCCCACTGCCTGCCTGCATTTTCCAGGCAACACAATTCTTCCGCATTTACTAGCCTGAGGGATCATTGTCGACACAAACACTAATCATGTCCCCTTCACTGCACTTCCTGTCTTACAGCCACTGATGACGTTTGGAGTTACCTCAAGGAACATGCACACACAGAGCAGGAGTATGTGTGTG
>NC_140922.1:9416495-9498995 GCF_045865225.1 Trachurus japonicus
TGTGTGTGTGCGTTGGTTTCACCTGTATATGAGGACATTTCATCCGTTTACGCACCGACATTATGAGGACATACCGTAATTGTTAGGACAGTTGCGATGTCCTCATAAGTCGCGCAGCGTAGAAGCACTTAGAATGATGCAAATAACTCCCTCCCGCTTTTTCTCGACATGTCCCCACAAATACGGTTATCTGACTTTTTTGTGTATGATACACAAAGTCATACACACGGTTTTTTTTTCGCGCCACTTGGATTCATACACGATTACCCGCCACCCCACACACAAAATGACCAGAAGTCATTGGCTGCGTGCGTCAGTGACGTTCTGCTCAGTGATTGGCTGCCGCGGATGTCGGTCTAGGCAGGTTCTGCTCAGTGATTGGCTGAACCCGGAAACGTCGGCTCTGGACGCTCTGCAGCGGAGAACTCCTCCCACCAGCAGCTGCAGGTTATTCTGATGAGTGGATTAATGAGGAAGACGCCGAAGAGGTAAGGATCTAATGTTTAATAGTAGTTAACGTTTGCTTATTGGAAAATTGTTGGTTTGTTATTGTCATGGTCGTTCGCTCTCATTGTTAATTCTCTTCTACCGAGCTGAAATATCGACGGTAGCCTACTGCCGTGTTTTTAGGTCAGGGTATAAACTCTTAGCCGAGCTACCTGAACTATGAATGAAAGCATACAAGTTACAAGCTATTTTACGAATTAAAGCATAGTTGAAATCGCGTCGGGTTTGCTCGGGGAGCCTGCAAATTAAAAGCCAAGCTGGTCTAACTATGGTTAATGAAGCCTGGACCGTCTGGATCAGTCCGGCCATTTAGCTGAGTTTAATGTCAGATCAGGCTGCTGAGACAGAGGGGGACCCTGCCTGCCTTACTGGAAGACAGCAGAGACACTTGTGAAAGACAAACAAACTGAAAACTACGGTACATTTCTCTGATTAGCTGTTTTCTTCTTCTGATCGACGCTCGCTCTTTTTATTGATTTTCAATGTCGCTCTCTCCCTCTCTCCATAGGCCTGTCTCGCTCAGCCAAACAAAATGTCCATCAGCCCGTCTCCTAGTTGATGCATCCCAGCGACATGTGGAAACAAGTTTTAAGCTTTTCGTAGTACGTTTGTGGGGTGAAGCCCTCGCGGAGAGAAACGTCATTAAAGTAAAGTCAGATCAGCTGGTTCACGTGAGATCAAGCTGCAGGGAGGAGGAGGGAGGAGGAGGGAGGGGGGCTCTGAGCAACATGGAGGTGAATAACAAACATTCAGTGAATGACTGAGGTGGAAATAGACGTAGTGTTAATGAAGGAAGACTTCAGGTTAGTGGAATATAACTGCGCAATGTTATAATTTCCCGTAAATGCAAAATCAATCATATGCAAATTAGCCATGTGTTTGTTAGGTGAGGAGTCGCGGAGAGAAACGTCATTAAAGTAACGTCGGGTCAGCTGGTTCACATGAGATCAGGCTGCAGAGAGGAGGGAGGGGAGACTGAGCAACATGGAGGTGAATGAAGAAATAACATGTCGTTTTCTGATGATCAAACATTCAGGGAATGATCGAGGTGGAAATGGACGTTGTTGTTAATGAGGGTTAACTTCAGGTTTGTGGGCTGAGCTTGTGCAGGTTTATTTAATTTGCTGTAAATGCTGCAATGATTGTATGCAAATGCCATGTGATTATGTTGAGAAAAAAACAGCAATGAGCCAGTCCTCCTTATTTTTCCTGATCAAATGCTTCATCCGTTTGTGTAAACTAGTCTGGTGTCTAGTCTAGTCCAGTTGACCTGATTTAAACGTGTTTAATGTTGAGAGAGAATGTCTGATGTGAGTTTGGCACATCAGTTTGGCTATAGCTCACTCAACAGTTTCAATGTTCAAATGAATGTGAATGCAACATGGCAATTATTAAAGCTTGTTTAAAATGTATGTTATTATCTGGACATTATTACAGGAAAGATGACTGAGAAGAGGAGGAGGAGGAGGAGAAAGACTCCTGACCAGGATGCACTGGAACATGTTGTTCAAGGAGAGGATAAAAGCCTTCCTAGAGGTAAGGTTTATTAACAAGTATAAAAGGTACATTTTTCATCCAATATATTAATGTTTGTTTCTCCTAGTGTAGTCACCTTAAAGGGATAGTTCAACATTTTGGTAAATTCGCACATTGCCATATTCCCTATAGTCATAGCTGTAGGTTCATTACCTTAATTGCTAGTGCATGTTCTGAAATCACGGGCAGAGATGAGGCACACCGTACCTATGCTCTGGTGGACAAGTTGTGACCTGCACATTCTCCATGATATGAAATAATCAAGTAACATTACGACACAGAGTTGTTTACGAGGCAAATGCAGCCAAAACTTTATTCCAGACATGACTGCTGAGTGGAGGGATTTTAAAATGGAGGTGAAGCAGCCAGCCAAATACACATAGGTCATTAAACTGTTTTCCACTGTACTTAAAAATTGTCAAACTAACACATGAAATGTAACCATTAAGGAGAAATGTTAAGTTTAGTTTGACGTTTTGCATTAGTTCTGTCCGTGACGTCACAGGGTTGGTTGCCTGCGTTGGCTGACAGCCACAGACAGTGAAAGTGAAGGACATTAGCTACAGACAGAGACGGTAAAACATGAAACTGTGGAGGCACTGGATTAGAAGAGACTCAGAGGAGACCTCTACTGTGTTGCTTCTGTGAACTAGTTTTACAGTGTTAAAAACTAGAAAAAAACCTCTGTTTTCTTTAACTGCCGCTAATAAGGAGCCGCCGCAGCGGTGGAGCTGTTATCAAGACTCCTCTGCTGATCTCGGTGTGATCATTTCTACAGCATGTTTACATCCAGTCTGGAGACAGGCTGGACCCTCTGGTCCCACACCGAGGAGCCTTCACAACCTCACACACACACAGCAGCGATCTGATGGCATCTGATAACATCGGTAACAGTAATAGCGCCCATCACCATAAAATAAGAAGGGAAAATGACTTCAAAATCTCTGATCTCATCCTCCACACCCAGCCCTCAGCAGAAGACTATTCAAACAATAAATATGTCTTACCTTTACTCCAGGTGTCCAAATCAGTCAGCAGCAGCAGTCATCCAGCTCCATTATTCCCTTTTACATCACGTTCCTCGCGGCCAGCGCGTTTCATTCATTTGCATTGTGTTGAAAAAAGTTTTTTTAGCAGCGGCAATAGCCGTGTTTCTGATCAACCGGACCTGTGTTGTCCGGTTCCACCGCTTTGTTTTCTCCCGGTGCAACGTTACTTCCACACGGACACGGTCTGCGGTGTGTCGGACTGTCTGGTCCTCTGGACCGTGGTCTGGACTCGGTACCGACAGCGGAGAGGCTCCACCGTCTCCTCTGTCAGCCTCTCCTGTCAGGAGCTGAAGCTAAAGCTAACGTTAGCTGAAACTTTTTCTTTTCTTTTTTTCAACACAATGCAAATGAATGAAGCACCACGCTGGCTGCCATAGATGAGGAACGCTATGTAAACGGGAATAATCGGTGGATTATTAAACAGTTGGAGCTGGATGACTGCTGCTGCTGACTGATTTGGACACCTGGAGTAAAGGTAAGACATATTTATTGTTTGAATATGAAACATTCAGTTTGAATAATGTTGAATGTTGTTAACTACCTGACACAGCACAGGACTGTGAGGACACAGTGTCCTGCAAGGACAGTCCCCTCCCCCACCTTTCATGTTGATCAGGCAGCAAACTGTGCTGTGTGTCAGATGTTCACCTGACACACCTGAATTATGAGGACACCTTTCTGACAAAGCCCTCATACTTCTGCTGAGGGCTGGGTGTGGAGGATGAGATCAGAGATTTTGAAGTCATTTTCCCTTCTTATTTTATGGTGATGGGCGCTATTACTGTTAATACCGATGTTATCAGATGCCATCAGATCGCTGCTGTGTGTGTGTGTGTGTGAGGTTGTGAAGGCTCCTCGGTGTGGGACCAGAGGGTCCAGTCTCTCTCCCCGCGGTGACTGATGCTTATCACGGTGTGAACGTGGGCCGGTCGGGGGAGGACGGGCTGAGGCAGAGAAACTGAAAACTGTCGGAGTAACGTCAGGTTGTTGTTGGTTGATCCGGTGAATGATCAACTTTCAGGGTTGATCAGAAGTTTCCTGTGGATCACATCCAGACTGGATGTAAACATGCTGTAGAAATGATCACACCAAGATCAGCAGAGGAGTCTTAACAGCTCCGCTGCTGCTGTGGCTCCTTATTAGCGGCAGTTAATGAAAACAGAGGTTTTTTTCTAGTTTTTAACACTGTAAAACTAGTTCACAGAAGGAGCAACACAGTAGAGGTCTCCTCTGAGTCTCTTCTAATCCAGTGCCTCCACAGTTTCATGTTTTACCGTCTCTGTCTGTAGCTATGTCCTTCACTTTCACTGTCTGTGGCTGTCAGCCAACGCAGGCAACCAACCCTGTGACGTCACGGACAGTCGAACGACAAGATGGCGGCGCACTAGCTAAAACATGCAATTTTTAACTCCCAGTTTCTCCTAAATGCTTGTGTTTCATGTGTTAGTTTGCCTAATTTTAAGCACACTGGGAATCCATTTAATGAATTATGTTAAATTGGCTGGCTGCTTCATTTCCACTTTAAAAGTGCAAGTAGTTCATAGTATTTGCTTCATGTGTTGTAATGTCACATAATTATACATGATTATCTCATAGCGTGGTGAATGTGCAGGTCACAACTTGTCCACCAGAGCATTTTGGAGTTGTTAGATTGCGTATTTGAGGAAAGCGGAAGGTACCATGTACCTCGTCTCTGCCCCGCCGATCTCAAACCAGCTTGCAGAGACAAAGGTAACAAACCTACTCCTAAGACTATATGGATTGTGGCAATAGGCAAATATTGAACTATCCCTTTAAAATTGTAGCCTGGTGTAAAAGTAAAGAATTAAGAAGTTAGTTTCTAATAAAAGTAGCTGAAAAAACACAAAGGCTATTAATACTAAGAGTAATTGATTCAATAAAGAATAGTTAATTGAAAGGCACATGGATATTGGAAACAGACCATAGAGCATCAAGAGGGGAAGCACACGACACGTTCATCCACTTGAGGATGAGGGTGGATGACGTGCGCTCTCATGTGACGTTAGCCAACCCCCTACCCCACATTCGCACACAGCGGTTCACATACTAACATCATTATCCTCATTATCTAAGAAGTTTTTTTAATCCACCAACACTTTCTGAAATATCAAAGGAAACCAATTCTGTAAAACAAAAAAAGAAGTAGTAAACCAGCCCCTGAAAATCTTAAAATGGCTCCGAACTGCTTGTGTAACTTCATCCAAGCCTCCTGCAATCACCACAATTGAAAGCATCACTTAGGGCGTTTTCACACCTGTAGTTGTTCCGATTCAGCAACTAAACCGATACAACTGTTGCGTTCTTTTTTCTGGGCCGTTTGTGTTCACATTGCATGATTCTAAAGCGGTACAGCGCCATAGCAACGGCCCTAACAACACCCCATCAGCTGATCAGCAACAATGGCAACAATGAACCGCGGGCTGACTTGCAGTAGTGAGGAGGTTCAATTTCTTATTAATATTTGGGCAGACGAGTATTTAGTTTTAAGTTCAATTAAAAAAAATGCCCAAGCTGACTGGTTTATGGCTGGGGCGAGACCTTGAAGTATGCCTATAATGTGCTATAGCTACAAATGTAGTCTAATAGGCTACATTATTATTTATTATTATTATTATTATTATTATTATTATTATTATTATTATTATTATTATTATTATTATTATTATTAGCTAGTGACCAAGCGTGCTGTCCGCTGTCTCAGTGCTGACACGTGAATGAATGACAGAGCGTGTCACTGCCCGTGAGAGAGAGAGAGACAGAGAGAGAGAGAGAGACAGGGAGAGGGGTGGTCAGGTTGTGTTGGTCAAGCTGTGTTTTCAGTTTCAGGTGTCATAGTTATGTCAGATGAATTGTCCTCTAACACAGCCATTCTCAACCTTGGGGTCCCTCCCGACCCAGTTGATGTGGCTGGAGGGGGCGAATGAACGACATGTTTCTTGGCATGCATTGCTGACCTGGGCATTGTTTCTTAATAAATTAGAAAAACTTTTCTTGTCATTCCCCTTTTCCGTGCATGGTTGAAGGAGATTGGCTTGCATCCACGCTCCACTCGCTCCTGCGCCGACAGGTCCTCGCATGTCACATAAACCAGCCTGGGTGTGTGGACAGTGGACACCGCATCAACTCGCCAGCCGCATCTATTTAAACTCCGTCGCTTTGTTTTGTTCTTTTGCCCTGATGAAAACCTCCAGGTCGGAATATTGGCCATGGAGACAAAACTACAGCAGCCAATTATTTTTTTCAGTGCAGGGATCAAGAACTAAAAAGGCAAAAAAAAAAAAAACCACCGCGGACAGCGCTGCGCTTTATCCATCATGCGTTCACACCAGCGTGTGTGTGTTTGTGTGTTGGGGCGGGGGGTCGCGGACAGCAGTGCATGTGAAATTGGGGGTCGCGACTCAAAAAGGTTGAGAACCACTGCTCTAACACCCTACAGTTTGACTCTTTTTTTCTTCTAGTAAACGGGCACCGTAGCATGACTAGTTATAGGGGTTGTTTGCGGAGCTCTGCCCGGTGCTGATCGCCGCGGGTCAGCTTGGAAAGGCTGGTGGACTCGTGGCTTGAGTTTGCGTCTTTCTTTTCTTTTGGCCACCGGCTTTCCTGTTTTAAGGCCAAGACGACACGCTGCTGATGCTCCATTATGTTTTTGGGGCAGTTGCCCGTGGTCCTCCTCCTCCGGTTGCCAGGTAACCAGTCAATTTGTTCCGATACATGTGTCGGTTGCGTTCTCACTACAAACGAACCGCTCCAGGGCTCGGATGGAAACGAGCCGAGACCGCCTCTCCCAAGCGATCTCGGCCCGCTTGTTTTGTTCCGCATCGAGCGCGATTGCTGTGTTCACATCTGACCAAACGAACCGATATATGACGTAAACGCTCCCTGTTTCGGAACAAATGGTCAGGTGTGAAAGCGCCCTTAGACTGTGTTTTTAGTCTAAGTCCTCACTGTTGCAGGAAAACCTAAAGCAGCAATCATTACAGTGTGTGGGGAACCTGTGTGCATTTAGCTATTCTTCCACCTGTGAGGACTTAGATTAAAATCAGCGTAAGTGACGATTTTCAAGTCAACTGCAAGTGGAGGGTTCAGGAGACTTGTGGCGCTTTTCGACTACACAGTCACGGCACGGCACAGCTGGGCTCAGTAAAGGTGCTCTTCCACTACAGCTGAGTTCTTCTAGTTCCTCCTCAGCGGGGGCGAGGTTGTCGCAAGGCCATCGTCTGCACCACAGCGTGGTTTTACACACAGCATCCTTTGACCCGGGTGAAGGAATAACAACAGTCTCGATACAGATCAGTGGGTGCTGTTGCCGCTCTTGGGTGTGATATTTAATGAATGAATATTGAACAGGTTCACAGCATTAGGTGTAGTAGATGGCCAGCCTGGTCATTGTAGGCATGTGTACATCTGCACATGACAAATTTTTCATGTCTTCTTTTACATGACCACTAAGTGATGGCGTGATGAGACAACACTACATTTCCTCTGTCCAATTTCAGGAACCCTGTGAAGCACCATGTGACCTGAAGGCTGAAGGCCAATGAAAGCGAGGCAGCATCAGAAAAGGCAAGTTGTGCTTTGTACCTTCACAGTTACTTGCTTTAATATGTTAGAAATGCTTTTGATCCTTCAGGTCTTTATTGTAGTACTGACATTTCTGCAGTAAACATGGCGGTGTCATTACTGATGATTTTTGGAATGAAAGAGTATTGTTTCTGCTTAAAGTAATCTCAGATTTGTTATTGTCATTCTCACACACACACATACAGGAAGCTGCTGGTGGAAGTGATGACCGGATGACGGGTCGGTTCCAATCCTGCAACATCGAAGGATAACTCTGTAAGTTGACTGTACTCTTGTGATGACATGCTTTTACATCCAATCATAAATCTGTTCTATGACAGTGCTCACGAGTCCATACACTGTTGAATGTTGTTAACTACCTGACACAGCGCAGGACTGTGAGGACACAGTGTCCTGCAAGGACAGTCCCCTCCCCCACCTTTCATGTTGATCAGGCAGCAAACTGTGCTGTGTGTCAGATGTTCACCTGACACACCTGAATTATGAGGACACCTTTCTGACAAAGCCCTCATACTTCACAGATTAGGATGCAGAGGTTGGTTATGGATTATATTAAAGATTATGTTAAAGCAGGGGTCTCCAACACGTTGCTCGCGAGCTACCAGTCGCTCACAGCCCCTTTGCCAGTAGCCAAAGGATTAAAGGGATAGTTCGGGTCTTTTGACATGAATCTATGTGGCGTCCCCATCACCAGTTAGGTGCTGTGACAGTGACTTTCCCCGGACTGCGTCCCGTCAGCAGAGTTCCGGTCTGGTTTTGGTGTTGACTAATGCAGTCCGGCTAGGTGGCTGGGGTTATGAAAATAAAGCGTTTTGCTTCTCAAAACAATATGCGTTCAAAAGAGTGATACATTTGCATCACAAAACCGTTGTCCACGAAAAAGTCTGACCTCGCAATCGCTTGGTGCTATTTTCTCTCCCTCCGTATCACTGCGCGCTGCCGCCTGTAGATGGCTGTGTGTTTCCATCAGCTGTTTCACTGAGTTTACTGCTCGGATAGTTCACATAAACATATCTGATTATGACACAAGTGATGAAGCCATCCCTTGTTTTAGCACGGAGCCAAATGGAGACCTTAATGTACCTGATGTGATGCTGAACCTCGCCAGATGGAGTTAAAACGGGCAGAGAGAGAGAGGAAGGACAGGGAAGTGAAAAGCTGAAGTTGTTACCTTACATCGCCACAGTCTATGGTTGTGGCATATTACACGTGCATTGCGTCACTTGGTAGCGGATTCCACGGTTGCGTGTAGGGATGCACGATAACATTTTTTTGAAACCGATACCGATAACCGATAACTTTCTGCTTCCGAAGGCCGATACCGATAACCGATAACATACTTGGAAGACTAGTGAGGACCTAACATATATCATGACATCAATACTATAAACAAACCAAAAACAGTTTTGACTCTTTAAATGAAGATATTCTATTAACAAGCCTTTCAAACACAGGGTTTCCCGCAGCGCTTTCCTGTTAAGGCGGCCGCCTTAAAGGGATAGTTCAACATTTTGGCAAATTGGCCCATTGCCATAATCGCTATAGTCATAGCAGTAGGTTCATTACCTTTAATTGTAGGTGTAAGCTATTTTCAGTACGGCGGAGCGCAGCAGCTGGCTGCTCAGAGCTACACTATAAGGCTAAGGGAATTTCTTGGTTTCCCTCATTAAACTCATCAAATTCAACATCCCAAAACTCCACAGCGCTTTTGTAGACAAGTTGTGACCTGCACAACCACCACGCTATGAGATAATGACGGAACGATACGAAACGGAGCCGTTTTCGAGGTAAATACAGGGTAAATATGGAGACTGCTTGCTGAAAAACTGTCCCTGAACGCAACGCGCATCAGCGGTTTTGTATGAATTTACCTCGAAAACGGCTCCGTTTCGTATCGTTCCGTCATTATCTCATAGCGTGGTGGTTGTGCAGGTCACAACTTGTCTACAAAAGCGCTGTGGAGTTTTGGGATTTTGTATTTGATGAGTTTAATGAGGGAAACCAAGAAATTCCCTTAGCCTCCATAGCGTAGCTCTGAGCAGCCTGCTGCTGCGCTCCGCTGTACTAAAAATAGCTTACACCTACAATTAAAGGTAACGAACCTACTGCTATGACTATAGCAATTATGGCAATGGGCCAATTTGCCAAAATGTTGAACTATCCCTTTAACAACAATGAGCTGCTGCCTAAACTAACGTCTTAAAAAAATTAAAAATGTAGCGATATTCGCCGCTGCCGCCGCCCCCCCCCCCCCCGTCGGACGAGCGCCTTCATTCATCTCCGCATCCTCTCACACACATACACACACCACAGAGAAGCGCGCATGCATAACAGCAGCGCGCGTGGCGAAACTTAATACGGCGCGCCGAACATTTATTACAGATATTCAGCGAACTGTCTTCTTTATTACCGCCCCACATTAGCGCCGTCATGTTCTGTGTTTACAAACCCAGTACGCACGCTGTGCTGCGTTCACGTGTTGACAGAAGTTCCCTGTTCCCGTTTTGCGAGCCGTTCTTCAGACCTTTTTATGTTCATATTTCTATGGTTTATGTGTAATAAGGGTAATTGGGACAAGTCAAGTCAAGTCGGCAACTACCAAAATGATGACCGAGTTGACGAAATGAGGGACTATTCTGATTTCAGTCAGAAAATTGTTTTTCTGATTATAGGGAGGCCACCTGAACGCAGCATTCACTGCAGGCTGCAGGTCTCATGTAGGAGCAGAGCAGAGCGCTCTGAGTGAGAGCGCTTGGTAAAAAAAAAAAAAAAGGACCCATACCGCAGTGCTGACAAAAAATATATAATAAATCTTATCGGGCCGATAAGTTATGATATCGGATTTATCGAAATGACGTCATAATTTCCTGATATCGGGCCGATAATTATCGGACCGATAACTATCGTGCATCCCTAGTTGCGTGTGTACGGAGTGTTTTTATTACACCACTCGTGTGGACGCGGAGCAAAACTCTGGTTTCAAAAATCCCCGGGCTCGTGTGGACTAGGCCTGAGTGGCAAATCAAATAGCAGTGGACACAGAGAAACCGGGTAAAACATGTAGTATCAAAACAAACTGTCAAACAATCCGTACACTACGTTGTGTGTTTTAATAAATCCTGTAACACACAGTGTGACCGCGGCACCGGCAGAGAGACAGACAGGCTCATTGTTAATATGCAGAGGGACGAGTTTACAGCTGTTACTCGCATCCCGACAGTGACTCCCGACACTTATGGTGTGTTCATTATAAGTCGGAAAAAAAAAACGAGCTCCTCTCAGACCTCGCAATCACTTGGTGCTACTTTCTCTCCCATCGCATCACTGCACGCTGCCACCTGTAGACAGCTGTGCACGTTTCCATCAGCTGTTTCACTGCTGTTTCAATCATATCTGATTATGACACAAGTGATGAAGCCATCCTTGTTTTAGCACAGAGCTAAAGGGAGAGCTTTATGAACCTCAATAGGCTATGTAATGCTGAACTTCGCCAGATGGAGTTAGAGCTATAGACTGTATAAAAGAGGTTAGAGCAGAAAGAGTGATGGGTGATTGTTGCAGCACAGTCCATGGTGGAAGATCAGACGGACAAACATACACAGACAGACAGCGTGCATCACCTGCACCGGACAGTGCTGCTGGAAAAAAATAAAAGAACAGAGGAGCCTCGCTAGTTCTCTCTCTTTAGCCTGGCGTTTGGCTGCCCTTTGTTTAAAAGAGTTCAACATGTGAAGATCTATAACCGCCATCTGACCACCGGTCAGCTGAGCCAGAGCACAGTGGAAATAATCGTACTGATTGTCTGATAGTCTGTATACATTTGTCGGGCTGATCTTCTATCACGCACTGCGCTGCATTACTGATCATCACCTGGTCACCCTGTCTCTCACAGCTATTGACCCCTTGCACGTGACGTCACGTTCCACTCGCGGTAGCTGCGGACGCCATGATAGACGGCAAAAGAACAGTGAACGTCAATGTAATTGAATGGCCGCGTTATAGTTTTGTGACATACCGTGGTTATAGGGTTTCCCCTCCTTTTCCACTGAGCTGGTTCCAGTGCTGGTTCGGAGCCAGAGCCTGACTAGCACCGGATCTTTGCTTTTCCACCGCTTAAGAACCGGTTATTGGTCCTTAAAACTGTCCTTGCTGGTCTATTGCTAAGAACCGGGGGCTGGCCACTGGCAGCGGGGTTACATGAGCAACAGGACCAGTGTGAAGATACAGACACATTATCGATGCCATTATAAGTTAGTTTATCTACAGTGTGTAGTCGATGTAAACACAGTTGAAGCTAACTAGCTGAGCTACATGCTGTGGCTAACAACAGCTAACGCTAGTATTAAACATAGCACCGTCACAACGTAGTTGCCGCCGGCGGATCGCGGCGATTACAACGAAGACGGTGTAGCGACTTAAGCCAAAAGAGCCGCTGAGAGACTAAGCATGGGCCGGTTGTCAGACGCGCTATCAAAAAAGAAACTCACTGAGATTCAGAACTAAAGATCAAAGTGTTTATTAACCCAACAAAATAGGTTAACTCATAATAAAGTGTACAAACTAAGGCAAAGTAATCCAAAAAATAGCGTAACTATAGCGGTCAACAAAAAGTAAGGCAACCCACGCTCACCCCCTCTCTCTCTCTCTCTGAAACAAAGGAAAAGCAACAGGTGAACATAAGTGCTAAACCCCGCCCATAATGACGTGACCCGCTACTGAAATAATAACATAAACTAAATCATATTCAAAATAAACAACACCAAAACAACCCTTAAACTTAACCAACAGAAAACCCAATTCATGGCTCCTACATACCAGCCCCTAATTATTAAGTTATTACACATAATAATTACCCATATTCATATTAATAGGAGACACGAACCAATATGCTATACATTCAAATTCATAATGCATATTTTTGTCTTCTTTCTTCCTTCTTCCTGTTCTTCTTGTGTCACAAGTCAATAAAGTCAAATGTCTCTTGACTGTCAGAGTCCATCAAAACCACAATTCTGTGGAAAGTCTGTGAGTCAAAAGTTCAAGTCAAACGAGTCAAAGTGTCACTGTGCAGCATCCGCTCCTCATCCAGCTTCAGCTCCCTGTGGTAGGCAGATCCTTGTTATTGGTCGGTTGAGGCAGATGCTCCCCAGACGAGTCCAAGATGAGAAACGTTTCATCACGTGAGTCGCAGCATCAACCTCCTCCGCAGCCTGCAGAGCACTCACCGCTGCCGCCCTCTTGACCTCTGCTGGACTGAGCACAGTGTCTGCATGGATGCTAAGTCCTTATGAAGCCTCCTCTTCAGGTATGAAGCACACTGATCGACAATTTTCACATGATTTGGCACACTGAGTTCCTGGTTCCTTGACGGTAAAGTAATCTTGTAATCACCATTCACTTTCTTTGACGAGTGTGTGACCAACTCCACATACTTCTCTTCTCTTGATTGCTCATCCATGTTGCGTTCAGGAAGATCCATCTTGAACTGTTGCCGAATTTCCTCCAGATTCACAACTGAGACTCCATTTACTGATAATTCTTGTTTTTCACAATCTCCTTTTACGGGTCCATTCACAGTCCAGCCCAGCCTTGTCCTGATTGCATAAGGTCCACCATTTACACTGTGAATGGCTTCCTGTGGTTCCAAAGCTTTAGGAACATTCGCTCCAATCAGCAGTTCCACATCTGCATCTATCTCAGGCAGATACACAGATCTCAAATGAGACAATCCATGAAGATCCCTCTCCGTGGGAATGTTCCCCCTGTGGACGGGCATACGCTCCTGTGTGTAAGTCTTTGGCAGTTCACAAAAGTTGTCACTTCCTAAACCAGCAACGTCAAGTCCTGAGACAACATGGCTACTCACAATCTTCTCTTGGCCCATGGTTCTCAAGAGGATGTGTGACCTTTTTCCTGTGAGGCCTAATTTGTGCATCAGTCCCTCTGTGCAAAAGACTGCTGTACTTCCCTGATCCAAGAAAGCATAGGTGGTGATGATCTTGCCTCCTTTCTTGGACCTGACCTGCACAGGAACAATGGGAAGTTTACATTCACTGTCACCAGCCCCGGTGAGCCCACTTGATACCAAGGTGTCATCTACTGCAACCTCTGATTCTTTTTCCTCTTCACAGGAATTATTTTCCTTTTCTTTTGGAGGAATGTGAAGTATGGTTGGATGTTGGAGACCACATTTTGCACAGGAGATCCGTTTTCTGCAATATTTGCTGATGTGTCCAATACACAGACAGCCGAAACAGAGACCATTTTCCCTTAAGAAGCCTATCTTCTCTTTGTGAGTTCTTTTCTCCAACTGAGGGCACAAATCCAAGGCGTGTCCTCCTCCACAGCACAGACATGTCCTCCCTGTTGTCAAGGTTTGTTCCTTTCTTTCAGTTACTGGTTGAGCTTTGTTCACAGGAGACACCGTGGTGGCAAAGCTTGCTCCTTCATGTCCAGAACGATGTTGTGGTCTGACTTTGTTCATGCATTTATTAACTGTCGCTGAGGGCGCATCCTGTATGTTCCCAAACACTGGATCAGTTAAGATTTTCACTTGTCTTTCAATAAAATTGGTGATGTCACTGAACGTGGCTCTCATGTTGCGTTTCTCCTGCAATTCACAGGCTACAGTTCTCCACTTGTCTCGCAATTTATAAGGCAGTTTCCTTATAATAGCAAGCATGTTGGCAGGAAGATCAAGCTCATGCAAATATTCCACTCCTTCCATAGCATTAGAACAGCTTCTGAGGAACAGACTGTAGTCCTGGAGAGCTTGGACATCTTCTGGCTTGATGGGCGGCCATGACAGAGCCTTGTCCATATACGCAGAGGCAATTTTCTGCGCATTTCCAAAGTGCTCACATAACAATGCTTTAGCTCTGACATAGCCCCTTTCTGGGATGAGCTGCTGGCAGCTTCTCACCAGTTCCTTAGGATGGCCACTAGTGTACTGCTCCAGAAAGTAGAGTCTGTCGCTACAGTTGTCAGTGTTTCTCTCCACACCATTCTCAAAAGCTTTCATAAATGCATGATACTTTAATGGATTACCTTCAAAAACTGGAATTTCTCTTTTGGGTAATGATGAGAGGCATTGCTGTTGGACTAAAAGAGTTGTTATTTCATTTTGCTTTCTCATAATTCCCAGAATATTGTTTTGATTATCATCTGTTGACCCAAATCCTGCGTTCCAGGTGTTTCCATATCGAGTGTGTGTCTCATCATTGGTGTTACGTTTCACTGAATGATGTTTGGGTTCATGCAATAACACAGATTCACAGTGAATGAATGAAGGTGCAGTATTTTCTTTAGGCCTTGTTCCTGGATCCAAGCAGTCATGTTTAGTTTCCCTTTGTTTCACAGACATTTGTGGAATAAATGAGTTTGCATCTGCATTAAGAGCTCTTGGTTTAGATTTTTCTTTTTCCAAATAAGAGTTCATTCCATCAGAAACCCTTGACCTGAAGCTCTTTCCACTTATGATGCTCTGAGACCTCAGCACACTTAATTTTGCCATGTGTGCCGCAATGTCTTCATCCATTTTAAGTTGCTCCTTTTTCCTTTTCAGGCGTTCCTCTTGTTCCTCAAGTTCATGTTTGTCCTTTAACCATTTCTGTCTTGCCATTAATGCTGCCAGGTCAGCCTCTGCTATCAGACGTGCAGAAGAAGCAGTAGAAACAGCAGACCCTCTTCCAGTAGCAGAGTTTTTGCTTCCCACGTTTGACACACTGTCACTTGGTTTTATGTCAATTTGCATTTCCTCTGTACTGAGTCTTGGTGCAGGTTGAGTTGGAAGTTGAGGTTCATCCTGTGTTGGACACTGAAACACTTCCTCATTTAATGCAGCAGCTGAATCAGAATGAGATGGATTGAGGATGCCATTTTGTTGTGATTTCTCTGGCTCACTCAGCCACTTAACAACATCCTCCTTAAATGTGTGGCTGTATTTCATGATGCTGGAAAACCATTCATTCTGTCTTTTTTGTTCATCTTCCATGAGCAAAGCAACCAAAGCATCATGTGACATCATGGCATTTTCACACAGTTGTTTTAATTTGTCAAAATGAGATTGAACATGTGAAACATTTTCCTTTGTTTTCATCAGGGCTTTCATTTCTGGTATTAGTGCTTTCATTTTATTCACAGTGATTTTACGTTCATGTTGAAGCTTTTCGATTTTATTTGCCCATGCCTTGGCTGTGAGTTTGCTTTGTCTTTTCCCACACTCCATTTCAACATCAGCATTTATTTCACTCATTTTCCTTGATTTTCCACAAGATATTATTTGTGCACCTGAGACACATCCACAGAACAGAAGCGAAATTCATTCAACAAACATCATCCACATTACGCACAGCAGCGGAGCGACATCAACTTCAGAGACAGAGTGAAGAGTCACATTTACAGCTTGGAGATAATTCGGCATCGGATGCACTGCGCTGAGGAATCCAATCCTCCATTAACCAGGCAATCGTTCCCAATGAACAACAACAGTCAATATGCACGCCGCGATCTTTCCATTGATCCACGGCTTCAATGCGCACATCCACAGGTGGACTTACCTGGCTGTAGTTCGCTTTCGCAGCGGCTCCTTAAACTGTTTCACAGCCAGCGCCTACCTCCGTGCCTTTTCTCCGGTTTCTGTTTATATCGTCCTCTTCCTCTTTTCGTCCTCTTGATTTCGGCTCCGCTGATCCGTCTCTTGATGTTTGTGATTAATGCCTTTTTTGTTGACAAAATGTAGCGACTTAAGCCAAAAGAGCCGCTGAGAGACTAAGCATGGGCCGGTTGTCAGACGCGCTATCAAAAAGAAACTCACTGAGATTCAGAACTAAAGATCAAAGTGTTTATTAACCCAACAAAATAGGTTAACTCATAATAAAGTGTACAAACTAAGGCAAAGTAATCCAAAAAATAGCGTAACTATAGCGGTCAACAAAAAGTAAGGCAACCCACGCTCACCCCCTCTCTCTCTCTCTCTGAAACAAAGGAAAAGCAACAGGTGAACATAAGTGCTAAACCCCGCCCATAATGACGTGACCCGCTACTGAAATAATAACATAAACTAGATCATATTCAAAATAAACAACACCAAAACAACCCTTAAACTTAACTAACAGAAAACCCAATTCATGGCTCCTACAGACGGCTTCCTGTTTTCTTTTATTTTTCAGCCGGGTTTAATCAGAGAATGATCACTAATTATACAGACGTCGGGTCAGGTCTTCAACACCCACGGGTCGGACCAGGTTTTAATTTCCAGGTCCGTTAACTGTAGTTAGCAGCAGCAAAGACAGCAGCAGCTGCTGTATGGGGAGTGTGGCACTGACTGACGTTAACTCCTTAGCAGTGGAAAAAGCACAGAAAACTGAGATATTCTACGGTGAATAACAAAAAAACAAACAGAATATTGCAACGGATGAGTAGATATTCTATTTTAAATAAGTGATAATGCTGTGAGGTTGTAGTGTGAAGTGATTGAGCCACATAGTTGGACGGCACCCATACACAGTACATTATCACTGAGCACTTTCTGCCGTCCGTCATGGCGTCGCCTCTCGCGTAACGTTCTAATTGTGACGTAGCTGCAAGCGGTCAATAGCTGTGGGTCCAACTTTCACTCTTTTGAACGCATATTGTTTTGAGAAGCAAAACGCTTTATTTCCGTGACCCCAGCCAACTAGCCAACTAATCCTTTAACAGTCGGCTGACGCGAGACATGGACAACCGTCTCACATTGAAACTGCAGTATTTACCAGAAGCACCATAATTTCTTATTGTACATGCCCACGATAATATTGAGTCACTTTTCTTATCGTGACTTTTGGTATTACTGATACCGTTATGTCCCTATTATATTCTAGTTATTTAAAAATCAAGATATATTTGTTGTTCAGTTTTCATAGTTTTTAAGATGTTAAGTTTAACATTACAGACATGTGCTTAATCAATATATTATAGTGTAGTGACATGGTTAAAACTTTATATTCCACATTTCCAATTTTCCTTGTCCTGGTATGGAAATTGTCTATTATACCATTTTAACTGACTTTGTTCATGTCACAATTCAACACTAACACATTTCAGTTATGGATTCTTTTGGTTTAATATAAAGGTTTCTTTTTTCCTGCCTAGGATGGGGAGCACTAGATGATCATGTTTCCTCTGCTGATGAGAGGCTCGAAAAAAAGAGAGACAATGTGGACCCGCCATCGCCCCGCCACAACCCCGCCCCACTGAGGAGGTACTAGAAGAATTCAGCTGTAGTGGGAGAGGACGTTAGAGAGAGAGAGAGATTCCTGAGTGTTGATATCGAGTAGAAAATTTTAGTATTGTGTATTATAGAGGCTTAAATAGGCTACTATTTTCATGAAGAGTGGGAAAGACAGATTTTACGAACGTAAAGAGTTAATGTTACAGTGTAGCTCTCGGCCATTTTCAATTTCCAAAAGTATCTCTCAGAGGAAAAAAGGTTGGAGACCCCTGGTATAAATTCAACAAATGAGTGAGACTGATAAAAGTAACAAAGTTGTATGCAGCATTTTGTTCATTTTCTGAATTGGTAGGATGTAAATACAGCCCTGGAATATACTGTATAAAGTAAATATGCCGTAGTGTTTTGGTAAATTATACCAAAAATAACATGTCAGAAGTACAGACCTGCAACAACAATGATATTTATTTTTTGCATCAAATATGCTTTTCTGTAGATGAATTGGACCTAGAGCTGGACGAAGGTGAGCAGGATGATGGAGATGACGAAGACGAGGAAGACAGTCAAGCTGAGGGAGATGATGACATCATCGGGGACAATGAAGGCGATGAAGGTGGTAGAGACAGCGAAGGTGGTCCTCACAAAGAAAGGTTTTTTCCTGGTAGTTTGTATGTGTGATTATACAACAAGTATGAATACTTATTTTTATAATTTTAGAAACGTTATGTTACTCATGAAAATAAATCACAAACTTAATCAACCTCCTGTAGAGTGTTCCTTTCAGGTGCCAAACTCAAATTTTAGAACAATTAAATACCCATTTTTTAGTGTATATACAGCCCCGTTTTAGCCCAGTGGCTGTTCCCTTCTGTATGTGCAGGTCAAAGAGACACTAGTTGTGACCGCGGTGAAAATAAAATATGGCCTGGGGCTGAATATTTCGTTGGATGAAACAGAAGATACCTCTATGTTTCTCTCTCTCTCTCTCTCTGACTTTTGGGCTTTTAAATAATCTGGAGTAATCGCAGTGTTTGGCTTTCCCCATCAGCTGTGTTGGCGACATGGTATTGGTTTAGTTTGGGAAAGTCTGTCAGGGACCAAGACTGTGATAAAACATTAACGTCGGCTCAGAGTTCACTCATCTGGGACTAGAAAATCCTTTCTGTTGCTAGGTCGTTACTAAGGGTCGGATTATTTGCTGTAGAGGTGAACTATGTTCCATTACACATAGGAGTCTACTGACGTAACTGATTGTGTTTCAGGTATTAGTCAGACTGAGAAGGGGAGAAAAAGCCAGCACACTCTCTATATCCCTTTGGCGATTCTTTATTGCAGGACAGGCAAGCACAGACATTTCGACCAAAGTCTTTTTCAATGTCTCCCCTTCTCAGTCGGCTGCTGTAGTCGTGCATCTCCTTAAGATTTATCGCTTCTTGCTTCTTCCTGTATTAGTTGTACCCCATGTATTTCCCTGGAAACGGTCAGTGCACTCGCAAAAAACATTCAAATTTGAGAGCAAATTGCCCATCAAAATGAATATATTTTGATGATACATTCTATTTAGTTGGTAATGGTTGTATTTCGCAATATAACCCTCTCGGGTAATATTGCTTAAGTGTGTGTGTGGCTGATGTCCAGTTAAACCAGTGTGGTCCTCACAAACAATGTTTTTTTTCTTGATTTTGTGTGTGTATGTGTGTGAATGGGTAATGTCCAGTTAAACCAGCGTGGTCCTCACAAACAATGTTTTTTTCTTGATTTTGTGTGTGTATGTGTGTGAATGGGTAATGTCCAGTTAAACCAGCGTGGTCCTCACAAACAATGTTTTTTCCTGATTGTGTATGTGTATGGGTAATGTCCAGTTAAACCAGCGTGGTCCTCACAAACAAGGGTTTTGTCCTGATTGTGTGTGTGTATGGGTTATGTCCTAATAAACAAGGGTGGTCCTCATAAATCACCATTGTGCTAGGAAACGCCTCCTCCCGCCCTGTCCTCTCAATCCACCAAAATGTTAGATTTTCGTTTCTCTGGATTCTTACACAGTAGTTTAATTCTAAGTAGACAGGAATTTTTTTTATTTTTTTTAGACCACTTTGATCTTTTAGCCACCTCTCTAGGACAACGGGAAAGCAGGGTCCTCATAAACCACCACTGGGCTGGTATGGGGAAAGTGACCCTGTAAACCCCCCGTACCTGTATAGGTGTGTGTGTCTGTGTGTAGGGGGGATGCACTGGCTAAATGGACAACAGGAGCTAGCTCAACCTGTCAAACAGCTTTTATGGAAGGAGGGAGTGGGAGAGCACAGTGATGATGTGAAGAATGACCTATTAATCATTCATTATCTCTCAGCACTGTTAATGAGGTGACGACTCTTAAATAATTAGCAATGTGACTGAAGCATACGTATTTCCATAGCAGTAGCCTCGGGACACTGAGGGCATTGGGGACGAGTGGGGAACAGAATATGGGATGCACCAGGCACAAAAAAAAAAAAAAAAAAAGAACAGCCCCCACACCAGCTTAGCAAACAATAACTGTCCTGATAGGGGAATCTGGGAGGCATGGACAGAGAGATAGAGATGGACAGAAGCTATACACAATATTAAGACAAGACAGAGCCAAGACGGAAATAACACATTGAAATAGTTATGTTTATATATAGTGGGCGTTTAAGTTGTTCACCCAGCAGCCTTCATTATCGTCTGTCTCGTTTCAAGAGGGGCAGGCCAGGGCCTTCAGGCTTTTCTAACGCACAAATCAACGGGGAACTGCTGCCGACTAGCACCCCAGCCTGCCATGGGCCTATTCATCTTGCACAAAATACACAAAAGAGCAGACCATGAGCCACATTCTTGACATCCAACCTCATCACCCCCACTACCCTCCCACCCCCCGGCCCTGACTAGCGCCCCTCCCCCAGCGCCTCACACCAGCCAGGGCAGACAGGAGCTGCTATGCTACACTACCTAACTGGCTGCCTGACTGGCTGGCTTGGTTGGAGTTGTTTGGTGGAGGAAGGGATGCATGGAGGGGAAGGGAAGGGAGGGTGTGGGAAAGAGGGGGCAGGGATGTTTTCTCTTCAGTCAGCTAATTGACTCACAGATGTCAGGAGGAGTTGTGTTTGTGGCAGGGCTAAAGCACCCTGTGACACTCTTCCCCACAAACACAACACCCATGCACGCACATATGCAGCCAGGGGTCGTGCACACACACATGCATGCACCGTGTACCTGTGGCCTCGGCGAGTGCTTCTCCCACACTCAGGGGGGGTTCAGAGATGGCTTTGTTCACTTCTCTAAAATAAATCTCAAGGCCTAGATATGACGTAGATATGATCTGTGTGAGGCAGCTCACACAGCACAATAATGATCTGGATTGTTCTGGGCATAATTTCATTTCTCTGTTCACCATCTGGGGAGCCTCTCTGGCTGTCAGGCTAGAGCAGGTCTCATCTACTGATACATTGGTGCAATAACACTTGAGGCAGTTCAAACGCTGTACAACCTATGAAATGACCTATTTTCTAGCCAAGGTCTCATGTCACGCCATGTTTGCACAGTGCAGTTTCATCTGCTACATGTACACGGTGCACAATTCAAATGTCTTCTCTGAACACCCAAGCCACTGACAGCTGTGTGTGTGTGTGTGCGTCTGTCATCATGTTCACGTGTTTGTGTGTTCCAAGTAGGCTGCTAAACAGCTGAGTCCAAATTGAAAGTCAGTGCTGTCACTCCCTATATTTACCAAATGACTCACTCACAGCAGAAATCTGTTTGGACACACAGTTAGTATTCAAGCAGTTGGTTACAGCGTCTTTGACAGCAGGAAAATAATTACGAGTGAAAGTGTTGGTGACTGTGGAAAATATTGCAGAATAACAGTGGTGGTCTGCTCATGTGCTAATTTACTGTCTCGGGCAGGATACCTTTGCCCTTTGGGGTTGTGATGAAAGTACATTTAAGTTTTTAAAGGGTGTATCTTTTAGTGTTTATTTGCAGTGGAAAAAGATCTGTACATTTTCAGAAGTATTCATCCCCCAGAGGGGCATTCAGGAAAGCAATCATGCTGCACTACCAAGAAAACACAAATCATGCATTATTGACTTCCCCCAAAAGCTCCATGCCTGGGCGAAGTTCCCCCTATGGTCTTTGTCCATTGGTCTTCCCATCATGAGGTCCGTTAATGGTTAGTGTTGTTTCCCTTGGTATATACTGGGTGGGGACCTCTTGATGTATTGAGTATTTAGAGTTTTCCAGTATTTGGTGTTGCTGCAGGGCACAGTGTTGTGCCCTGCAGGACACAATAACATTATATAACAGCAGTGAATGGAGGTACAACAATTTTATATTATCCTCTCGGATTATTAAGCTGCGGGCTTCATGTAGCTGATAACTTCTTGAACTCAAGAAGTGTTTATTGTGCAGTGTATTTTTACAGAAAATAAATAATATTTTTTCCAACTTGTCGACGATATGCTGTATCAGTGGTAGATATAAAAACATAACCCAGAAATAAAAAAGTGTTTAAAGGGACAACGAGGAGTTTTGGAAAAGCAAAGCGTTTTTACACTACATTTATGAGCCTCCGCACGCACCGTATAATTCTTTGACGGACACTGTTTTCATTCATCAAGAATTACGGTCAGACAATCACATACCGTCGTAGTTCCGACCGTAACAACGATTCGGCTGCGTTATTCTCATGACTCGCCACGAAACCGAAAGTAAAGAAACGCTGGTCGGCTCGACCAGCATTTCCACCACCACTAATAATAACAAAATAACGATATATTTATCGAAAATGGAGCCATTAACAAGTGTGGGTAGCGGAGATTCATCCACATTATCGTGAGACTTTTTTATAACCAAATAGAAACTCCTCGTTGGCCCTTTAAATTAAAATACAAAACAACAATCAATACACAAGCACTAACAGTTGAACTTAACTGACCTGCAGTGAAGTGACAGCAGGCGATCAGGAGTAATATCCACAGGCTAACAGGCTAACAAGTACTGAGTCTACATTCTGGCTGTGGTGCATGAATGAATTTGGTGAGCCCTGGAGCTCTGATGCAGCCTCTTTGGCATTCTCTGGCAAACAGGCTGCAGTTTGGCATGTATGGGGAATGTTTTGTAGCTTATAAAAGGCGAGTAGGCGAGAGATGGTAAAAGCTTTTGTCAGTGTTAGAGTGCGGGCACATGGCTACCTCCTGGAGGCTGTTATGTACCTGTGTAAACTCTATTCATACCAAAGTCAGTAAAGGTTTGTTCATGTTGGGCCAGAACTAATGGCAGAGTCATATCCCACACCTACACAGGTGCTGAAAGCTTCATGTCCCCACCAGGAAACAGCTAGCTCTCCTTCCTGACCGAGGAGCCTCTCTGTGTTACACCACCGTCCCAACTGAATGTCCTGGTGAGCACATGTCTTAGCAGGTTAACACATATGGTGTATATAGACACGCACAAGCTTCAGCGCACACACACATAAACACACAGGCCAATCCGCTGCCCACTAGAGCTGCCTATAGTCAGCCTGTCCTCTTCCTGTTTTTCCACTCACCCACACTGTTGTCACTCTGGCCAGGAAGCTGTGGGAGAGATACGCATGACAAAGTCTTTCTTTATTAAATTGGCAAAGAGTGTCTGTAGTGCTTTCGGAGTCCCTGTATGTGTGTGTGTGTGTGTGTGTGTGCGTCAGTGTTTGAGTGTGTCTGTTTGAGAAAGAGAGAGGAGGATAGAGAGAGAGAGAGAACTAGCTGTAGAGAGGTGGGGGTGGGGACCTAAGCCAAGGGCTAGAGGCTTATCCAAGATCCACTCTAGGCTCATCCCTGGATATTGCTGTTTGAAACCATGAATCAAAAACAGAGGATACAGAATAAAAACCAAAAGGCGGCTGTCACATATCCTTAACAATATCCATCCATCGCAAGAAACTGTCAAATAACATTTTCAAATACTTATTAAAAATACCCAGACTGTATGTCCAAACCTTTCTTAAATATCAATATTATTCACTCAATGTACTTTAGTAACGAATGCTGTGATATTTAAACTACCATAGCCACAATAGACCTTGGCAGTTGGAGGCTGAGTGCAGCATAACAGTAAAATATGGGCAGTTCATTTCAACGGAATGGCAGTGATCTGTGGATTTGGGAAGTAAGTTTGTGCTGAACTTTCGTAAAAGTTCAGCTTTGGGAAATTTGCATAATTGATAAATTGTCTTGACAGTGCTGACCTTATTGAACAGAGACCAATATGGAGGAAGCTATCAGCTATACATTATGTAGCTGCGTATAAAGAGAATAAGCTGCCCCAGGAAAGAGTTGACAGTAGGTTGTGAGTTGACAAACACATTTCCGTGAATGGACCATTTGCTATACTCAGCCCCTGAACGTCTGGCCATAGCTTAGCAACCATGCACACATCAGACCTGCCCAGTTGTTATATCAACACACAGGGATTTCCTTATATAAAAAGTTATTTTTATTATTAATATGTGTTGCCCTTATGCTGTTTTACCTCAGTGTAACTTACTGTATTTTAAGGCAGTTTGAGTTTAATTGATAAAAACTGATGCAACTCTTTCATTTGTAGAGAAGAGTCGGCCTGCATGCTTCCTCCAGTCTCTGCTGGTAGAAAACAGCTGTGTACAGTCTCTACGTCCATGTGCAGGAGATAACGACAGGGAGGACAGAGGACAAGATAAGACATTGTGCTCTGCGGTCAGGGAGTACGCCCTCCTATCCCTCCTCCATTCTCCCTCTTCTCCTCCGTCCCTCTTATCTGGTGCCTCTGTCTTGACCTACACCCTGCTGCATGCTGTTTAGTCAGGGGAGAAAATAGCATGGGACTGGAATGAGTACAAGTGAGCACTGTTAAAAACATTCTCCAGAGCACCGCTCTCATACAGAGATAAAGCCCCTAATGCTTTCATTTTGCATTTGCTCAAAATGAGCAATCGAACTGTTGCATAATGAACAGCTCTCAGGTTTGTGTTGCTATGCATTTGGCAGTAGAGTAGTTAAAGCTCTGTTTGAGATGTGCACTTGACATTTATTTTTATTGAAGACGTATACCGAAAACATTGTGGACGTGTTCATTGAAAAAAAACAAAAGTATGATGTGCATTGTGAGCAAAGGGTGGCTGGTAATCTCTGATTATGACTGTCGCCGGGGCAATAACACTCCTAAATAAATTTTAACTGGCATGTTTGCTCAGGAAGAATGGCCGGTTTATGACCAAAATAACATCTCACTGCACATGTTTGGTGACTGGGCGCATTTTTTATTACAGCATTTTACACACCCCAGTGCAGCACACTGCTCTGCACTTTAGCATTTCCCCTCTCAATGGTCTGGCCCTATAGCAGAGAGCTAATTGATTGTAGGCACCTGATTGACTTCTGTAGCCACTGCTTTGAAATGAGACTGAATGTGTCAATACAATAATGAAGGTTGGGTGGCTAAAAACATTATGCACAAAGACATTAACACAAAGACATCACCTTCTGTTCATTTTTCTTTACTCGCATTCTTCTTTCCTCTGCTCAATCACAAGACAGTAAACTTGCTTTAGTTCAGAAGCAACTGAACTGTGTAAACAGGGACAACAAAACACCCACTGTCTCTCCTGTTATGTCACTGTAAAAACACAATCTCCACTCTCACAGGAATGTTATTAAGTGAATTGACCCGAGGCTCAGTGACTTTTTGTTCAAGTGCTATTTTCTAGTATAAACAACTGTCAGCTTTAGTGCTTAGTGTGTGCTAACGAGTGGTTATTGTTATTATCAGTCACCGAAAAACCATTGAGGAGCGGTCCTCTTTTATTTTGGCGTTGAATAACTGAGCATTAATATTAACAGAGAATGCACATAAATAATTAAGAAATTAGTCACATGTTAGTATCAGGCCTGTTTAAAGATGGCATGATACAGACTTACAGAACCAAACCAGCAATAAAAATAATTTTCCAGCAACAAACTTAAACCCTTATGCATACGCTTCACATTATCCATTAGTCTGCTTCTGCTGTATTAAAATGTGGAGGTGTTTTCTGATATTACAGCTGCAAAGATCACGACAGGCTGTGAGTCAACATGTGCTGAAATAGAGCTCAGATTGTTGAATTAAAAGAAACTACAGAGTCAAATTCACTTTTGCAGATGTTGGAACATGACAGCACCTTTAATTAATTCCACGTCTTGTATAATCTTGTCACTGTTTGTAAAGTTTGATTCATTTCCACTTAGTGGGCTACTGTTTTTACATGAAAAAAACAAACTACGTGATTATAAAATAGAAAGAATTGGCCAAGGCCACCAATCCTACCTGTACATGTCTGTCTCAAATACAGTCTTATTTATTCATTGTTTAATCCTGAGGCTCTATGAGCAGCTATGGCGCAACAGCTATTATGTAACTTCATTCGTTACAGATTGAATGAAATTGTGTTGTAAGCATTTTAAAAATGCTGCTGATGCCATATGAGCTGATACTTGATATTAATAAATAGTACAACTGTGAATAATGCAGATTTAACATTCTCATTCACCAAATGCAGGTTATTATCTGGGTCTGTGCCCAGTTGTCAACATCATATGTAATCAAGATCCATAATCTGAAAATCCAAAATATTGAAAACTATCATAGCCTATCAGCCTATCACAATGATTTTTTTTTTTAAATTCAAAGATCAACCTCTCTATCTTTGACTGGATCCACACCAGAATGTAAAATCCTCAGCAGATGAAAGAATTCAGCAGCAGAGCACTGCATCACATGGATCATTGAGTTTTTACATTTTATTTTAGATATCACAACAGCTCCCTTTCATAGCAGCCACCTGCTGATCATGAGAAAAAGTGGTGTTAATACAAACTGTTTATAGTTCTTCACTGTCAAAAGAGAAAGTTTCAGTTTCAGAGAGTCAAGTGCTCAGAAGTCACTGTGTCTATTAATAAGTAAGTAAGTAAACTATTTTAAATTCCTGCAGAATGTTGAATATAGTCACCATTTGGTCTAGTATTTCTTATTTCTGCACTTTACAACCATGTGATTTCAAAGCTCCACAGAAGAGATTCAGTGCATGTCTGGGTTTAACAGTGGAAAAAAGAAAAAACTCAAATTCTTGGCACTTATCCCTGTGGTTTGGCCAAGTCCTCTCTCCGAGGTTATTAGCCATGTTAGGTTTGGGAAACTAATGAGAATGCATGCTCATTCATTGTGCTTATGGCTCCTACCTAGTAGGAATGCACTAACTGATCCGGAATAATGACTCTCTGCTCACATTAAGGTGTCACTATGGCTCAAACAAACAATTTTTCACTTTGCATTGTTGGATGGCGTTAAAGGCGAGCTGTGTTTATACCTGTGCTGAATGGTCACACTCTCTCCTGCCCCACACTGATCTCTCAGCATGAGCACCTCACTTTTGCATGTCTCAGTAGTTTTGATGCAGTAAACCACATACGAAATGAGGGTGAGCACTTTTAGACATTCTCTTCTCATTCATGCAGCAGACACATTGTGTTCCACTTAATTGGGTTCAGGAAAAGTGACGTGTGTAGTTTTGTGAAATGAAAGGAAAACAAAGAGCTAACTAATTAAAGAAGACCTCGGTCAAGGTTTAGCACAAACAACTTGGTTGCATTTAGGGAAAGACCAAGGTTTGTGTTAACTGAAGTACTAAAGGTTCTGGAAACATCGTGGTTTGTGTTCAAATTTCTGTTTGATTAAGGTTCAGGGACCTTTCTTCCTCTGAGATTACAACAAAAGAAAAACACTTAAAAATGTAAAAATCAGTTGTTTGGAAACAGAAAACAATGAGCAATGATCTATGTTGAAAATAAATGTTCTCTTGACCTTGACCAACCATCCCAACCCTCCACCCGACCCTCACCCTTGTCCTTAAGCAGATTTCGTTGTTTTGAAATGACATTCCTCACCCTAACCCTTATGTCCTCCTTTACTAACAACGTAAACCACAACAAAGGAAACAAAAAAGTTTTGTTTGATGCAAAGAAATAGCACCATTCAATTTGATTCTTTGTTCTTAATCACATTCTTGGGGTGGTTAAAAAAAACAAAACATTCTCTCACTTCTTGTTATAGAGACATAACTGAAAGAAAATGGTTGCACAATCAGAATGGGCAGCACTCAGTCACTGGCTACCAAAGACTTCCACTTGACAACTTTCTGGTTTTAGTTTTAGTTCCAGCTGGCTCTATGGAAAAAATTTCATCAGAAGATGAAATGACTTCACACCTCCTAAATTGCACTGGGAGGTGTGAAGTTTATTTTAAAAAAAATGGTGACACAAGGTCAGTTTGTCATTTCTGCCAGGGGGGAGAGTACAAGTAGAAGCCATTCCCAAGTCAGCTTTAGTAACTCTTTTACTTCCTGGTGAAAAAAAAAAAAAAACCTGTGATCAACCTATTGTGATGTGCCATTTTGCCATGAGGAACTGAAACACCTACACAAACCAAACAACACTCATGATGTGTTACAGTGATTTCAAACACATTTAAAAGGTTATACAGTTTGGAGCTGTGAAAAACACAGTGCTACAATGCTGCTGTTCTTGCTGTGGCAAAATCATTACACACACATGATAGAAGATTAAAAAAAAAGAAATCAACAATAGGTTTGGTGATCCAAGGTGGACAAAGACATCATTATTTGACTATGACAGCAAGTCAACCATAAGCCCAGGGCATAGCTCATTTCCATCCCTTTCCAGAGGGACAATGATGGCATTATCAGTGAAATGGGATGAGGTGCCACAAGCTGCCTCCTGTGGAGATTTCCTGGCAATGTGGTGAACAGGACACACACTTCCTCACACACATGCACATGCACAAATGGCGCTGCCTATTTGACGGGCTTTGATGGACCTCTGTATTCCCTTCTAGCCGGGCTGCTAAACATACCTCCTCTGCCGCCTGTTATCAAGGCGCGAGCACATGACTGTTCAACTTGTGATGCATGTTAGTCATGAACATCATAGGATGACAAAGGCAACAAGTCATACTTGTCTATATTTACAGACTACCCATAAGTCATTCTCTTGTTCAGACATCAGGCTTTATGTGACTGATAAAGTGACAGTTTCTGTGCTCAACAGAGGACGGCAGGAACGCAGCATTTGACAGAAAACAAAATGAAGTCTGTGGCTGCAAAACATTTCCTTTATCTAGTCACGACAATTCTACTATGACAAACTGGAGTGCCTTTCACAGTAAGTTTTTCACTGACAATTTCATTTCCAAAACAGGCAGATGATTCAGTTTCTATATCTATTTGCAGCAATGAGGCAGTAGAGGAGCTACCGTTTAGAGCAGCTCCCTTGGTTCAATTGAGTTCAATACAGCAGAAAAACAACTGTTCAGAATCAGAGCATAGCAGAGGAGTCTCTGTCAGTGTCTCTTTCTGACTCACCTCTCTGTTCCCTGTCATAATACAGCCATACCTTGAGCCATCAGTGCTTTTCAAAATGCCCACAGCAATGTATGGGGAGCTGTGTGAAATCAATAAACTTTAAGTGCTAAATTGTTTGTTAGCCATTGATCGCGTGAAATCTACATCTCTGTAATTCAATCCGCCTAATAACATCCAATTATTGTTTCCACCTCTGCTTCAAATCCCAGAGTTAGAGTCCCTCCAGCCTTGATTTGATTCCAAAGAGACAAATCTATATATCGATGCCTCTTGTTTTCCTTAGCTGACCTTTACTGGCGCGAGGTTGAATACATAACTCCCTGTGAATTTGTATGAGTCTTCCGATGGCAAGACACCTACATGTGAGGCTCCACTGCTGGCCATCACAGTCATGTTTCTGGCTGTTGACAGTTATAACTGTCCACAGATTTACAGTCAAGTCGAACCAGCGTGCCGCACGACTGAATATGCTTCATTCTGCCTGGCATAACATGACCTTTAGATACTGTTAATGCATTTATACATGATAAAACTACTGGTCCATGACTGCTAAAAGGCAGCTGGTCATTGAGGACAGATTTGAAAGCTGTTGTTCACTTCAACTAGGAGGGACTAATTGAGAAAGGCTCAGGCAGATATTAATGAAATTTATGACACACGGAACATGTATAACATAATAAAAGCTGGAGTTATGTCAACCCATTCATCGGGTGACAAGTGACAACAGTACCAGAGAGGAAAGTCAGACAGCGGCAAGTTGGTTCAGAAAGGTCCTCCTGACAAAATATGATTGAGCTAGGAGGAAAAGAGAGAGGGCAAACATTGTGAAAACTTTTTTCCTGACTAAATCCCCAGACAACTTTTCAACTTTCCCCCAGCTCATGGTAACACTGCCGACGGCACAGTCACAAAAACTGGATCGCAACATGGCCGCTACTATCAGCCCTCAAAACAGGAAAAAATAAATATTGCACTTTTAAATAAAAAAACAGACTGCAATCCCTATGCTGTGCTGCTGAGTATAACATCAAGTTGTGCTGATACAAAGTTTTATTTCTACCTGATCCAGGAGAAATAATGCCGAATGTACATCAGTTTTCCAGTAAGGCTGCTTCCTCGGCGGGGCGGTGGACAGTCTGAGTTTCACTCCCGTCTTATCTCAGTTTCTATCATTCTCCAACTTCGACTTCTTTCTTCACTCTTCTGCAACAACAAGGCTGTTTTTCTTGTGCTGAGTAGAGTTTCAACAGTTGCTTTGGCTGTGCCAGCGTGCCCGTTGGAAAGTTATCGGCAGCTACTTGGGAATTTACAGTAGAAGTGCTATCCTCTTCCTGTTTTGGTTGTGCAACGGCAGACAAACATTCTTGAGAAATTTCGTACCTTACAGCGGACAGAATTGCATAAGCAAAGTGAGGCTTTCTGAGAACGTACGGAAATAGTGTCATGATTCCAAGTAGTTACATCGTCTAATCAGCATTTACAAAAAGAACAACAACAACAGAAAACATGTCAATTATCACTTTAACTTTTCATGTTATGGGCTTATTCAACATGGATGAAACTACTCCCATCCCTCGGAAAGACGACCACACAGAGTGATGCAACAACTTAACACGGGAAGAAACAAATGATGCCAATGAGTAATCTGAAGTATCTTTGTACTTGACAACAAGTATTACAGACAGAGGTGCAATCCTCTTTGCAGCACAGTTTGGATCCCAACAAAGTGGAGAAAATGTGTCCCCTGTGTGCTGCTGAGCTGGTGATTGCCTTATCAATATTTGAGGGGTAAGGTGTGTTATTTATGGGTTCACTGACACAATGACTGTTTGGCTGAGTGGGGGCCTTGCAGCTGTAGTCTCTCCAGACTTCAGGGTTTTCGAGTGGGAATGCTCGTAAATAACGTTAGTGCAGCGTGCCTATGTGTTTTGGGGGAGGGTCGGGAGGCTTTAGGCATTGATCAGCACTTGTGTGTATATTGTGGGACTTTGCATTAAATATGCACGTATGTGTGTGATTGTGCACACATGGTATATTGTATTACAGGCGCCAGCGTCCAATCTTCTTCCCTTCTCTTCTCCTATCCAACGAGACCCCCACTCTGTTTTTCCACCAGGCTTATCTTGCCTGGCCGTTCATTCTTGCGAGAAGCAGCGTTTGGCAGAAAGAGACATCTGCTCAGTGAGAGAATGCCCTAATTATTCATGACCATTTAACCATTCAGGATTTGGTCTGCGTGGCATATGTGGTGTTTCTCATAAGTGCGCGTCAGCCACACTTGTTAATGGCAGTTTCATTACTGTTGTTTTGTATTCTGCACCTCCAAATTATCACAACACAGCATGCAATAATTCTGTTCTGTCAACCAGTTGTTGGTTATTATAATTCAAGACAAAATGTATTTGTGTTTGTTGAAAGGAGAAAAACACAACACACAAATCGGGAAGTGAAGTGTTGGCTGTCCTATTCTTTTTCCTTTGGCATGTTTTTTTTTTCTTGCAGTCTGCTGCAGTTTGGATGTCTGTTCTCAGACCTATGTGAGATCACTCTGATACCTCTGTTGTTTTTTTCCTCAGGTGTGTTCAGAGCTTTCTAGAGGGGATTTCAGACCCACACAAACACAAACAAAGGCCCAAACTGCTCTCCAGCTTCATGCATTTCTTTTCATCTGACTTGACTTCTCATGCTCACTCTGTCTGCCTTCCTCCTCTCCCTCCCCTCTCCCTTCATCTGTTTGTCCCTATCACAACAAAACCCTGTCACCACGGTAGCTGTGGCCACGTAAATCAGCCCGGCCAGCATCATCTGTTCCCAGCTGTTTACCTCCAGCCAAACAAAGGAGTCTGCCTTTTTGTTGTCGCTGGGGTGGAGTGCTGCGTCGGCTGAGGGCTGTTATTCAACAGCGCACGCTGCTATCAGCCCCCCCTCTCTGAAAAGGCCAATTCAACACAAGGAATCAATGGAACAGGAGAGGAGACCGGGAGGGAAGATGTCAATGTGGGGGTTGTTGGACACTTAGAAACTATAAGCAATCCTTCTTTCCCAAAGGAGCAAAGACAGACGGGGCACAATGGAGGCACATCACAAGCAAACGTGAAAAGCAAATAAATAGTTGCGCATCCTCTCTCTTCCCAGCTCAGGTGTACGCGGGAGCTGTTCTCCGGGGATGGGGGGGGGGTGAGGGGGGGTGGGGCATTTTGTGTCTCCAGAGGAGGCTTAGCAAGCGTCGGTAGGAGCTGCAAGGTCTCGTTTGCATCTGCAAATGAGACAGAACCCGGCTGGCCTGTGTCACCTTGGCAACAGGCCATCAGCACCTCCCTCTCTGCTATATTAGCAGCCACGGTTGTCTGTCTGCTTGTCAGTCTGCACCCTGCCTCCCTCCATCCCTCTGCTGCGGGTCTCATCACCAGAACAGCAGCAGGAGCGGAGCGGCATCCATCTACCTGACTAGACCCATAGGATTAAGCATCTCCTTGAATCTTTCATTGAGACCGTCAAATATAGACAAAAACAGCATTATAAAAGATGAATGCCCTAGGCTTTTGTGGGTGTCCCAGTGAATCCGACTCAAAGCGAAGAATTGGCAGCGGTAACATGCTGTGGTCATGAAATTTACATGGCGTGTCTGTGCCAAGTGATGAGAGGCAGGCAGCTTCGGTTCTTTAGGTTTTTTTTTTTTTTTTTTTTTTGCATAATGTGTGGTGCTGATCAATTAAGCCCCAGCCAACAAGTTGCATACAGATACCAGGCAGGTCTGTAGCACTGATAGAGGAAATAGACAGAGCTTGGTTGGCTTGTCTTTTCAATTATCTTGACTATCGATCCTCAGACGGTTGCTGTGTGTTGGGCGCCTCAAAAAAGAGCTGCTGTTTCAGTGTCATGTGTCAGACAGATCAGCGACAAAGTGCTGCACGTTATGTTTCTCTCTTCCTCTTTAGAGAACTATTCTTAAAACACACAGGAACGTCGAATGCTGTCTACTGCAAAATGCTCTGAGGTCACAGAGTTTTGCTTTGTCTGTCACGATCCACTTCAGTCTTTGTCTTTTCTATTGTTAACTATTTAACAAAAATTATGGTACACCACATAGACCTGTTGTATGTGAGTTTAAATTCTTTCTTTCTTTCTTTCTTTCTTTCTTTCTTTCTTTCTTTCTTTCTTTCTTTCTTTCTTTCTTTCTTTCTTTCTTTTCTCTCTCTCTCTCTACCTACCTCCTCATTTGTGCTTTCCTTCTAAGCTTGTGCCTCCCTTCCCCCTCTTACATGCCACACGCTTCCTGTTTACTCTTGATACAACTGGAAGAGGGAAGAAGACAAGACTACTTGGTTTGGGCCTGGCCTCTCAAATTCCCTCAGGATGCATGCCAAAAGTAGCCAGCGTCATAAAATCCCCATCAAGTCATCTCTTACCATTTCCACGTAAGTTCCAGCGAAATGCTTGAATGCTGGTGAGTTGGAGTCATTTTACCAATTAAACTGTTATATTTCAGTATATGTCAAGATTGGAGTCCAAACTAGGTGAGCTGGCAGTATTGCACACACAGTGTCAAACAGTGCCAGCCCTTCAATTCAAATGATGCAAATATGATTTCAGTGGATGGGATCCGAACAGTTCACGCTGAAAGCAATTAAACTCAACTGATGCAACTCTGCTTGACTGGGACTCAGCACATGCTTACATCATCACATCCAAAGTGACTCTATATTACACAGTGTGAAAAATGCTCATCTGATGAGAATATTCCCATACACTCCATAAACATTCAGCATTTGTTCACCATGGAAACCTCACAGCTTACGTCACAGCTTATGGGTTGAATAAGGATTTATGTCACAGATAAGAGATAAGAACCGGTTTCACCTTTAAACGTAGACCTGGTCACGGCACTTCAGTGATAGTTTACCCTGGGAGTATTACGTAGATGTTAAGGCTTGTTTGGGTGTTCGTGTATAAACATGGGCCACGAGTCCAGCGCCTTCTGACCTTTGAGCCTGTGAGTGCAGCGTGCTTATGTTTGCCTTGGCGACCAGTGTAACGCTAGCCTCGGCGCTGCGGCCACAGGGCGTAACTTAATCACGTCCGGTGTGATTGGCAACACTGATGAATGTCCACTTTGTTCACACAGCAACCCCCACCCCCCAGGTTGGTTGCAACCCGGACTAAATCTAATTAAACAAGGCCACCAATGCTCCCTGCCCCCAATGCTGTCTCATCAGCACAGACATAGTCAGAGTCCCTGTGTATACAGTGGCCAGTATGAATCCTTTTGTTTTCTATAACTCAGACACAAGGATCAGTCCTCCCACACGTGTGACCCATTTTTCAGACATCCTGTAGGCAATGAGCCACACCTCCGGCTGCCTCGTCTGATTTTTCATCACAGGTCACAGCACTTTTTTAATGGTCCTGTGGAGTGAAGCCATTCCGGCGCTCATTGACTCTTTGTCATTGTGGTAAGATCATCTTTAGTCATGAAGGTAAATTGGAAATGGATCGATGCTGAGTGAAGCACTGACAGGGAGAAGAGAGGGTCGGGTCCTGTGTCCTTTTCCTTTTCAATTCAATGTCCTTTTCTGTCTGGTGGTCCTTGTTGGGGCTGATCCTTCATCATCCTGTGCTGCTCAGTATTGTAAGATATAACACAGAATATGTCCTTCATAAAACATCAGCTATTATTGTTACATACTGCAATGGTATATGTCATTGTCTGGGAGTTCATTTGCAAAAGCAGATAAGTGCCATTTTTTTTAAAAAAATGAGCTGAGGCTTTGTAATTATTCTTTGCATAGTGTTGTTTTCAATAAAACTTTATTTTTTTGAGATATGTCTGTTTTGTTACATCTCAAAGTCACTCAACTTTGGTTTGACTGATATCACCTTATGTAAATAAAAAATAAAGATTCTAGAATTTTTTAAAAACGGAGTTATCTGCTTTTGCAAATGAACTCTTCAGTTATATCTATGAACAATAATCCAATGTCTAATAACTGTCTGAATCCTGTGACGATATGCAGTTTCTTAAAGGGATAGTTTAACATTTTGGCAAATTGCCATAATCACTATAGTCATAGCGGTAGGCTCGTTGCCTTTAATTGTCGGTGTAATTTTTAGAACGGAGGAGCAGAGCCACGAGCTGCTCAGAGCTACGCTATGGAGGCTAAAGGAATTTCTTGGTTTCCCTCATCAAACTCATCAAATACACAATCCACTCCAAAACACTCTGGTGGACAAGTTGTGACCTGCACATTCACCACGCTATGAGATAATAACGGAACATTATGAGACAGAGTTGTTTTAGAGGTAAATTCATGCAAAACCGCTGATGCGCGTTGCGTTCAGGGACAGTTTTTCAGCAAGCAGTCTCTGTATTTACCTCGAAAACGGCTCCATTTCGTAACGTTCTGTTATTATCTCATAGCGTGGTGAATGTGCAGGTCACAACTTGTCCACAAAAGCGTTTTGGAGTTTTGGGATTTTGTATTTGATGAGTTTGATGAGGGAAACCAAGAAATTCCTTCAACCTCCGTAGCGTAGCTCTGAGCAGCCTGCCGCTCTGTTACGCCGTTCTAAAAATAGCTTACACCGACAATTAAAGGTAATGAACCCACTGCTTTGACTATAGCGATTATGGCAATGAGCCAATTTGCCAAAATGTTGAACTATCCCTTTAAGTAGTAGAGTTAACCCTTATTATGCAAATTAAATCTATCACCCAATGCAAATTATATAAATGACAACATGACACATGGAAGCACAGGCACATGGATGTTGCACTAGTGGTCACGCGTCACAAGTCATAGCATATGGTTAAGCCATAGCACGCTCATAACACGCTGTGTTAGTAGTGAATGTAAAAGCACCTGACTCTCGCTCTTCCTCTGGTTAGACCCTGGCGATCATAAACAGGCTTTATATTCCCTCTGACCACTCGTTTGATGGTCAGATCACTTTGGAAGAGCTACTTCCCACACACATTTCCAGTGTTTTGTGGTGTGATGTGATGCAGTGCACGTCTCTGACATTCACCTGATGGCTGGTATCACGCTATGATTGACCAAGCTATACAAAGGTGACAAAGGAGTCAGGCCTTGTACTTCCCTCTCCAGCTTTTTTTTTTTCATCTGTTACACAATATTTGCGACACTGTGTCAACAACTGAGTGCCACACTATGAATGTCCTCCTTTTGGTTTTATCTCTCTTTCTTAATAACACTGTTAGCTCAAGAGTATGTATATTTAAAAACACACTGAAGATACAGATGGAGAGTGGAGAGGTGTCGGCCACCTTTGCACACTGCCGAGGAGATGAGGCATTTCTACAATAGAGCCAGTGCAGGCGGAGAAACAAGCAGGTAGATTGCTCCTCTTGCTCACCCACTTGACCTACATGGCAGCAATGATAGCTTCACTGTGAGAGCTCCGTGTCTATACACATACACATACACATGTCTTGGTGGAAGAGAAATGGCCCCTCTAAGGCAGTCAACTGCTACTTATTATCATTTTGAAAAGAGCAACACAAGTCATCGCAGAGGGCTGTAGCTCCAAGATCAACAGCTACTGTCATCTTAATCAATCCCTGCTTATTTGTTTCCAAGGCACTCATCATATCCAATGAGGATTGGCAATGATGGCCAAGCTGGGACACACAAAGCACGAACACAAGACCAACTGACTCAAGATAAGTGTCGTTTACTAGGCTCATCCTGATTGGCTCCAAACAAATATGCAAATTTCAGGTTGTAATAGATAGCCAGTTTGCACAGACCTGTTTGGGAGTGGAGTACAGCTCCTGTATCAACAGCAGACTTTCAGTTTGACTTCATTCTTGTCTTCTGTCATTGAGGTGGCTTGCTTTTTTTTTTTTTTTCATTTTCTGTTTTCAAGCAAAGCACAGTCTCACTGGATGAAACAGGGTGGTAATAGTTTGTGAAAAGCATATTTTCATGAAGCACTCTTGCGTGATCATTTCATCATTGATTGCGATCATCTTTGGCCCTGAACATCAAATACAAAGAGTGGCAGCAAGACGCACAAATAAGTTGATGTGCTAGGTCAACAACAGAGACTTTTGCTTGGCAGAGTAATTATGCAGAAAAAAAAAAAAGAAACTTTAAAGTTTGTTTCTGGCGTGATTCAAAACCCAAACTGTCCTTGGAAGACTGCAGAGAGCCTGGATGACAATAACAAAGTAATGCGTGCTGATAAGGAGCGGCAAAGAAGTGGAAGCCTGAAGGTCAGTCCTGGTTGTGCTGGGAGCTCCCAGAGCGCTGAGGATTCTGCTGACATCGGCCGTCTTTGTTCTGCGTAATTGGCTAAAAGACTGAGCAACTATATTTACACATCCCCTGAAGAACATTAATTACAGACTGAGTGAGAAGAAGAAGTAGCACCAATTCGCTGGTAGATGCACATATGAATACATATCAAGGTTAGCAGATAATAAACTGAGTCTGGTAATTTAACGTCACATAGAATCCTGGCAGTTTAATAAGGGTTAATACATGTGAATATTCACTAATGCATATGTGGTTGAGAATGAGATCAGTATTAAATCTGATAAGATATAAAATAATAGTGACAGCTGATGTGTTATTTACAACACACAACAGCCAGTGCTACATTTTAAAAATGATACAGAAGGATTTTAGTCGTCTTCGTGTAATTCTACGGTTGGATTGCCTTTTTACAATCTTTTATAAAGAAAACGTCTGTTGCATTCCACTGTGGATTACAGGGATGAAATACAAATAGCAGTAGGAAAGAGAGAGCAATCAAGAAAAAACTAGTCATGCTCCCACTCTAACACAACATGTCCTTTGGCCACGTTGCGTCATGGTCCACTGAGGCGACTGCCAGAGAAAAAAGTTCTCTGCCTTTTCTACAGCAGATACTTTTAGTTTTTAAGCTAAATGGTGCCTGAATTCCTTTTTTAAAACATAATTAGGGAAAATCTCTCAGCCAAGCTGCAAAGGTCTTGATTCTGTTTGTGCTATGTTTGCTATATGTCTGCTCATAGACACTAAACTACCGCTCGTATGGTTTATGGTCATGTTAAGGCATTGAAAGCACTTCATTAAGGTCCGAGAAAGATTGCTCTCAGGGGGTGAACCCTGGTGTTCATGGCCCTCTATACTGCATTTTGTTTTCTGAAAATCAACCTTGATCATTACCCCATGATTTGGATGTGAACCTCAAAACATAATTATATTTTGCATGATGTATTTGTTGTAAAGCAAGGAGACAGGAGTTGACTACTACTGTACTGTATTATAACTGTACCGTAAGTCATACTAGAAGAGTGGCTCTAGGGATTTAATCCAGAACAAATGGCTATTTGATGCATTGCCATTAAATTTTGTACTGACATCGACACTTTTCAGGGGATAATTACAACCAATTTTGGTGATCCCCGTCTATATTTTTTGTTTATCCTGGGACCTGTGTAAGAGCTCAGTAGTAGAACATTTGGTACAGACGCTCACAACAGTTTTTGAACTGTCAGTATTTGGTTTCTGTCCAAATACCTACAAAACTAATGATATTACCTCCACTTGTACCTCCATTTGATGCTAAATAATGCTGCTAAGATGCCTAAGTTAAATGTTGAACACAGTTAACATTAATCCAGCTAGACATCAACCTGATGTGAGCATGTGACATGCTAATGTTAGCATTTAGCTGTGGTATGTACAATCACACGGAGACACTTTCATGACTTTAGCCTTTTAATCTCTTTTCAGTGGAAGCCACTGACATTAAGCACCGATGACTTCTTTTCTCGCCCTGGATGTGCTGTTTATTAGCAGGAATAAACTATTATGGGAGGGTCAGGCATGTCAATAACATCTGCCTCAGCTGACATTATTATTCTTTGTATATTAGTGTGTGTTCAGCAAATCCCCCATGAACCAATAAAGCTTGTTAAGGCTTTTATTATTACACTTCTAACAGTCTCTAACACTGACACACCCCTCCATATGTTTCTGCACGACCCCATCACATGGATGACTTAGTCAAATTGAGACCCCACCTTTTCCTGCCGTACGCAGTTTGTATCCTGTGTTTTGTGAACAAAACAAATTTTGTAGGAGTGTCCTGTGCTTGTGACTCTCTCTTGTGCTCTCTGACATTCAGTCTGAAGCAGCCGTGTTGTTGTGGAAGGAATCGCATGCATTTCCACTACAGGGGATGCCTGCCATGGACCTTGTTAACCACTTCCTTTTATTGTCTGTCGCAGGAAGTGGTTTGGCCACTACATTGCAGAAGTTCAATGGCAGACTTTCTATTTTCCTGTGTTTGTGTGTGTTCATATTTTGCAACTGATAGGTGCAAATTATCCAACACGTTCAGGAAACGGGAAGAAGAAGGCACATAGACGACATGACTGAAGAGCAAAGAAGCAAAAATGTTACCGCTGATACTGTAAACAATAACTGCAGCTATTTATTATGTGCAATCAGTGCTGCTTTGCCAAAACATACTGCTCAGTAAGCAATAGACTAATCATTTGTGCATCGCGGTGCAAAAGGGTAATACACTTCACAGTATAGCCCACAACAGCTTTAATCATTATCACAGTGAATTTTTCTATTATGCATTTGGAGAAGATCCTTCAGAGGTTACTTTGAAAAGGCAGTTGATTAAGTATAGCGCTGTGTGGGAAATACAATGGGAGCACTTGACCAGAGAGCGAGGAAAGTGGCAAGGGAATCATGATAAAAGGCAGCAGGGATGCAAACAATCTGGATCATCAAGCTATTTGTCTGATTCTTCACACTGGAATAGTGATGAAATACTCCACAGAGCGGTGAGCAATAGAGCAGTTTGGATGATGTGACAATACTGTTTGCAGCAGAGAGACACCTGTGACTTATAAACATGACTGGAAAAGACAATTCATGGGTAAAACCTGAGCTTCTGTGGGTACTTAAAAATCCATTCTGTAAAAGTGATTTATGACACTCAGAGACCCTAATCCTTCACTTTATGGCTCTCCTGCCACAGAGGAGGATATACTTCTGCAGGTAAGGGATATCTGGAATTTTTCCAGCTTTATGAAACATTTTTTAGGCTTGGAGAAGTGGAAACGTGTAATTACAGGCATACATAACCATGGACACGGGAGAACAAGTGATAAATCATATTTCACAGGCATTGTTACATCTTGCCTGATGTTTGTCAAATTACATCATGCTACGCGTTTGTGAATCTTTGAGTTCATAATGTGTGACCACTACGGCTTATTATTTGGAGTAACCAAGAGTGGTGATGCAATTGAATGCAACTGGCCAATTATTTCTCGTGTGGCATGATTTTGTTCTCCTCTCAATTTTCCCTTGCCTCCACATTATTCTTTTGTTTTGGGCTGTAAAAACATCAAACTCACTCCTGAAACCCATTGACACATGTGCCAATCATACAGTAGTGTACATAATATATTTTATTTCATATTTATCTGAATATGGATCATATTATTATATCGCACCAAATACTGGTTGAAGGAGACAAAACAGAACTGACAAAGGGCACAAGCGCAGGCATAAGGGAAGAAGAAAAACAGTTCTTGCTGAGGAGGATGGGGAGTTGGCTGATGTAATTGAGATAGAATGAGATGGTATCAGCACTGGGGTCGCCATGAATAAATAGAGGGAGGGCAAAGAGGACAACTGAGTGTATGAAGGAGAAAATAGCCCACCCTTTGCATGTGTGTGCGTGTGTGTGTGTGTGTGTGGAAGTGTTCTCCTATATGCCTTTGAGCATATGCTTCGCTCACATGCATGTCCATGTCCGTGTGTGTGTGTGCGTGAGGATCACGGTTGTGATGGGGGGAGGGGAAGCCTTCGCTCTAAGCCCTGGAACTGACTGACTATGGTGCGTTTCCCCCGTGGAGCACTGGCTGTGTTTGTACTGCACGGAATAAAGACCTCGCTCTTGAGGAATACCCGGGGGACAGTTACCTACACAAAACAGCATCACGACGTCATCCTCTCTTTGTCTCGCCCACACGTGTATTTACTCAAACTCCATGCGCTCATGCACACACGTATCACTGACACATGAACAATCAACAGCTAGTAAATAATAGAAACTGAGAGCTGAAGGGGGTGATCATGAGAGATATACTTCATGAATATGAAGAGCAGATGCTCATCATCAAGTATGTACAAATAATTTATCGTGTTTCCACAAACATGTGTGGAGTACCAGAGTGGTTGGGTTTACACAGTTTACACAGTGTCGGCTCATCACAACTTTTTTGATATTTCTTTGCAACACGTAAATTAGCTTAAAGATTAGAATGCTTACCAAACAGACTTGTGTCATTCGGCAAAGAAAATATTTTAACATATGGCCTTCATTGAGCCTGGGTTGGGCTGGGTGGGACCGCTGCGGGTTTCCAGCAGATCAGATTCAGACACCAAAATTAGCAAGCATGTATTAGCAGGTTTGTTATTGGTAAAACCCTTTAAACATATTATTATTGACTCTTTTGGCACTTTACCAGCTGAGTTGACCCTTGTGTTCACAGAGGAAACACACAAACACACACAGCTGTAATAGGCAATGTCATCTCATGTACTTAAAGATTTCAGGGAGAAAGCATGAGCTGTGCCGACGAGTAAAATGGATCCATTGCATCTTAGTGCATTTTAGTGTCAGAGACTCAATGCAAGACGCTTTAATTGGCAACTAAATGTGCTTCTGTAGCTGAAGTGTTTCTAGTTCAGTTGCACCTTGCATGGAAGGTGACAGGTCCTCTAAAAGACATCATAAAGCCCTAGTGTTGTGTTTACTTCACTGCAGATCAAAGTTGATAAATGCACCTTGTAAATGACCAACAAAGACCAACGCCACCAAACCCAATCTGAACTAGAATTTCATTGAAATTTTTGTCCAAACCTAATTTTGTTCTAACTTTGACCTGTCTCGTTGTGTACAGCTGGAATGTGTCTCACACTACACATACAGTAGTATCTGGTCTCTCTGAGCAAGATTTCCCTCAAAAACTTCATACAAGTTGCAGTAAATTTCTGAGTAATTATAGTCAAAGAGATGAGAATAAATGCATTGCAGGTCATTTCCCATATTGCCAGTGTGTGAAGGAAAGGGTATTTTGTCAGACAAAAATCCACACTTATGGCATAATGTAAATTTGGAAAGAGCATTGACTGTAAACACTCCAGAAGATTTATACCACCCTTGTGTCACTACGTTATGAGGCTGGAGCCACGAGATGATTAGTTTCGAAAAATAATGGGCAAAAGCTTCCCAGACTTTTCCAGAATTGAGAAAACACCCTCTATAGCTCACAAATGAATATCTTGTTTGTTTAGGTCATACACAGAGGTATAAAAAATATAAGTTGGAGGTTTTAAAGGGAGTTGCATGCTAAATTTGTTTGTATTGTATTCAATCAAGAAAACTGTGAAGGTACTTAAAAAAAAAACCCAAATCAAACAAAGGAATATCATTTTTTTAGTCACTCATTTCTCTTGCAACCCCATTTTTGCATCAGGTGTCCCTGGATGGGTGGTACATAATCAGCTTTAGACCCTTAATTAAGTCTTCTGACAGTCAGCTGGCTGCCACTGTTGGGGTATTCTTGAGCATCTGTGGCTGGCTGTTATGTGTAGCATTTGCAGTGTTTCCTTGAGTGGTGACTAGACTAATAGACTGTGCAGTTAGTATACCGCAGGTTGTAATATCAGCGAGAGATAGCGGTCCAACCTCGGTGTACAAACACTTACCAGCCAGTATAGCCACAGCAATCACAAGATACAGTAATCCCTCAACTGTTTCCCACAACAATCCAGTGTCTCTGACATCAGAGACACTTGGGAGGTGTCTTGGTGCTGGTATTTGTACAAAGATTTGTATTACTCAGTATTCACTAAAAGATCTATTGTATTTCTTATGGGAAAGACGTTTTGGGCAATGCTGTATCACATTAATTCGATCAGTGTAGAAGGGACAGGTGGATGAAAAGTGTGTAGACCACAACCTTTATTTTTTTGTTAAAGGGACAACGAGGAGTTTTGGAAAAGCAAAGCATTTTCACACTATTTATGAGCCTCCGTGCGCACCGTAAAATTCTTTGACAAGTGCAAGACGGACTTATGTTTTCATTCATCAATAATTAAAGTCAGAGGTTCAAAGAGGTTCACATACCGTCGTAGTTCCGACCATAAATGGCGATTCGGCTGCGTTATTCTCATGACTCGCCACGAAACCGAAAGTAAGGAAACGCTGGTCGGCTCGCCCAGCATTTCCGCCACCACTAATAATAACAAAATAACCATAGAGACAAAACTATATATTTATCGAAAATGGGCCCATTACCAAGTGTGGGTAGAGGAGATTCATCCACATTAACGTGAGACTTTTTTATAACCGAATAGAAACTCCTCGTTGTCCCTTTAATTAGTGATCATACAGAAAAAAAAACCCTGTTAGTTTTTAAGCCTCCTTCCCTGGTAAATCTAGATAAGACAGTGACATGAGTTTCAAATGTTTGATGCCATGTGTTTTCTTCAGGGATGTGTCCATGATTTGCTTCCGTAAGAGGTCTTGTGATAGAAGTGTGACAAATCAGGAAAGGATATGTTGTGACTGATGAGACCCAATCCGGAAGTGAACACAAATGTTTGCTTCATTCTTTTCTAAGAATAAAATACAAGCACTACTAAAACTAGAAAAGGCCCATCAGCCCTTCCCAAACTCAGTTTTTGTTGTAAATAGTATGGACACCTGGTATTAACGAAATGATCTTGTTGTTTTAAAACAAAAAAATCCAACCCAAACACAAAAAATTACACACACACAAAAAAAAACAAAAAATGAAAAGAAAAACATACACCACCATATTTTTTAAATCTTAGTTTTTCTCATGTGACTTATGATATGCTCATACATGCTTGAACATGTATGCATCCAGTCCTCCACAAACACACCAACCTGTTCAGAACAGATACAGACATGTCGGCTTTGAATCCAAGCATGTTCTGGCTAGTGTCCCTGGAAGCAGTCTGTGGAGAGCCTGGGGACTGAATGAGGCCTTTTGAGTCCTGGCTGGTGAGGGGCAGGTCCATTGTTAAGGACAGCTGGGCCTCTTGTTTTTTGCTCTCTCTCTAGGGGCAATGGGCACCCAATATGAGGAGATTGGGTTTCTACCACCCACTCCTTCCCAGCCCCCCTCACATCTGCAGCAGCATTGACTGTGATTGTCTGCCCTTTTCTCCAAGCCCACTTCTAGCCTTTTGCAGCTTCACTTTTCTGGACATGAGAGGGATGCAAGCAAATTTCCTAAAAAAAAAAAAAAAAAAACACATGCAAGAAACTGTTTTCTGTAAAAAGTTACAAACTATGGAATTAAGTAAAGTTGTTGCAGTCTTAGCTGTAAACCTGCAAGTTATGTTAAGTTTAAAAATGTGCAGCAATGTCATCCCCTTGTATATTAGAGGGCAGAGCAATCGACTCTTTAAGAGCCGTGGTGCAGAGGTAATCAGCTCTTTTGCGGGATCATGTTGTCTAAATGGCTTTTCAAACAACAAACACAGCTCCAAGCTCATTCTTGTCGCCACATCTTGTCCTTCTGTGTCTCCATCCCCCATTCCTCCACCCCTCTCCTTTTTCCCACACTCTCCTCCTTCCTTCCCCGCCCGAGGGAGCACTGTGATTGGGTGAATAGAGCTGCTCTCTGCGGAGTGTGCGCCGTCTGTCACTATCCTTGTGGCAGGAGATTGGAATGGAATAAAGCTCCCAAACTGGGCTATTAAAGGCTATTTTCATCCTTGCACGTCTGTTTCTGTGGGCTCATGCTCCAAATATAGATCTGGCACCAGTGACACTAATGAAACATGTCCCCCTTTTCTCTGGTTTAAATCTACTTATGTAATCTCTTCCCTCGCATGAACAGGAGCCGGCCATACCTTACCATGTGGGCCTGATCCTGCACTTATCTCCTCCTGTCACTGCTGTTTTACAAACTCACGCCTGCACGTGTGTTTTTTCATGCAGTTCTTTGAGGTCAGGTGCGCAAGTGCTATAGTGCGGGTGTTGGAGCAACATGTTTCCATTTGGATGTCGAGCTCAAATCCAAGAAAAACATGCTGGGTGTGACCTACAAGTTCCAGCCAGTATCCTGTCATTCCAGTGCACAATGCAGCGAGGGAGGTGACAAATCCCTAAGCCACTTTGTGTCCAAAGAGTAAGACACAAATAGAGTGGCGTTCCATGTGACAGATGCTCCACACACAGGGGCCATGTTAAAACTCAATGACTGTTCAATTCACCTGATGTCCCTCGCTTTGTTTCTCCAAAAAAGTAAAATTGATAAATAAAGCTGTTGGAACAAGGAGTCTGGATTGGACTGGAACGTCACCGAAATACCCACAAACATAGTCATTGAAAGTTTGTTGGTGTGGCCTGTTTTTGAATTAACAAGCAGTCTTTAAAAAACAAGTTGATTCTATGGTGTTAAAGATTTAAAATCAGCCTGTACATCTGTCTCCATCTACATGGAGGACAGATACACTATGCTGAAATGGCACCTACAGCGTTTCAGCAGTATGTCTTCATAATGACGCAAATAATAGGTGACTTATACAAATAGAGTGCCATTCTCAGTTTCTCCACAGCTACACGCGAATGCGCGTGGCAGCACTCTCTCTCTCTTCTGTGTTTGCTGAATAGAGGTACTATGGGTCAGTGGAGCAGCTGGTGACTGGGAGGAAGAACTTAACCAGGCCTCCTTTGTGGATCAGCTGTCTCTTGCCGAGCTTTGTCATTCCAAATTGGGTCCCTTACATCCAGAGCCTGGGGAGGTTTTGACATGTAAATGGGGGACTGAGAGCTCCAAAAACCCTACGATTACTCACTAAAATGCTACAGGGGCCAAAAACGGTTCCCTGAGATGCACCCCTGGTGGGGGAGGGGGGGCGGACACACGCAGCCTCACCACAGACTGAAGTGTGCCTCACAGTCTGGAATTATGTTAATGATTGAGCTTCCGTCTGGACACCAAACAGTTTCCACCCTAATAGAATTATTTACAGACGATATGTGGGCAGTCACGGGAAACATGGAGTCCAACATGTAAACTCTACAAAACCCCACAGTGACAATGTGATACTGAGCTATACAGTTCACTATAATATTGTGTTATCTCTTCATTAATTTAACAGGAAAAGCTATAAATGTTGCAATACTTGGCCTGAGCGATCTGCATGTTTATTTAAATTCATTTCACATTCATTTAACCCCTTGTTGCCTAAATTATTTACAATTATCTTAGATTATTTGTGTATTTGCCTTCAAGCAGACGCTAAATTAAGTGGATTCTGAATGGAAGCAGTGAGTTCGCGACAACCGGCATCAAGGGGTTTGTACATACAGTACAACTACAACAAAAAAGGAATAGAGACTGTAACACAGGACTTTAAGAAAAAGGTGGGCAGAACAAGTGGAAAAATGACCTGTATGGAAAACCATCTTATACAAGCCTAACCTTTGATCATTTCAGTAGCTCTATAAAATGAAGCTTATGGCCAGACAGCAACACCCCAGTGAGCTGGTGTTCAGCATGTCTGTGAGCCACATGTGCACATCGCTGTAAAACAACCAACACTTCCAACTCACTTGCAGGAGAAGCTGCCCATATGCTGTTAAGTAGTTACACTGCTGCTTTAACCAAGAGAGCAAACAAACAAGAATAACTTTGCACATTTGGACAGACGCCAGAGCTGCAAACATCATTACTCTAACACAAACAAAATACTCCACGGCCTCAATAATGCACAACATCACACATCTGGAGCGTGTGTCTCTCTCTCATATTTGTAAGAGAGGAGAAAACCAACAGCAGAGAGCTGGCAAACAGCGGGAGCAGTATAGGCACACAGGAAGTGAAATTTGCTCAATATACTGTAGCCTGCGGCAGTTTGAGGGATAATTGCTGACACTCCTAGCTTCCTAGATACCCATTCCATGCTGCAGTGGTCAGGAAAACCCTCTGTTACTGACAGCTGTCCGAAAGCACGGCACACAGAAAGGACATGACACAAAGCATGTAAACATGGATTTACCCCTGTCCTCCATACTGCCCGCACAGCTTATTATAGAAGGACTCTGGCAGCATAATAAACCAGGAATTGCTGCCTGCTGTGGCACAGTGCTTCTTTCCAGGCTGCCCTACTTTCTGCCTGTAGTTGTTGACTTGGTTTATTTGTTCTGAATGGCCATTTATCGCTGTTTTTTTCTCTTTTTCTTTACTTTTGCTGTTTATGAGTAAACTGAGTCGCTCCACAATTGAGGGCAGAGAACACTGCTGTGCCTCTGTGAATATTTTCCATCACTGGTGTCAGGGTTGTGAAGCTGAGACTCTGTAAACACGGAAACATTTATCACATCCACTGAGAAGACCATAATAATGAGTTTTAATTGACGGCAAAACAAACAGTTTAGGTTGCCTAATGTGTTTGAATGATGCAAAGCACTTAATAGCATGTTTACATTGAATGCCAGTCACACAGTAACTGATCTGATATCTCTTAGCAGCACAGTGATGCAGGGAGATAGAGATATAGAGAGAGGGCATGAGGGTGTGGGGAGTAAGGAGATGAACAGAGCAGCAGATAATGACCTCAGCTTCCATCTGCTGGGCACCGTGGGGCGGAGACACCTTCAACCTGCCACCGGTCGGTCGCCACGGCAATCTGCCGCTCCCCATCGTCCTGGTGACATCTGCTTTTGGGTGACTGAAAGATGAATGCAGCACCAGCCACACGGGCACAGAACAGACGTCACGCAGACCACTAGACACACACACACTAACACTGCGGCACAGATGGCCACAGACACACTACTATGGAGATTACAATCCAGGCATTCTCCGCTGCCTCTAACCACTCAGCAAAGTGGATGTAATATAATCACAGATTTGTAGCGCTGTTAGCTATGACTATGTTTTGGGTCTCTTCCTAAAGAGCTGGCATTGGTTTCCACTGGCTTGCATTTCCGAAACCATGCCATAGTGCAATTTATTTAGACTAGATCTAACAATCTAGCAACCTCCTGTTACTCCATGCACACGAGCTTTCACCTGTCAAAGGGAACAGGTTCATGTCTGCGTCTGTTTGAAATCACAGTACCAATTTGTTTGTTTTTAGAGCAGAGGGAATAGGTGTCATTGTTTACTAGTACTCTGTATCTATGGTAATATTGTTTTGCTTGACTGGAGTCCCCAGCCACAGCTGTCACAGTTATTTAGTGCCTCTGTGGTAACCTTGGAAACACCCACCCTTGCATACAAGTGTTTTCACCAAGTGAAATCCTGATAAATAGGTGAGGAGCTTGGAATATGGTGATTAGACAAGTCGGCAGCTCGAGAAGGTGGCAGAAGCACTTTATGTGTTGGGTTCGGTGTGAGGAGAAGGACAGCTGGAGGGAGGACAGAAAGAGAGACAGAAAGAGAGACAGAGAGAGGAAATTAAGGGGTGGGGTGGCAGTGACAGAGGAACAGTGATGCAGAGGAAGCAAAGGAAAAAGAGGGGAATTCAGGTCAGTGTTGTGGATTATGCATGCTGGGCTGGGCATACTGAGCCACCTCTGGTCGGGAGATAGAGAGAATCTGTGGGTGAAAAAAAGGACAAATGAGCATTAGGTGAAAAAAAAAAAGACAAGACGGACAGCATGGAAGAAAAGCAGCAGACTGAGAACTTGATCAATTGTAATTGGCTTTCCTAATTTCTTAGGGAGCAGGGCTGAAACTTTGTCGCAATCATCTCATGAGACAGCTGGTTAGATTTAAAGTGAGTGCTGACAGGTTATGCCAAGTTTGAAATATTACACAGTGCTCAGTTGGATGGATGGGATCCAAAAGAACAAGACTGCAGTTTGAAAATCAAGAAAGTAAAGCATGGAACTGGCAGACGTGAAACTGAAGTTAAAATAAACTATAGAAGCAGAAGAGCACTAATTGTTAGTTAAAGCAGGCCAAACTTTAATGGGTTGATTTCAGTTTTGTGAAGAAAAAAAAAGGGGAAGTTTAGTTTATAAATTCAATTTCCAGGAATGACTCTGTGTTTCCTGAAGCTCTGTTAAGCAGCACTGTTTAGAGTCCAGAGTTGCCCTTTTATGGGTGTTAGAAAAACAGAATCTCTTCCATGCCAGTGGAAGAGGTGTCAAGGTAAGTGTGTCAAATTCTGTGTTTACGGGGTCGAGACTATGTGGGTCAACCGAGCTATAGTGATGTTTGTGTCTGATCCAGATTGAAGTGTGAGAGTTTGCCACGCTAACATTTAAGGTCCAGACATGAGGCTTTGTAAATAAGCCATGAGACACTATACAACTTTGCTGTATTTCTCATACAAAATCATAATGATGCCTATTATGAGAAATCTCACCTCTTTGGCTAACAGAAGGTTAGCCAAAGCGATCCGGTCCTTTTGGCTAACCTTCTGTCAGCTGATGGAGTTAGCAGTCCCCGCCCTCGTCCCTACGTCACCGAATTCACGCGCATCCCTTGTCTACGCACACAGAGAGGACCGCCCCTTTATGCCGTTCTCTCTCCTCATTGGATTAAGGTTGTAGGATACAAGGAAAGTTTTCTCCTCAGCTTACAGCAGAGCAGAGTGACTGACAGACCCGTGTTTCAGACCAAACACTCTATATAAGTGATTGCTGTCGGAAGATCTAACTATTTAAGACTTATATTAACACAAACATTCTGCTTACTTCTGCTTTAAAGGGCCGGGTGTAAAGGGGTTAGCTACATCGGGTGTCCCCCTACCTTCTCTGCAGGGGGATAGGTTAATCAACTATACAATAACAACATGTCAACACTGATTATTGGTGAGTTAGTAGTACAGTACTGTTGCCTCTCAGGGTTCCGGGTTTGATTCCCGGGCCTGAGGTCTTCCTGAGAGGAGTTTGTATGTTCTCCTCATGTGTGCATGGGTTCTCTCTGGGTACAACTATTGATCTGTATGTTCCCTGTCATAGACTAGTGACCTGTCTGTGGTACACCCTGCCCTCGCCCTATGTTAGCTAGGATTGTATATGTTTGATTGATGAGCAATAAAATGAACTTAGAATACAGTTGCTGGTGAACATCTAGCAAGTGTAAATGATGCACTGAATCTCCTCAGCTGCTCACAAAATATACATAGAGGAACTGGAATGAGTATAAGCTGCTGCTGGTTGTGAAGAGATTTTCCCATTTTTACATTCAATTTAAAGTTAATCTTTATCTTATCTTTAGAAGTAAAAGCAATGGCAATAGGGCTCCTTTCCCTTTTGTGCTCCTCCCTGATCAGCTGGGTGACTGGTGTGTGGTAGACACCCTGGAACTCTTGGAATTTCTGGTCCAAGTGATTCACTGTAGGCACTCTGTAGGAGGAAGTCTGTCGTTCCTCTGGATAGAAGACTGTAGAAATACTTCTTGTCCATACAGGGAGGTGAGATAGCTCTGGCTACAGTTACCACCCCCTGGACTTTCTTCCAACTGGGCTCTCTGATGTTGAACTCCACTGTGGGTGATGTTATGTCCAAAAGGACAGGGGGCCTAGCTCTTGTGCTCTATTGGGGTCACTCAGAGTTTTGTGTAGGATGTGGTTGACCTCTTCCTTAGAGCAGGAAAGACAGCTGCTGTGCTTCTGCATGCTGCTTTGTGAATCCAATCAGAGCTTAGCTCTCTGACGTTTTGGGCTCTGTGTGTGCCTTTCCTATGTCTCACCAGGAGTAGATCCTGTGTGTTGCTCTGCTCTGTCTGCTCTACCCTGAACCAAGAATTTTATTTAAGCCTGATGGATTTCAAGGCTACACTTATTCTCGCAGACATTGCTGCACATACATCACTTACTTAAGTTACGTTGTGGCACTGCAAATCAGTCTTGTCATGGACACACAGAATATGCCATACAGGGAAAAGAACTTAAACTACAGTAGAGTAAAGTGTGCTGTCAAAGTGCAGAGTGAATTTGTTAAAATTACGTAAAAGAAAACCTGGCTTCATGTGACATGCCCATTTGTGATTAAAAGCATTAAAAAAGCAAATACTATTAAAGTGAATTCAACTACCTGCATGGCTTGTTGTTGTTGTTTGTAGCTACAATAACACTGTTGTACAGCAACTGACTTGTGGAAGAATCACTGGCCTGTTTCTGGCTCTACAGACTCTGCAAATTTAACATCACACCACGAAGATTCCACTTGCTACCCCCAGCCAAGTGTGGAGGCCCACATAACACACTCACAACACACACATGCACAGCAACTCATTTAAATACACATACGTGCAGCCAGAAAATCACATGTTCCCCAATACACATGCGGGCACATATTCACACATGCATCCATGCTGACTTTCATATGCACACTTTGAAACACACATACACACACACACACCATCCCTGCTGTGCCTGTAAAATCAGCATAGCTCTCAGAAATTCCACTAACACCTCCCACCCCATGTGGACGCACACATACACACATACAAGACGCACACTCTTGTGAACCCACACAATTAATGTGAAATCACATCCATCTTCCACCCCTCTGCCCCTCCCCTGTTCTCCATTACAAATAGCTGAGGACTGCATTCTCTCCCCCTGGCCTTGCCTGATGTTGTTTTTACATGTCTTGTTGTGTGCAATAGTCTCACTTATGTAAGACAAAATTACCCAACATGAGTGTTATTCTCAGTGGGGGTGATTGCACTGGTGCATTCCAAACTCAATGAGAGATTTAGGGAGATTGAGAGAGAGGTGAGAGGGAGATAATCTTTCCTTAATGATTATTTTTACGGCAGCCACGCTTCGCTGGATGGACTACAACGAAGCTAGAGAGCAAACAGGGGAGAGGGGGGCACGGCGCAAAAGTCATGAGTCAGATTCAAACTCACGAGCACCTGCTGAGCTATCACGATGCCTGAGAGTCAACAATCTTAAGTGGATTATTTCTTTGCAGATTTAACCCCAGCCCCAGCGCAAAGCACTGAGGATTCCTTGATAAACACTGACCAAGAGATAAGGAGGCAGTGTGCGCAGTTAAGATCTTGTTTACTGTGTACACAGTTACAGGAGACCAGAATCTAGTCTGGTGTGTTGTGAATTAGATTGAAGAGAATAAAACAGGTACTGTTTATAGCGCACATTACATGGAAAAGATCCAAGTTCTGGAAGTGCAGAGGAGAAGTGACACCGAGACAGGAACGTATTTGTTGGTCAATGGCTTTTTGTCTCTGATGCTTCATGCACTATGGGCAACAACTGATACATTCAGTGTTTTCGCCTAAAATGACCCACACATGTCTTTGAAGCACAGTCTCATGGTAGACCTTGAGGAACCTTTGCTCTCCGTGGCAAATCAGTGTTACATGGCCAGGCTTGTAAACCAAACAGTTCACAATCCATAAGGGCCAAACTGCATTGGTTCAGGCTGGGTCACGGTCCTGCATTCTTCCATACATGTGATCCAAACAGAGATGTCCTCCAATCAAGTCGTCCATTGTCCTTGCACTCCTTCATGCAGACGATGCAGGGGGCTGAGATACTGACAGAGACAGATCCTCTATTGATAAGCAGACCAAAATAGTGCACTTCATTGTATAATACTGTAGCTCCTTTGTGGACATAATGCACTGGCAAGCGCACATGAGATATTGGACATGAATGGAGACAGCCAGTTGACTGATGACGGGTCCTGTTGACAAAATAAATGGGTCAAATTATTATTTAAAGATGATGTTTGTAGTGAAGAAACAACAGAGAATTACCACTCAATGCCGAACGTCTGGAATTTTTTTATTTTTTGAAATCATTTTGTTTAGTTTTTGTAGCCCACAACTTATGTTAATCAGTTTCATGGTTGTCTAGAATCAAACAGCAAACAGACAAAGCTAGCAACAATCTTAAAGCCTTTGGAAACCTGACTATATGTGTGGCGGCCTGGGAAAACCCGTCGGATGTCGCGGACGTTCGATTGTGGCAAATAGCCAAAATAGGTGGAAAAGTACTATTTCCATGATTTTGATATTTTGTGTGATTCTGGTACTTTGAACTCTCTACTACATCGTGGTGAATAAATATTTTAAGAAAACAAAACGGAAAGTACTTATTTTTATGTCTTTGTGGCGAGTGAAGCGTTTCATTTTCACCTGAGACACAGAACAGCTGATCTGCAGCAGCAGCGCTAGAGGAGACAGGTCCGTTGTTGTTGTTGAGGTAACATTCAAGGACCCTCGGAAAGCAGAGAATCCCGCGATTCAGATGCTTTTTTACAGCTCGGTCTTTATCATAAACTGGATCTGTTGGTGTTTAACTTGTGCAAGTGCCGATGATGAGTTCGTTTTTAGCGCCGATGCTACGTTCTGTTTAGCATTGATGCTACGTTCGGATTAGCATCGATGCTACACTAGGTTAGCGGTCTGTATCCCGTTCCACGTGATTACACGCACCCTATGCAGTCCCTTTTGTCATACAGGCACCATTCTGGGACTCGGGACAAGCAGAAAATAAACTCGAAAATCACACTCAGATACAGTTTACAGCTAATCTCTATCATAAACGGTTCAGAAGTTGTTGTTTAATGTTTTGTTAAAACACTCGTCTTTAGAGGGTTAAACAGCAACGTTCTAGTTAAAGCCATTTTTCTCACTTTTCAGTTTTTTGGTCATAATAGATTAAAATGCCCATAACTTTTGATCTGAAAGGGCTATCTCAGTCATTCAAACAGTTATGAATGGCTGAAAACGTCTAGTTTATGGAAATATCAAAAAATGAAAATGTCAAAATCCCACCATGTGAAGGGTTTTCCCAGGCCACCACACATATATGGTAAAAATGCTTATATTATATCAAAGTCAAGTGCCTCATTAAGCATCCACAAAAGTCTGAGTGACAATAACTATTCATAACTATTAGAAAACCTTGTTTAAAAAACAGCTCATTTTGCTATTGAGGCACTATTGATGCCACTGGTCAGGACAGTGTGGGCGTGGCAGATAACGCTATGATTGACAGCTCCATTGTCATAGCAACACGTCAATGGCGACCGTTAAAAAAAAAAAAAAAAAGTCCTCACCGGAGGACGTGCATCGATTGATTGATGCTATTTAGCAGCTAACTAGACTACCAGCTTCGTTTTGGAGCGTCATAACCGTCTTTGGTCGTAGTCTCACAGAAAAAAAGAAGCTTTTAACCGTCACTCATGTCTGTGTGAGCGCCAGGAGGGGCTGACAGACACACACACAGAGACAAGGCAGGTCGCGCTGGAAAGCTAATAAATGCTAAAAGCTAATCGCCAATTTACACACACCCTCCCTCCCTCCCTCCCCTCACCCCCCCAAAAAACCGGCTGTATCGGCTGTATGTAGAGAGGAGTTGTGAGGAGTTGTGGGCACACACACAGACAGACAAGGTAGGTCGCGCTGGAAAGCTAATAAAGGCTAAATGCTGATCGCGGATTTACACCCCCCCCACACACACACACACACATAAAAGAAACGGCTGTATCGGCTGCATGTAGAGGAGATGTGAGGAGTTGTGGGCACTGACAGACAGACAGGGCAGGTCGCGCTGGAAAGCTAATGAATGCTAAAAGCTAATCGCCACACACACACAACTCGGGTTGACATGGCTCTGGTTGTGAGGACTTGAGAGGAGTGGAGGAGCGACCGTTAGCAGAACGGTTTTGTTCGCCGCCACTGGGGGGCTGGGTGAGAGAACTGACGTGGCGATTTATGAATGGTTAGGATTTATTGCGTGATAAATCCCAGAGATAACTCCGCCCAATTCAAACCTACTGTACAAAACCTTAAAAGACAAATATTTTCAATTTGGATGGAAACTTTTTTCTAATTATTTTTACATGTTTAATAATATGTACATAAGACCCTAAAATACATGGTTAGGAGGCTTTGGTGGATTTGGGTTTCCAGAGGCTTTAATAACCATATGGCGCATTTACAGCTCAGTATGTCATGTGCATTTCTCAGGAGTTGGAGGAGACAAAAACAAAGCTAGAAGGAGACTGAATACTGAACTAATATTCTTCATGTCACTAGACACAAAACTTCAAATAAAAAACTGATGCTGCTAGGTCCCAGACACAATCTCTTGAAGAATCTCTGGGAGACTCATATCTTCCGAGTGCAGCTCCCCTCCTAACACCTCTAACACCCCAACACACCTCGCTAACACTTACTTTGTACTATGTGCTTTCCGTGCACTTCTTTACCTGATCTTTTTGCACCTTGCCTTGTTGAATAGACTTTGTACTTAATACTTACACCAACATCTCTCACTGCACTGAAGCAGTGGGAGGTGTGATGGTGAAATGGTAGCCAAAAAAAAACTTAAAATAAAAATCTGTGTCCTTAAAATGAAAGGTTTTACCAACTTGAATGGAAATGTCTGTGGTCATTGAGAAAAAAAGGATGTAGCTACACTATCCTGTTACAATGTCATTGTAAACATTCCTGCCTCAGAGCAAAAGGGGTGAAGTGGGTTTAGTCACCTAAACACCATACAAAATCATGATTGTGAGCTATTTTAAACTTGTTGGCATCAGCAGCCAGTCACACCTCTTTGGTCCGTAAAGGATGCTGCCACAGCTAAAGTGATGTGAGCGAGCTGAACAGTCTTCAATGCATGAAGAGGTTGAAATAATTGAATAACTGAGTTAGTGATAAAAGGACTGCTTGTTCACCCCAGCCTAACATCTGACTTGAGAATGACATGTGGTCTCGAAGTGCTAATGCACATGGTCACAAGGCATCAGGGTGCATCTCTTCTCTATCTCTGGTATGATCTTGTTATCAGACTGAGTACTTGTGTCCAGGGCATCGTGAATGTCACTTCAGTTATTTTAGGGCGCAACACTGAATATGATACTAATTGAAGATGGAGAAGGGAAATTACTGCTCATTGTGTTTTGATTTGAAAAAGAGGGGGGGGGGGGGTCCCTACTGAATGGAGTCATCTTCTTTTCTATTAAATCAAGTGTGTGACCAGCATCTTTACATGGCTTCCTTATGTTAACAGTGAGAATGTAACATATGGAGCTGTTGTTTCATTATATGTACAACAAAAGAAACCCCTGTCTGTTTGGCTTTAACATATCGATCTCATCACCACTCCACCATCAAAAAACTTTTCACAGAACATATAATAGCAGAGCCGGTCAAAGGCCACAATAAGTACCGAGGCTTGTTTGCACATTGCACACATTATTTATAATGGAATACACAGCTTGATGAATGAGCTCCCATGATCCTCCTCTCAATCTCTCTATTGAGCAGGCATGTCCTCCTGAAGGGGGGCTGAGCGGAGAAAAAAGAGGAGAGCATGCGTTTTAAATTAATCAATCCTTCTCATTTCCCCCTCTCCTCTTAGGCAGACAGACCTCTCCTGGAGGGGGGTCTGCGGCAGTGTGGGGAGGGAAAAAACAAAACACTGTCGTCTGTTTTCACGAAGGTGGCAGAGGCCCAGCCTCTAGCTGTTCTTTGGCTGGCTAAAAAGAAGAGAGAGCGAGGAAAAGAAAGGGAGAGCAAGATGAGGGTGAGGAGGGGAAGAGGGTTATGTGAATAAAGGAGAAGGAAAGGATACAGTAGAGGGGAAGGTGCAGGAGCAGGGAGGTCAAGGGAGGGGGGCAGAATGGAGATAGGCAGGAGGCCACATGCTAGGAGCTGGGTCATGATAATAGTTGAGGATCATGAGATATGCTGGCCTCCATACGTGCGCAAAGGCAGCTCACAGATGACAGTTCAGTGGCATACCAGGCACTAATCCAGAGTCTCATCCCCAATGGGAAGAGTCTCTCTCTCTTTCTCTCTCAGTGTCCCTCTCTGTCTCTGTCTCTCGCTCTCTCACATACACACACAAGATAACTCACTCTCTGTTTTTCTCCATTTTACTCTCTCTCATCTCTCTATTGTCATCCTTGGCCCCATGTTATACAATAAACTCTCCCTCAATGCCTTTCTTCACTGGTGCTCATAATCAAATTAGATTTGCTCCAAGTAGCGGGAGGAAAGACTAACTCTGAGTGCAGACACCAAACAGACAACGCCCTTCAACTGACATTTGTTTTCTCAATAACTTGGCTCAGGCAATAAGACGGGAATGGTAGGTGTCACACTCCCACACAGGCTCGCGCACACTCACGTGTACGCACATAAGCGTAAACAGAGTATTAACTAGGTTTAAGACAATGACAACAAACTCAGCGTGTGGGTTTCCCCCCAGAGGTCTATGAGCTAAATATCTCAGAGAGACTATTGTTCGCCTTAGGCTCCTGTTTACAACCGCACCTGACCTCATTGCCACATGTGTGACACTATAGCTGTCACGGGGGGTATGTGGGTGTAATTTAAGAACATGTAAATTTTCTGTCATAGCTATAATTTCAGTGATTGACAGAAAGCCAAATTCAAGAATAATTAATTAACCCCAACCCCCCCCCCCCCACCACCACCATTATTATTATTATACTAAGGCCCTACACTACAACACCTGTTTTGCTCTGAATGCTTTGTCTGATTTATCCGGTTACAATTGCAAAGTGTGTATTTTGGCTGTGCTGCACGACTTCACTGATCATCATTATCCATGCTACCCACATGCCTAACCCTTTGCCACCACAGCCACTGTTTATCCAGCCCAACAAGCACATGAGCAGCCATAATGACACTAATTGCCCAAGAGCTCACTTTTCCTCTGAGTGGTTGTGTACTGCATTGAGCCTTGAGAGCCATCTGTGCTCCCTTCTTAAATCGATCTATCCTGCACATTCCAAAACTACAAGAGGACAGGGGAAGGCACCACTCCCATTCATAAATAATGGGTATTGGGTGCGGGGGATGAGGGCTACTGTTTCTTTTGTGTGTCTGTTTGAGTGAGGAGTCGGACCTCTCCACAGAGATCTGGGAGAGGAGAAGCTCAGGACATGTTTCTTATTCTTGTAGCTACTGTCTCACTTCACAGGGTGTAGGTGAAGTGAAGAAAACACTGACAACATGACCTGATATTTCCTTTTTCCTTTTTGGAGAATGTTTTTTTTTTTTTTGTTCTCTTTGCATTGATGTGCTTTTTGTTGTTGTTATGAACCATTTTGATTTATTCTAACACCAGCACAGTGCATGAAATGTACATGAATATTTCCAATAAAGGGTGGTACATGGCTCAGGTGTTCAGAAACATTAGCCAGTAGGCCTTTTTCTTTTCATTTGTGCTGCTGATAATCTGCATCACAGACTATATTTACAGACTACTATGTAAATGTAAAATTTGTATTTTTTGTTAAGAGTCAGATAAGTGAAATAACGACAGGTTTGTAACCGATTATTATTTTTATTGGTGGTATACTACATCTTATTTGGTCTATAAAACAACAGATAACACTGAAAATGCAAACTACAATATCATATCTTTCAGCGTAAGGTGACATCTTTACATGTCCTGTTTTGAATAACCAACACTTTAATATTTAATGTACATCAATGTATGACTCGAAATGCAGCAAATTCAAACATTTGATGAGGTGCTTTTTCCGTTGGCAATAAATCTCTCTTTCAGTTCTTTCCTTCTTTCAGACCAAAGCAGTTCCCCATTCAGCACCAACATTGTTTGAAAAGCAAATACACTTGCACTGTGCTCCCAGGACCAGGCTCACTGGTCAGCGACAATATATAATCAGCCGACTGCAAATAGAATCAAACTCTCTATGAAACACTATGCCATTATAATAGCAATACGTCAAGGCATCTGCGTCTGGTTTTTAAAGGAGACGGGAGATGCACTGTGATTGGTATCCAAAACACTACCATGAAGAATTAAGAGATTAAGTGCAACTTTTTTAAACTACGGGTCTGGCACATGGGCTGTTTTCTTCCATGGTTACAACAGCAAAAAAGACATGGACATGCCCACATCACATTTGAGCCTCACTTCAGACCATTTAGATTTTTTTATTGTATTAAATTAATGTGAACGGAGCAGTTTGGGAAATACTCTCATTTGCTCTCTTAAAATGAAATCAATATCAGTGTCGTGTCTGCATGTTGAATATTCAGTTAGAGCCAGGAGACGAGTAGCTTTGCTCAGCATAAAGACTGTGGACCCAGGGGAAAACAACTAACTTGACTCTCCCCAAAGTTGACCCAGCTGCAGCTCAGTTATTTATATAAAAAGATGTCAATGACAAGTTTTGGTTTTGCAGAGACTCATGAGCTGTAACTCCTTCTTGGAAAACAGTGTCTAGGTAAAGTGACTTGATGGTAAACCCCTCGAGCACACTGGCATCACAGCGGTTTCTTGTCTAAGTGTAGTAGCCTAGTAATCCCAAAATGTTGCAATATTCCTTTAAAGGTAATTCAATCCAATTTGTACAGCGGTCCTGATCAGACTGCAGTGTCACAAGCCAGCAGTGCTATATATGATGTTATGTCCATTTTAATAGTAGCAAAGTCAATCAATTTTGTATGAGCTCCATTATGATTTAGCTGGATAAATCAGGTCAGGTCCATTTCCGCCCCCTCCGAAAGACTTATAGCCTGGAGTTATTTTGAGTTACGTTTCATTCAGTGTTCAGATCTCTCCAGACTCTTTGGCTTCTCTGACTTTTTGTGAAAGGTAAAAATAAACACTTAAAGATTATAGATAATCATTAGCAAAAAAGGATGAGCCGTCACAGCTAACTCTGGCCACACTAAGACATATGACCAAAACACATTGCAAAACACGACATTTCATGGCAATCTGCTGTTAGCTGTATCAAAACACACACACACACACAGTGCTGTGGCTGAATAACACTGTGCACTGCCATCCAGTGATGTGTTTTCCAAAAAAGGTGAATTCAAAGAAGTGGAATTGCCTTTGAATTGCCCTCTCTGTGATTTCAAGATTGCAGAGAGATGAGGGAAGCACAGTACCTCTTCATGCTGGAGGTTAATGTGTGTCTGTGCTCACTTGTCAGATGTAATTGAAGGGAACAGCTTATGAAAATGAGGTGGCAGGGATGAGGTCTTTAATTAGATCAAGATCATGGACAGAAATGAATTAGAATCACCACTCTCATTACCCATAGCAAAACTGGAGCAGCACGACAGTGAATAGATGAAGGAAAACTTTAATATCTCAGAGACAGTGCGACAGTGTGAACAGGATTTTGGGGGACTGCTGTTCTAATTTGCTGTGCCTCACTGGACCAAACCAGAATCTATAGGTGTACAAATTTGTCAATAAACTCGGTGCTGCTAGATCTGATGCCGTATGCCATAAATCCAGAGTATTTCTACTTGTAAATAATCCTGTGCATTTAAGAGCCCATTGTAGCCTAGATGTAGTTTACATATTAATAGGCTACTGCATAGAACTCATATGCCATCTGGTGGTGAAATTGCTTGTGGAACAAATTGAAAACCATAGCAAATGACAGAATTAGATTATTTCAGTAGTAATGATTAAGATATTTAGAATCTAATAGTAAAAAAAACAAAAAAACTAAAACAAAACAAACAACAAAAACAAACTGCATTTTCTTCCTGTCACTTAAAAACAAGGAGTAGCCTACATGTGATGATAGTTATGTGCAACACTAATCTTGGCAAATACGTCATTTGCTGTAGAGGACAGGACGTGATTCATTGATCATGTTTCATTTAGGTTGTTTATGTGTGATTACTTCCCACCTTATTGCAAAAATTGTACACTTGCACTGACCTTGAAATACTTCATTCAGCCAACAATACATGTGATGCTACACAGTGACGACAACGTGAATGTGATTTCATTCCCAGAGTGCAGTCTCACAGGGAAACCTTCTCAGCAACCGTATCTTAAATCCATGCAGCTGATTGGGGGATTCATAAGGGGCGGTCAAGCGAGGTTGCCTTGAAGGCAAACAATAGGGAAACAAATGAAGAAGAAACGGAAGGAGGAAACAGACTGTAGCAAAGCCTCCGTCAACCTCTGCTACACGTGCTCCTGCTGCTGACACTGAAACGTGGAGTTTGATGCTTCGTAAATAGAAGAAAATTTCCCTGAAGTGACAGAGAAAACATCTCCTCTCTACGTACCTTTGGACGCCAGTTTCTCTGTAGCCGTTAAGTAAGTTTGTCTTTGATTTGTCTGGATTTAAATCACGGAACATTTTGTCCTACACAGGCGCTCAGAGGCTAGTAATGCTGCAAACTCACACTTCATGTGGCTGCTAGCTAGCTGGTCGACCATAGCTACTGCTGTTTGTAGCAGGCTGGGTATATAACACTATTATCACCTCAGTGTCCAGTTAATAAAGTTTACTCACTGTAAACAACGTTACTAATGTTATCTTGGGAAACTGTGGCTAAGAACAGGCTGCTCATTTGGGCAACGGCGGTAAATAAACTAAGCTATGTCAAACTTTCCAACCATTCCGGTTTTACAGCGTCCTTTACATGTACTTTTAGCTTTCCTTTGTAATTAACATGGGCTGTCAGAGTTATGGACTGACATTAGGGAGGAGACACGACTGAAACGCCATTAACATTTGCGCGCTTATTGTGGTATTTCCCGCCTTCGACATTTCATATCATGATGTTGATTGGCGGGAATGAATGTCTAAGTGAAAACTGCACTGATATTAAGATATAGGCTAATAAGATGCTAAGATGAGAGCGTTATAGTTTTTGATTTTATCAAGTGTGCTGCTTCACTGTCGTTGTGCTGTAACGTTATTTATCCGGTTAATGTAGAAGCACAGTGGGTTATCCAGATGTAAACAAACGTGTAGCTCCACCTACAAATTTGGGAACATGGTGTCGCCTAACTTTGTCGCTTATAAAAAACAAAATGATGGTGATAATCTCTGACACAGGTTCAGAGATGCTTCATCTTACATTGTTAAAATGTGAAAATAGTTAATATAGTGAGAGATAACGTTTCATGAAAGTCTTCTGGCAGTTTGTTTATTTTGATCCCAACTAGCTTTAATCACAGGATTCACCAATCTACCTCATTGTTGCAATACACTGCTCACAGTATTTACTGTTAATGCACCGACTCAGTCTCACATCTGGTTGAGCAGGTTAATAAACGCCTTAGGTGTTGTGCACAATGTTTCTGTCAGTTATTTACTATTGCCATGTTTTTTTCTGCGTGTGTTCAGCCTTCTAATGCCATTATGAAGTACATACTCGTTACTGGCGGTGTCATATCTGGCATTGGCAAAGGTATCATTGCCAGCAGCGTGGGAACGATCCTGAAGTCCTGCGGCCTTCACGTCACAGCTATCAAAATCGACCCCTATATCAATATTGATGCCGGCACCTTTTCACCATATGAGCACGGTGGGTACATTGAGTGTATTCAGTATGGTTGTTTTTTTTGTCTGTTATGTTTGGCTGAGTTCTGCCGTTATTATAATTGACACGATGCAGCTTAAGAATGTGTCATTTCCGTGTCGTGCAGGTGAAGTGTTTGTTCTCGATGATGGCGGGGAGGTGGATCTGGACTTGGGGAACTATGAGCGTTTCCTGGACATCCGTCTTACCAAGGACAACAACCTCACCACAGGAAAGATCTACCAGTCGGTGATCAACAAGGAGAGGAGGGGAGACTACCTTGGCAAAACAGTACAAGGTGAGAGCTTGCTCTATTCAGCTTGTTGGTCGTGAAAGGAGACATTGATACAGTATATAGCGGCTTATTAGGGAAAGGGATAGACTTGTCTCTGAGTGTTTGCATTTAATGCATACTTAGGACAGAGAGACTATTTCACATGACTTTTTGAATTTACTGGTGTCTGTTCTCTTAGTGGTGCCCCACATCACAGATGCCATCCAGGAGTGGGTGATGAAACAAGCCAGGATCTCAGTGGATGATGATGGTGTGGAGCCTCAAGTTTGTGTTATTGAGGTAAGTGTTGTTTTAGGCATCATGTGTTATTATATTTGAAAACACTGAGTAGAGTCTGTGTCAGGTCAGAAGTGGAGTACTCTAACAACCTCCTCAGGCAACTCGAATAAGTTTTGACCAGGGCATTTTTCTGCTCGTCTGTTTAAAAAGGAAAGAGGAAGTTTTTCGATCAGAAATGAAATCAAGCATGTTCCCTCAAGCGAGAGAAAATATTGGCTCATTCTGCAAACAGTGGGAGAAACCGCTGAACCTACACAAGCGGATATGCCAGTGAAGCAGAAAAACAAACATTATTTCAGAAAAACTGAAAAATAAAGGAGTTTAAAAACTCACTTGTTGAGAAGAGACTGAAATAATCCACTTGTTTAAGAAGAAAAGGACAGCTGGGTATTGTGGATGTAGTCATAAAAACAAAAACAAAAATAATCTTGGCGGTGGAGTAAATCAAGTGCTTGTTTGACAGGAGCGCTGTAAAAGTATTTCATCTCTTGTAAATTTATAGTTGAAACGGTCATATCCTCATAAACCAAGTTAAATTATAACCCTGCCTCCAGCCTTTCTTTTCATGCGGCATGCATCAAAAGCAGCCCTGACATTATAATGGGCTCAGTGCGGGTGATGAAATCCAGCACTTTACAATTCTCTGTCAGGGTGTGTGAGCTGCTGAGAAAGCGGCCCGTGTGTTCATCGTTCTGCGGTCTAAGCTGATGTTTTGTGTCAACAGCTGGGAGGCACAGTGGGGGACATCGAGAGCATGCCCTTCATCGAGGCCTTCAGACAGTTCCAGTTCAAGGTGAAGAGGGAGAACTTCTGCAACATCCATGTCAGCTTGGTACCACAGGTAAGACGGACAGATGAACACACATCATGTAAATAACAGCAAATAACACAGACAGGATATGGTATCAGCATTATTATTATTATTATTATTATTATTATTATTATTAATTACTTTAGTTAAGGTTTTGTTCTGGTTTTTGAAATAAAATCCGTAGAATCACCACCATGAATAATGAGGGTAATTTGCTTTTTTGTGTCCTCAGCCCAATACCACAGGAGAGCAAAAAACCAAACCAACCCAAAACAGTGTCCGAGAGCTCAGAGGACTGGGCTTGTCTCCAGATTTGGTGAGTCAGATTTACAATTTGTTCTTAGACTTTCTCTACCCCTATGCTCCAGATATAAAACCGCCATTCCACCTTTCCCTTTTTATGTGCATGTAAATCAATAATTGTTCATCTCAGTGGCTTAAAACGACCAAATAATAGCTTAAGCTACAATGTCTGCATATGAAATACGTTGAGATTAGATTGTACTGTGGTTCTGTAGTATAACATGATGTTAAAAAATAAATGTATTGAATTTTCTCAGATTATGTGCCGCTGTACAACACCCCTAGAAACGGCTGTCAAGGAGAAGATCTCCATGTTTTGTCATGTGGAGCCCACACAGGTGAAGTACCAGGATTTTTCTGCAGTAAACCTCATTTGAAATTCTCTGTGTAAAGCATGCTGCCAACACCAGCTAGGATCTAGGGCAGTTCCTGTTGTATCCACTTACATCTGCCACTGTGGCACAGTGAGATGAATTTGACAGAACAGTACAGTATAAGATGGATATAACAATAATAATAATGATAATAATAATACTGAATTTATATAGCAGTTTACTTGACAAAGTTGCAAAGTGCTTAACAAGTAAAGCAAAGCCAACACAGACAACAGGGATCATAAAAGAGTACAGAGTAGATACATTAAACATTTACAAAGGCTTGTCAATTCAATAAAAGAAGAGTTTTAAAAGACACTAAAGAATTGGCCAGTCTTATTTCAATGGGAAGGCTGCTCCACAGGTTGGGGTTTCTAACAGCAAAGGCTCAGTCACCCTTAGTCACGAGTCAAGGTCTTGGAGTGACTAGTCGAGCTCCATTCACTGACCTAAGTGATACTACTACACACAGGATACTACTACACTGTTTTTAAGTGTTGATTAGGATTGAATAATATTTGGGAAAACTGTTCTCATGTGTTAATGTGTTTGGCACTGGCAGGTGACTTGGGGGAATGTAATATAATTGGGTTTGATTTAAATATTGACAAGCTCTAGAAACAAATTCAAAAATATCTCAGTTTCAGCTTTATTTGTGTCTCCGTAGGGCAATTAGTGTTGCAGCAAGTAGAAAGACATAAAACACATACAACTAAAAGTCCAAGAGGGAGGGATAATACAACATCAGTAGCTACATCAAAGCACATTTTAAATAATGAGGAAAGGTTTATTTCACCAGGTAGCCTGTTGATGGACAATTATGTCACAAGTTAAAATCTTACTCCAAAATAAGTATTCTGTATCGTTCATCTGTTAACAAGTACACAGGAGGAAAACTGCATTGGTGCAAAACAAACTCAGTCAAGCAGCCTTCAGTAGGCATCTCAGCTGAAACAGTGTTGGCAGTGTGCTGGAGTTGATTCTTTATTTGTCTTGTGAAATAACAATGTCTAAATGTTGACATAGCTCAGTTCCGTTGCCAGTTAAAATTGAACTAACATGTTTTGCCACTCTCTGCAGGTGATCTGTGTCCACGACGTCTCCTCAATCTACAGAGTGCCTCTGCTGCTGGAGGACCAGGGTGTCGTGAGCTACTTCCGTCAGCGGCTGAACCTGCCTATCGAAGTGAGACCCAGAAGGATGCTCACAAAGTGGAAGGAGATGGCTGATAGGTGAGCGGGCTTGTCTCAGTCACTGACATTTCTCCCCCCGGTTTTGTGTCTCGTTCAAGAAAAGTGAGGATATATGGGCACAGATTCTTTACTTTTTCAGCGGTGGACCAGTTAGTTTAACCACAGAGACAGTTTCTCTCCTCTACCATTTGTTTTACAAACCAAACCAAATTGAACTGCAAAAGATGAACTATTCCTCGGCTACCGCAGCATTGTGGTCGAGAGGTGAAATCCAACAAACGCTGAATTGTTCTCTGAGTAGCTGTGGGCTATGATTATGAGTCAGAGTTCTGGGAATCATCTTCCTCTCTCTTCAGGTCTGATCGTCTTCTGGAGCACGTTTCCATAGCCCTGGTGGGGAAGTACACAAAGTTATCAGACTCTTACACTTCAGTCATCAAGGCCCTCGAGCACTCGGCCCTCGCCATCAATCACAAACTAGAGGTCAAGGTATGGGAACATTTCTTGCTTTTTTATGTTCTGAATATTCATTTCTGGATCCACCATGAGTGCTTTGTAGTCCAGGACTGGAGTAGTGCCTGACAGTTTTTCAGTCTGTTGGCCATGATGTCGACTGATCTCCTTCCAAACGCTGTGTTTGTTGTTAATACAGTACATCGACTCTGCAGACCTGGAGAATACCACGCTGCAGGATGAGCCAGTGAAATATCACGAGGCCTGGCAAAAACTCTGCAGCTCTAAGTGAGTAGATAAACCCGGGAGAACACACGTGCCAGTAGGCTTGGATGATATTGAAAATCTGCAATTAACAATGTTAGGTTGTACACTGTAGTGCTCCAGTGCTGTTCACATGCCACATGATGGCAGCAGAGTGCTGTCCTTCCTAGAGGTGAATGGAGCCTCATAGAACCTTCAGTTAGGATGTATGGAGGTGTATAATGTTGTAGTATTGTTTTTCTCTGAGGGGAAAAAAGACTTAAATTTATGAGTTTTTAATCCATTTTTGTGCCCAGACTGTAATCAAAGAGAGGCTTGTAAGGTATTGATTTCCAGTACTTGGGATATTCTTTCATTAATGATATTTTATGTATTCGTTTGAGCTTGTTGAGAAACTGTGTCCTACTGTAATGAACTTTTTTGATCATCTCTGAGAAGACAGCATCTCAAAAAGAGAAAATGTAATGTTGATAGCAACCTCATTCAGTAGTTGTATAGTAGGTTTTAGAGCTCTACCAGTCCAGAGGAGTGAGAGGAAAAATGGAGATTGCATTCTCATTGTCTCCCAACTACTGTATGTGTATGAATTCTCCAACATAATACCAACAAGGAAATTATATGAATACAACTGAAAGTGTGAATCTTATAAGCATCTCCCACCATTACCTCAGATGAACAGGTATATTAACATCAAGTCTTCCCCTCTCTGTCTTTAGTTTATCTGAACAGGGCTTTATGCACTAGCCACGTTCTTAGGAGCCACACGCTGATACGAGGGGTTGGGCTTCTGGTTGGGCTGGTTTCAGTCTCATTTCTTTTGTGGCATTGATTCCACAAGATGTTGGAAACTTCCCTCAGATTCTGGTCCATGTTGTTATGATTGCATCAAGTCATTTCTGCAGATATGTTTGCGATAAGTTCATACTGCCAATCTCCTGTTCTGCCACACCCCTGAAGTGTTCAATTTAATTGAGGTCTGTGACACAGGAGGTCATTAAAGTTCACTGTCAAGTTGATAAAAATCAGATTGACATGACTTTTACTTTGTGTCATTGTGACATTATTATGCAGGAAGTAGCCGTTTAGAAGATGGGAAATAGTGATAGTGAAGGGATGCACGTAGTTGGCAACAATACTCAGAGAGCCTGTGGAATTCAAACCATGATTGATTGGTATTAAGGGGTCCAAAGTGTGCCAGATAAACATTCCCCACACTATTACACCACCAGCAGCAGTCTGGACTTTTGGCTCACAGCAGGTTGGGTCCGTGGATTCGGGTTGTTGACGCCAAATTCTGACCCTACCATCTGCTGCCTCAGCAGAAATCCTGATTCACGAGACCAGTCTTCGTTTCTCTAGTCTTCAACTGTCAACTGCTTAGTGAGCCCGTGCCCACTGCAGCCCCAGAGGTTCAACATGCTGTGTATTCTGAGATGCCGCTACACTTACCACAGTTATAAAAAAAAGTGGTTGTCTGAGTTACCGTAGCCTTCCTGTCATCTTGAAGAAGAACCAGTGTCCTCTGACCTCCTATCAACCAGTTGTTTCCATCTGCACAACTTTCACTTGCTGGATGTTTCTTATCCCCCCCCACCACCACTTGAAGTCAAAACTCCACAGACTGTTGTGTGTCAGAGTCCCAGGGGATCAGCATTTTCAGAAACAGTCAAACCAACCTGTCTGGAACCAACAGTCTGAGTCACTGAGATATTTCCCCCCTATTCAGATATTTGATATGAACATTAAATGAAGCTTCAAACCTGCATCTACATTATATTGTACATTGTACTGCTGCTGCCATATGATTTGGATCATTGCATGGATTAGCAGGTGCACAGGTGTTTCTACTGAACTGAGGCCGTCACTCTGTTCTTCTTCCCCACAGTGGCGTGTTGGTGCCAGGAGGGTTTGGTGTGCGCGGGACAGAGGGAAAGATGCTGGCTATCAGCTGGGCGAGGAAGCAGAATAAGCCATTCCTGGGTAAGAGATCGGAAACTGCTACGTCTCATAAATTCTGTCCTCTCCATTATTACATATTCAGATTTGATGCATATCAAAAGATAAACAGATAAAGACTAGACATAAGGCTGTTCTCTTTCATCTGGCGACTGATGATGCAGCTTCATAGCTGTATTACTATGCCGGTGTTTGCAGATAAAGGAATTAAAGTGACAGCTAAACTGTATTTTAAAATGCATTTGTTTGCTTTGAACTGTCGTGTTTTATTGTTTTACAAGACTGAGTCACAGTTAATTTTGATTCAGCACATAACAGACATGAAAACAAACCTCTTGAATTTATCTCGAGTACAAAATGAAACATGTAATTGATTGCATTATTGAACCACTTTGACTGGAGTATGCTAACGTTGCATAATATTCAGGGCCTATCGGTGTGTGGCAGCAACATGTGACATGTAGTTTCAGTGCAATATGAGCCTCAACATTGAAGGTCTTTGAGGAACAAAATGAACTGGGCAAATATATAAAAGAATAAGTTGAATTAACATCTGCACACAGCCTGCCAGAGAGCTTTAACATGCCAAAACTACACCTAATGAAAACGTTGATGTATTTGATAGCCACATAAAAAGGAGAAAATAATCAGTTGTTTGAAGTTGTTCAAGAGCCACTCTATTCATAGACTCCAAGGTAAAGTGTCTGCTAAAGAGGACTCTGAAAAATAGCAGCAAGGGGGAAGAATACTACTGCAATCATTTGCTTTGTGTGTAATTTAAGTCCATTTGTTCTCACTTTGACATTACACCATCTTTGCGTTCCTGTTTTGTTTAAAAAAGAAACCTTAATTGCATCCACTTTCAAAAGTTGTAAAATAATGACTCCAAGTCCACAGAGATGTGAATACTTTCTTTATAGGCACAGTGTAATAAAATGCAGAGACAGTAATGTTAGCCATGTAAGTGTTCTGCACAGCGGGGATGTTGTTCTGCCTTTCTTTATTAATGAGTCCTTACAATAGCACTCATTATGCACGAATCCTGCTGGTCTTGTTTTGTGCAGGGGTCTGTTTGGGCATGCAGCTGGCAGTGTGCGAGTTTGCCCGCAATATTCTTGGATGGCAAGGTGAGTAATTGCACAGTTCATCTGGACACATTGCCAAGAAACGTTTAATTCCCGTGGTTTCTAATTTAATGATGAAAGAACCTTAGTCGTACTGCGAGTTGATTTTGAGCTTAGATCAGTTTTGCTTATCTATTTCCAGATGCAAACTCCACAGAATTTAATCCCGAATCCAAACACCCTGTGGTAGGTTTTTTTTTCTCCCTCTCTCTCTCTGCTCATATCAGACCACATCATCACAGCTGAATGGTTTTAACATACAGTATTATTTGATCTCTGCAGGTGATTGACATGCCAGAGCACAACCCTGGGCAGATGGGTGGGACTATGAGGTTGGGGAAGAGGCGGACACTCTTCAAATCCAACAACAGTGTAATGAGTATGTGTCCTGAGATAAATGGTGGACTGCTGACCTTTTTATACTTTACAGCTTTTCTGTTTCTGACAACTGATGTTTCATTCTTGCAGAAAAACTGTACGGAGGCTATGAGTATGTTGAAGAGAGGCACAGACACAGATTTGAGGTACAAATGAAAATCAAGTTTCAAAGCTTAAAGCAGAAGTAAGTGGTCCGGTCGTTTTCGCTAATGCTGCGTTCCAGGCAGGCTTTTGAAATCGTAAATTACAGCTTCAAGTCACAACTTACGACTTTGTAGCGTTCCAGGCAACCCACTCGTGTTTTTCCGACCTGTTTTATCGGTGAAAGTCACTATAACGGCCACTCGTAACTTCTGACCAGTGAACTCATACCAGATCGAACTGGTACCACTTCACGGTCAGAAAAATACGAGTTTCCTTGAACGCACCATAACAGTCCTCGTCCCTACGTCGCCACATTCACGGCGTTCCTTGGCTGCACACACAGCCCTGCATGCCGTTCTCTCTCCTCATTGGATAAAAACTGTAGGATACGATAAATGTTTTCTCTTCGGCTCAGAGCAGAGCAGAGGGACTGACAGACCCGTGTTTCAGACCAAACACTCTATAGAAGTGATTGCTGTCGGAAGATATAACTATTTAAGACTTATATTAACACAAATATATCACTTACTTCTGCTTTAATTTTCTTTCTGGGAACAGAAATCCAAAAATATTATATCTAATCTTGAATTATCATAAAAATAACCTTTTTTTTTCTTTAAAGCCTATCCTGAATTGTCACCCCTTGTTGTTTAAGGTTAATCCTGAGCTGAAGCACCACTTTGAAGCAAAGGGTCTCCAATTTGTTGGTCAAGATGAGGAAGGAGAGAGGATGGAGATCATCGAGTTGGAGGGTAAGTGAAAAGTGAAGAAACATCCACATGCTGTTGATAATCTATGCATCATACTTGGTTGTGTGTGTATATACACTCCTGTGTCTAGTTGCATGCTTTTGAGAACTAATGTAGAGGAAACCAAAATGTCTACTTTTATGTTTCAGGACACAATTACTTTGTTGGAGTGCAGTACCATCCAGAGTTCACCTCCAGACCCATCAAACCTTCTCCTCCATATTTTGGTCTCCTGCTGGCTGCAGCAGGAAAACTCCAAAGCTACCAGGCCAAGGGCTGTCGCCTCTCTCCACGGTACACTCCGACACAGCACTCTTATCACCCAAAAGCTGCTTAGTGGAAATTAAAATGTGATATTGCTATACTGTGATGCTCCAGCTATTCATAGGTTTACCTCGTTTACCTTATAAAAAATGAACTTGCTCCACTCTCATCTTATTAACATTTAATTTCATTGATTTTCAGTCCAAATATACTTGTTATTTGATGTTATGCTTTGTCATTCCATGCTGCTTAAATTGGAAAATGCCTTGGGCATTTTTCACATTATATTTTATTTCATTGGCTGAAATTTAGTTGAATTGTGAACATGAATTGTAATTTATATGAATATTTCAAGTCGGTGTCATAATCTACGCAACTCTGTGTTATTATGTTGTCAAACTGTATCAGAAAGTCCCATGGGTGTTTCAGCTTACAGTGAAGCTGTAACATCAATATTGCATCTGCACTGTATGAAAGCAATCCCTGTCAGGCGTCGAGGCCATAATACTCATTTTATGTTTCTTGCCTCTCATTGCAGGGACACTTACAGCGACCGCAGCGGCAGCAGCTCTCCTGAAGCTGACATCTCGGAGCTGAGGTTTCCCTCTTTGTAGTGGTGCAGATGTGTTTGTTTTCACTAGCGCAGTTAAATGCAAAGCCCAGAAAAAAAAAACCTGCCCTAAATTGACATTATAATACCAAATTACATGTTAAACAGGTTTTCTGCTCTAAATGGCACAATGTGTTGTCAGTCATTTTTACATTGAATAAATAATGCCTTCAGCACAGTGCTTTAGAGCTGCTGCAATAAGTACAAAACTGAATAAGATTTTTACAGGGAAATTGTTAGAAATCATGGAAAACCTGTCAAGAAAATGGGCGCCAGTGATGGGGGCACATTAGCAGTATGTTGGGGTAAAAATGTAAAGGAATGGAAAATGTATTAGAACTTAGGTATAGAAAGCGCAGTGACAAAGGACTAAGATGAGAGTCGGGAACTGTGCAATCAGGTTTTTGTTGGGACAGCCATCTTGCATATCAGTCCACTGAAACACATGAAAACACTGATGAGAAACAATGACTCCGTACAGTTGTGTGTAACTTTTACTGTCAGAACTTTGCCTGTGTTGTGACAAGCTGACCTATTACTGATACTTTAACCATTGGAAATGTTTCTTATTGTCTGTCTTACCCTGTGATTCCATGGATTAATGTATTTTTCATTTCCAACTGAGAGGTCATAGTACTCACTCAGGGGAAGTACACAAATGCGTAGAGAACTTGTTTGGTTTCAAATAATCCAGTTACGCTTTCGTGGCTGTGGGGTGTACAGGGATTTTTTGTTGTTGTAAAGAGGTGAATTGTTTTAAGTAATAGTCAATATCACATAGACTTTGGGTTTTAACTTCTGCATGCAAGTTGTTCTACCAACACAAGTTTGTCTTTATAAGTTTGTTTTTAAACTTTAAAACCGAACTCGCCGGCTCAGGTTGCATGACTTTTTTTTTTGGTTTGTGACCTTTCAGCTGCTGACATCAACACAAACGGTTTTGAACTCCATTACCTTTTATTGTCATATCTGATCCACAGCTTCCTAAAAATGTTGCAGCCATCTGACAAAGCAGCCAACTTAGAGTTGCCCCTGAGTCAACAATATTAACTGGAAAAGCAAGCTTGGCATTTAAAACCAATGCCATAAACCGCAAGAGGAAGACCTAAGTTTTGATCTCAAAGCGTCAGACGCAGTCAACTGTAGATGGTAAGCATCAAGCTTCCAAAGTTACATTTCTGTATGGAGCGTTGTGAAATTGGCTTGAATAGTTAAATTATTTCTGCCAGTCTACTCGTTAATCTGTTTGTGACCCAAATGTATGAAGAAACATATTTTTATATTTATGAAGTTCAGATGCATGTGCTTGAATATGTGCATTAATTCTGAATAAATAAATTTTTATTTCTCATGACACTTTTGGCCTTTATTCTAGCTGAGCTGCAAATTAGGGTAAGTTCTGCTTTGCTTAAGTCATGCCTTTTATTAAACCTCTGTGTTCACTGATGATCTGTGTTTATATGTTGTGTATTCACACCATAGATAATAAGTATTACAAGTAGAATCTATGTTAGTGAAGCAGACAGGATGTCATCTCTAAATATAAACCCGCAGACATGTAGTCACCACGAAAGTAGAAAATGTAAATATAACACTATACTGTCTGCAAAGTAAACCTATTATGAAAAAATGAAGTGCATATCCTGCGCCTTTCCCAGTCTTTCCCTGGGGATGTAAGGCTGTATTGTTATCAACTTCCCCTTTTTTGGCGGCATTGCTCACTCTGCAGTCATGACCATAAAAACGCACGAAAACCGTTGCTTACACTCAAACTCATTTTTTGAGACGTTGGGGATGGCAGCACAGTGAAAGTATAAATTACAACTACTGCTTCCTTATAAGCCTTTGCCCTCTTTCACACATCTGGCCCTCCCTTTCCACAACCGCCCTCCCTGTGTCCTTGTGCTCTTGCCCCTCCTTTTGTCAAGTATCAACAGGCAAACTTTAGAAGTCCACGCCCCTGCACGGCACACTCATGTTCATGCATACAGTAGCAGCACCTCGGATCAGAACTACAGTACAGCAGTGCTGGGATCTACTTTATGGGACAGATTTTTCTACACACCTGCTTTTGGATTGGATTGGATTTGAGGAGCCACCACAGGAATGAGACGCTTCAGTGATACTGTACTGCAGGAGTGAGGAATGACTGTGAACACACTGCTCTGCTGATTGTGAGATTAATAAGGAGTGGCTGCTGTAGCTGTTACTCAACGTTTGGAGCGTGGGCACACAGGGTACAAACTGATGGGAAGCTGGGGGTGGGACTGATAGGTTTCATCTCTTTCTCCATCCCTCTTGGTGTCATCCAGACTCTTCACTGCTCTCTTCTTGAGTCACTCCTGACTTAAACTTCCAACCTCGTTCAAAACTGCTGCACTGCTTCTCGAGACTCACCCTTCACGGCACTGTGTCTCCACCTTCTCTGTCGCTCTTATCCCGTCACAACAATGGACCTGACGTTGTGGCAGTACCAGTTCAGGATCATCATGCTGGGGGACTCCACTGTGGGCAAGTCGTCCCTGCTCAAGCGTTACACTGAAGACTTGTTCCTGGAGTCCATCAACCAGACAGTGGGTGTAGACTTCTATGTTCACTTCCTGGAGGTGGAGCAGGGGGTCCGTGTTAAGCTGCAGTTCTGGGACACAGCTGGACAAGAGAGGTTCAGGTGAGGATGAACTCATTCTGTGACAGAAACGGCTTTATACCAGTGCTATAGTCATAGCTTATTCTCATGTTTGTATTCATTACATTCATGAATCTCTTCATATGCCACAAGTGCATGAAACATTCATGCTTGGGGCCTTGTATTGCATTACTTTGACTACAACAGTAAACTGTATCATAAAAACAGAATGCCATTCTTATGACGCATATTCAAGATACAGCTCGTATCCATGCAAATATGCTATTCAAATAAACTACCACTGCTTATTCCATTCACACCACATCAGTTCATCAGTGTTTGCTTTCAGCAAAACACTGTATCCACCCTGTCACCCTCTCAAGATGGGTGTGCGCCATTTGAAGATAGGCAGTATATGAAATGCTTAGAGTGGAAAAGGCCTTATTCTCCATGCTCAGCATGTTTAATGAAATAACTAGAAGTAACTTGTCTCATTCTGTCTCTAAATTCATTATTTCAGTTCTCCAGTTGAATGAACCGTAGAAAATTGCAAACTGTGCCTGTTTATGTTTACCCCCTCTCTGCATGGTATCAGTTGCCTGCTAATCCCACATGAGTCAGCGAAAAGCCTAGAAAAATTTGGTTGTTTTCCTAAAGAAGTATTCTACTGCAGAAGTTTTGCAAACTGGCAGATGGGAAGCTCCACTCCAAAGTCTTTCCTGTGGTTTAAACATTCTGTGACTCATCAGGGAACTACTGTACATGCTGCTTGTCAGCTTCCTGATTAGGATGACAAACACAGTGGTTATCGATTACTCACAAACAGACAGTCTCTGTCACTTTGCTTATCTTAAAGCACTCAAACCAAAACAGTGCAAAGAATCAGGTAATTATTTGCTCACTAGAACTAGAAATAAGCTGCCAGCAAACTCTGACCTCTTGCACTGCCCTGTGGGGTTTGGATTTTTCATATGTTGGAATCCAAGTGTCCTCACTCTTTCCCTTCTATGTGTTTTTCCCTTTGTCTGTTTTTTTCCTTCCTCAGGTCAGTGACTCGTTCTTATTACCGCAACTCAGTTGGAGGACTGCTGGTGTTTGACCTGACCAACCGAGCTTCCTTTGACCATATCAAGGAGTGGCATGCTGAGGTGTGCGAGCGAGTGCAACCACATAAGGTTCTGTTCGTCCTGGTGGGCCAAAAGAACGACCGAGACGAGTTTGAAGAGAGGGCTGTGAGTCGAGAAGAGGCTGAGAAAATGGCGGGGCAGCTCGGGATGCCGTACGTGGAGGCCTCCGCCAAGACGGGCCAGAATGTGAGGGAGTGCTTCGAACTTCTCACTCGACGGGTCTATCAGGGTCTTTTGAGTGGTGAGGTAGAGCTGCAAGAAGGCTGGGATGGAGTCAAGTGCGCTGCCCCACAGGCGCTGCAGTTGCAGAGAGCCAGCCTGGCTCAGCCAAGCACAACCCCCAAGACCAAGAAGTGCTGTGGTTAAACTGTAGACTGATGATGGTCGTCTATTCTGGGATTTGTGGTGTGACCATCAGGAAATGGACTGAGTTGAAATGCAATGTTTTGCACCTTTTATTGTGAAGATACTGTCTTCAAAACTTGGCAAGAGACTGATTTGTTGAAATATTTTGTGACCAAATGTGTAGAATATTTTGTCATTCCTACATAGGTCAAGATTTAGGTTACTTGGAAAATAAACATTCAGTTTAGTAATTGATATTTATTATGTCATACTACAGTGATGTGGGTCAGTTCATCTACCACTTTGGTTCAGAAATACCTCTAAAGAATTCCACAACATTTTGCACATTTCTGGTCTCTTGAGGTGTTTGGTGATCCTCTGACTTTTTCTCAATACAGTACCACCTTTACCTTGACATTTGTGATTTTGGAGGGAAATATGATGACTATTGGAGATACTGCTGTAAAATGCAAATAGGTCCCATTCCCAAGATGTTATAAAATGTCCAATTCTAAACTAAAGGTAACTCCAAAAGTAAAACCTCAGTTGGACTTGGTGTTTTTTTTTTATTGCTAATTAGAAATCTTATCATGCTAACAGATATAACGGATGTGAAAGTGGTAAAACACATTAGTGTGTTAGCATTGTCAGTAGCCTATATACAAAATGTATAGGCTTTTGTAGAAAACTTTGAAAAGGTCAGCAGAGAAGTTTGTGTTCTTTTGTGTAACATGCTGGACTTGCAGCTTATCTGGCTGCTGTAACATGGACTGACAAGGTCATTCCACCTTGACTGAGTAAGACGAGTGGTTGTGTAACATCCAGAAACTGGGGCTTTTTCCTTTTTCAGTCTAATAGGTGCTAAAGATGAGACTTCAGGGTCACCACTGCATCTGGTCTACATCTTCCCGACCACTGATTTTGGACCTGAAGACCCATGCGCTGGAAAAGTAGTTCCCAAACTGGAAGTCTGGCCCACTCAAGATCTGTGATGGGATCTCACATTTGGTATTTCAATCTCTTTTAATTAAATTTTGGTTCACAGCTCATGACCACACTAAAGGTCGTAATTTGTGATGACAACGTGCAAGTAAACCTGGCTAATTTTGAGGGGTCACAACTAAAAAAAAGGTCCTGTGCCACTGCACCACACGGACACTGTGCTGCCTCCTCAGAAGCCATGGACAGAAATCTGTGAGTCTTGTATGTATTGTTGTTGTCCTGCTGTGAATAACTGGCAGCAGTTAAAGTATTAGGTTCCCTGGCTGAGATTATAAACATCACCATAGGCTTTCATGTGAACTAATCTCCTGGGTCTGAGTACATGTCGGGAAAAGGCTTTGTTGTATCACCAATAATTGCACAGCATCCTGCGAGTGAGTGATTGTTTTCAGGTTTTGTCATTGAAATTAATTAAATGAAAACTCTAGGGCGCCTTTGGATATTGTTCTTTTGAAATGTGAGAGGTTTCCATAGCAATTACTGTTCATCCGGCTGATGAACAATCTCCTGTGTTTCTGCAACAAAAACGCAGACTATTTATTTTGCGAGAAGACACCCCGATTCACTGCTAGGTTCTTGTGATGTTTAATCTGTATATTGGTTTGTGTCCTTGCTTCACTGAAAATATGTCAGCTAGTAAAATAAGTGTATTTCAATATTTTAACCCTTTGCTTCGATTTCATCCTTCAAGACCTTTTAAGTAATTTATGTACTCCTCATTAGTGTGCGATTTCAAAATATACTGGGAATTTAAATCTTAAGTGTGTAAAATATTTAACTAAAAAACACTATTTTCTCTATAAGTTAAATAATATTTAAAGTATTCCTTTCTAACTTAAAGGAATAGTTCACCCAAAATTCAAATTGCACTCATTATCTACTCACTCATGTCGACTAAGGGCTGGGAGAAGTTTCAGAGTTATCTGTGGCTTCTCTGAGTTACAGGGGGTCTCAGCGTGGCAGTGCATGTCCATATAACGGTTGCAAATGGATACCAACTGTCTTCGTAACAAAAAGACACACCAAAAACGAATTTTGGACGAACCAGGAAGAGGAGCTTCTGTTACAAACAAGTTTGAAATATAGACTTATTTCATTTTTTTCTGAGCAATTTCGCATTTTGGGGCTTCAATACAAGACAGACATTACATACGAGCAGCATGGAGGTATTTGGATGTTTTTTGGTGTGTCTTTTTGTTACGAAGAAAAGTGGTATCCATTTGCAACCGTTATATGGACATGCACTGCTACGCCGAGACCCCCTGTAACTCAGAGAAGCCACGGAGGACTCTGAAACTTCTCCCAGCCCTTGGTCGACATGAGGGTGAGTAGATAATGAGTGCAATTTGAATTTTGGGTGAACTATCCCTTTAAACAGCAATTTCCTATAGCTCCTTTGGCTAACTCCAGTCTGGCAACAGAAGCCATACAGAAAAACATTTGTTTGATAATATCCGTCATTTATTGTTTCTGACACTACGAAAAGCCAACACCTGGGGATAATTTCTTCTATCATTATTTTTGATGCAATTTGTGTTAGACTTAAATTGGACAAAAGTTAAGATAAAATGTTTAACAACTGTTGAAATACATGTGTTAATGTCATAAAATCTATTATATTCAGTAAAGGTACAGCACACGTATCAAATGGAAAGAAAAAAAAATCATTGTATATTTTTGCCACTTTTTGCAGTATAAGAATTTGGTATTATAAATCCTCTCTATATATATATATAAAAGAAAAACTATCAACAGCATTGTACGAGTAGAGTGGGTAAACAGTGGAGCAATTATCTTTTACATACTCAACATTTATGATCATCTATTATTGGCAAGATAATACCAAAGATAATTTTGAGAAGGCAGATGAATCATCAACATTCACATCCAAACACTCTAGAATACAAAAGGCACACTGGATACAGCACTGGTCACAATCCAAAATAAGTATTCCAGTAAATGTTTATTGACAAAAACGCAATGAACAGAGTTTTGCCTAGGTTAGCTTAATGGTAACAAAACTGAATCAGGGACAACAATTATTTTATTATGTGATGTTTCTGGCAAAACAGTCAAACGTTAGGGAGACATAACGATGAAACACTAATCAAAAGAAAAAGAAAAGAAAAAAACCCCAACCCAAACCCTCTCTTCCTTAATCTTAGTCCAAAATTCCCAACTGAAAAGAAAAAAAAAACTAAACAACAAACAAAAATCATCCAAAAAAAGAGTAAAAGAAATGGGTACAACATATTAGTGTACTTTCTTGCTATTTTTTGGTTGTCTTGCGGATCAGCGCCATTCTCTGAAATGAAAAAAATTGCAAAACGTTAGATTCAGCTATCATGTTATTCCTCCCAAAACGAACATTGATGAGCTGTAACTTTTCTAGACAGCCTTCTTATTCCTCACCTGTTTATGAGCCTCTGTGGTGCACGCCTTCTTGAATGGCCGGATCTCATCTGAGCCATAACCAGGAATCCACATGTTCCACTGACGTTCTGAAAGAAGCAATGCACAACTCGCTCAACACTGGCTTAATGAACTTACTTATGCCTTCCAACAAATAAAAAAAATGTAGAGATCTAACGAGGAAATTTACCAACTAAGCCTATAAGTACATTCAGAGTAACTCAGTGTCAGGATCAAATTTCCGATACATTTCCAAAAATTGTTAAATGTGTTGTCAGGGCTATAAAACAAAATAATTACAACTTCTGAAACTGTCTTGTATCCATTAAGTGTGGCGTTCTGTGTGTGATCTACTGGCAGCAGAGATGTACCAGTATACCAGCTGATGACATGGTTGCCATGTTACTCATCTTCCCTTTAATTTGCCAACTGTCAGAATGTCTTGTGTTATTCAAATGTAACAAATCTGCATGCACACTGCATTAAACCCAACAGTCATATTTGGAAAAAAAACAAAACAATCATGGCTAAAATGAATGAGAAGACTATAATTAGATGCATGATTCATTTTCACACTCATTTTTTTCTCTTGCATGTCCTGAAGAGACAAAATAAATTAATCAGTGAAAACCTAAAAAAAAAAGAGCCAGAGCAACTTACCAAGATGTAACTGAACATCCTTCACCTCTAAGGTGTTGGACTTGCGATGACGTGCCAGTTGACATGCCGCTGTCACTACACTCTCTATAAAGTCATCTGCAATTTGTAGCAGCATCTAAAAAAAGAGGCATTTTGAAAATCATCAATCATGTTCAGTAAAAGAAAGTTATACAACAGCTGGAAAGACCCTTGAGTTTTCAGCTGCTCACACCATTTATCATGCAGCTTGGCTTTCAACGGAATAAAATTTGATGGATGTGGCAGTGGGTTAAGGAAGCATTTGAAAAACAAGAACAGGCAAGATGAAAGCCGTATTAATGTCACACGAATATGCTTACTCAAAAAAAAAAAAAAGAAAAAAAAAAGTAGTACAGTGTAAATTTTAAACTGCAGTTAAAATCCCAGACAAACCTCCTCGACATCTTCATCCAGCTGCTCATTAGGGTCAATCTCTCTCACCAGGTCCTGCAGCTTCTTTTTACTGAGCACCTGCAACAGGAAGCAGATGCACCCAGCATTCATCACTCATTACAAAAGAGCTCAAGCATTGAAGATGTTGCATGCTCTCTACAGTAGTCTAATGACAAAAAGGACAAGACACATGTTTATCCATTTTTGATTTTAAAACCCCAGGAAAAGGGTGATGGCAGTAGAACATGATCAGTATTTATAAAAGATAGTCCACATAAAAATGAAATATGTAAGTTAAATATGATACCACGATATTCAGAACAAGCTTAACATAATCAGTCTGATTGATCTGAAATCTTTTTCACTGTTTCAACCAATTCTCTGGTGACTAAAAACAAGATCCTAACAAGTCAATTTTACCACAACACATTATATATATATATGTATGTATGTGTGTGTGTGTGTGTGTGTGTATGTATGTATGTATGTATGTATGTATGTATGTATGTATGTATGTATGTATGTATGTATAAAAAACACTCATTCAGGTGTATACAACTGTCCTGGTGCAGCACTTTCCATTTTACCATGACTTTTTGTTGCTGGAAACTGGTACTGCTTCTTGTCTACAAGATGATATTCATGTGTGTGTACAGTTCACCTATCAGTGGGTCTGGCATTGCAACCCACCACAGCAGCATCATCTTTTAATTTGTTGAATCAAAAATAAACTTACCTGAGAACCCTCTGGGCTGCTCCTGCCAGCAGGACCGGGACCCCCCAAAACCTTGACAGCTGTCGTGGTGCTGTTCGCCATACTGCAGGGACAGTGGAGGGACTCTGGAGTTTCACAAGACTCTCGACTTCTGTGTCTCCTCTGTGACAGAGCAACAACCCGGAGAGAGGACACACGTGTGGTGGATTATCTTCAGATGGGGATCACGTCCGTAGTAGTTCTGTGGTAAAATCAGAAAATATATCTTAGATACCAGCTCAGTTATTTCGTTTTAACGGACAAACCAACCTGCAAGGAAACGCATTGTATTGATATTTTCGTTTTCAGCTCGTGTTAACACAGCATTTACTTATGGCATCCACCGGTAAAATCAAGCTTGTAGCGTTATTTCATTTTAGCGTTGATGTGTAGCTTTATGAATACGATGATTACGATGATTACGTGAATTTTATGATGGATTATCTGTATCGACTCCACATAATAGTGATTTTGCCATTAAACAACGCTATAGGATCTACTCAAAATATTAAAGTAGCAAGCCAGTTAACACTACATTAATAATATAAACATCACAAAGAGAGCTGTTCCGCGGCTGTGGGGCTTCAACAAATTAAGCCAACATCTGAACTAGTGGCGCTAACACAGCGTTAAGTGCTAAAAACAATAGCAGCTATCAAGCTTTGAGGTTAGCCGCGGGTGCTAATCTAGCAGCTAATCTGGCGGCACGGTTTTCCGGTCGCCGCATCTTGAATTTACACGTAAAACTTAAAACTTACCCGAATGAACAAACACTATCTGTCCATGTTTCGGCACTGGTGTGGCAACATATAAGGTTAATACAGAAACAGCGTTTTGGGTCGCCTCCGAGCAGCTAGCGTACCGAGCGAGGATATTTTTCACTACTTCCGCTTTGTTTGTGCCGCTTCCGGTGGCGACACATCGCTACCACCACCTGCCACCTGCTGGTTGTTAGGTAGAACTACACCAGGATTCATTCATGCATGAGCTTCATTTGGTAAAGTGGAGTGCACCCACTGACAGAAAACATGAATCTACTTTACATTCAGATGAAACTGCACCGGGGCCCAAAAGTCCTTAATTTCTTTCTTTCTTTTCAAAGTGTGAGTTTGCGCTATAAGATATGCGGTTAAATAAACAAACAAACAAACAAACAAAAAACATAAACACCAACAATAGCCTTGTAGTAAAGGTTTGGTTACACAATGTGGAATATGACTGCGGTCAAGTGAGCCGTCGTTCTTCCTCGCGGAGTCAAGCCAGCCGCACAAACATTTGAACTGCGCCCGTA